>NC_053163.1:134113870-134441770 GCF_016835505.1 Polypterus senegalus | reverse complement strand
CAATGAAATTGAATGGAGCAGGCCCAACTTGTTATTTGCTCGAGTGAAACATGACTCAAACTGAAGGAAACTTGTCATTTTTCCTTCCAAAGTCGCACAGTTGAAGTCACCACATATTACACAACTGCACGGTCAGCATGAGTCATCATTAAAGTGTTGGCAACAGAATGAATCATTTCTGCTGTTGAGTCCCAGTTTGAGGAGGGAGAAATATAAAACACTAATAACTATGATGTTAACATATCTCCCAGGGCACATAACATGGATGAATTACAGACTGCAGTTTTAACTATAACATGCTCCCTTTATGCCATTCACTAAGATGACGAGCCTGGCTCCTGTCTTTTTTTCACACCATACTTGGTCTCCAACTGCTTGAATAAGATGAAATCTGTCCAACATTAAAACAGTGTCCGGTATATCAAGTTTAAGCCAGTTCTCCGTAAAACATAAAATGAGAGTGGACAGTTCATCCATCTAATTTGACAGCAATTGAACATTGTCCTTTGCAATGGATGGCTGATTCACAGCAAAAAAAAAAAAAAAAAAAAAAAGAAATACAAGTTTAAACTAAAAAAAAAGTTCATTACTACTATAAAAAAAAAAAAAGAATCATCATCACTGGATATCTCAAAAAATGTAATTTTCTTATATTACCTTTGGCATTATAATCTCAATATACAGTAAATGCTAACATTAATTTTATTATAATTTTTTTCATTTTTATTACTATTTAATTTAATATTGTTTCTTTGTATCAGTATACTGCTGCTGGATTATGTGAATTTCCCCTTGGGATTAATAAAGTATATCTATCTATCTATCTAAATCAAGCACAATTAATTTTATATTTAATACAAGCAAATGACAGCATATTTAAATTAAATAATGTACTCTGCATAAAACACAATGGAAAAATGTCACACATCAAGGTGTACTATGAACATTTAAAACTCCAGCATACTGCAATACCAACCAAATACCCCCTATGAGTGCCCCTCCTCATCAAACATTTATATGAGGCAGATTTTTGCGCTTTCTTTTTGCAGCCTGGTGTGTAACACACTTACCCCTGCCACTTTTAAAGCAGCAAAGAGACATTGTTTGATTAACTGCAACAAAGTTGCCTTAAAGATATGCCGCAAAGTGCTTGTGTCTTAACTACTATTAAAAGGAAGCAGCAAACACTAACATATACAGCTCTTGAATAATAAAAAAAAGCAAAGCCAACCCCCAACCACAAGATTGCAACATTACAGGAACCGTTAAATTGAACAATGGCAATTTAGTACAAAACTCATTCAGCTGTTCACCTTTGGGTAGTATTCAATTATATATTTAAATGTCTGTGCAGCTTGAATAAACTGAAATATTCAAAATGCCCAGCCTCAAATAAATCTCACTCATCTTTAGCAATGCATGGGTTAATCTAAGTTGCAAGCTAAAATTAATATCTTTGCATGTACAGTAAATTCTTTATCACATCTTTATAATCCAAACTGAGGGACTGCTGCTTCTCAGAGATAAGAAATAATTGTATCCAATGTGTGCTTGATGAGTTTCTGTTTAAAAGTTAGCATTTCTTGTGTTGCCGCAAAGGAGTGAATTATCAGCTTTCTCACAGTGGTGACATCTGGGACACTGGGAAGAACAGAGCGGTTTTCATTAAAACAGGTTTACTGATGTCTTCCACTGATCAAGTACCCTCAATCTGCTAAAATTTAAGAGAAAATATAAAGGTAGTGCTCTGGAATGAATGCAGAAAAAAAGCGCAGCAAGTTCTCTTCACCTGGAATGGGGTTCTGGACTGTTACTCTTATTAGGTTAGGGGAAACGTTTTTACTGGCAGGTTATCGTAAAAATTTATCTTTTCAGCAATGGACTCTTCAGCATTTTACTTCCTCTGCCTTTAAATTTGAATGACTTTATATTTTAAGTAGATATGCCACCCATTAAAGATGGATTGAAATCTAAGTAATCAATGTAGACCACAGCGTTAACGTTTGCAGTGCACCACCCAATTCATATGTCTCTGCTATATGCCATCTGATACAGGATTTGCAAAAGCAGTGTTCATGCTTGTTTAGCAACATCAGTTGAAATGACAAATGCATTGTATTTTATTGCTAAAAATGTTTTGTCATCTTTTGGAATGACAAACATAGCAACTAGACGGACACATAGACACTTATTTTTTATTAAAGTGGATTTTGGTAACATTAAAATTCTCCAAAACCTACTTTCTTTTGGGAGAGTGGGGGGCACACACAGATAACATAGCGTACGTTTACTCAAATATCTTTGCAATTACCCCACTTGTTTAAAAAAAAATCATATATTACATGGTGGCTCTGAGGCCAAGGATCTGCACTGGTGTCTGGAAGGTTGACGGTTCAAATCTCAGTTACTGCCAAAGGGATCCTACTTGGCTGGGCCCTTGAGCAAGATTCTTAACCTGCAATTGCTCCAGGGGTGCTGTACAATGGCTGACCACGTGCTCCAACCCTAAGGGGTATGCAAAAAACTAGCAAACTCCTAATGCAAGAAATTGTATAAGGCAAAATAAACAAAAAAAAAAAGTAATAAATGACCATTACTGCAAAATGCACCTGAGGTCACAGTGTTAACTGCTTACTTTGGCTGGGGGAGAAAAAAAAATGCCTTTACAAGAAACTTTCCAGTTAAAAGTAGACTTCTACACATTAGTGTGAATCAGGTAAGGAAATCAGTGCATGATCTTTAAAAAAAAAAATTTATATATATATCAAAATGAAGCTCAAAGGCCCAGTAGTTTTGTAAGTTTTGTTGCTGGCTCACAGCTCTAGAGACTCTGGGTTCAACTACTCTCAGTCACTATACTTCCCCAGCATCCATTCTGGCTTTGTTTCCTCCCAGTTCCAAATATGTGCATATTAGGCTAACTGACAACACTAATTTGGCTTGATATGAGCAAATATGGATTTGTGCAACAATCTGCACAGAAATTAATTGGCATCCCATCCCAAAACCTATTGGGCTAACGTTTGTGTCCCTTTGCCTGTGTAATACATAAATGCTGGTTTGGAAAAATTAAATACTACCTTTACTTTGGCAGTTATTCAGTTACACACACTGATTGATAATTAGGTAACTATAAAAAAAAAGGCTTGAATGACACCTCAAACACAGGAGTACAGCTGTGGTTCCATGTACTTTCAGCTGCTTTATTTTCACTTTTCTTGTGAAAAATTAAAGCTTCTCCAAAGCACAACAAGCAAAGACCTCAGAGAATCCACAGGAGACAACAAAGGAATAAAAACAATGTAAAACGCAACATTAGTTCACCGGCCACCTTTATGTCTCATTTGAAAACTTGCTTAAATTTACTAATGCAGCCAAACAAGAAACTGACCAAGTCAAATTATGTCACAACTGGTGGCTACCAGATGGTACTAATGTTAATCGGCAATAGGATCCATAACTCAAAATAGTCACATCAGACTTGCAGTCTCAATTACCATCCTTACCCTGTCAACTATGAATGTCAGATGATGACAAAGTTAGAATCTGTCCGGCTACAATAATCAGGACCTCAACACAGTTGTACAAATATTTTAAATAGTTCTCTCCCACAAAGGAAATCACTTCTGATTCACCACCATAAGCAAGGGCCCTCCTCTCCCTCATATAAGCTCATACCCCCCGAGGTCAGTGGTGCTAGTGGCAAAATGATCTATGTATAGAAAAGTGTTAGAATAGCAATTAGTCTCATACGGGAACTTTTTCTCTCTGACTTACGTTTATACACCTGAAGGTTTCCTCCCACATCCCTAAAGGTGTGTGTACTATGTTAACTGGAGATTGTATATTGGCTTTGTGTAGGTCTGTGTGCACCCACCATGTCCAGGGTTGTTTCTTGTTTTACACCAAGTGCTACCAAGCTGATCTTCAGCCTTGATGACTAAGTTTAGTTCCAGTGGTTTTGAGAAGGTTGTGTTTAATGGTATTTTTCAAGAAATATAAATCAAAAACTGACTACAAAAAAAACAGCAGAGCACCACTTAATGAAATAAAGAAAATATCACAGGCAGCAGGGCATCTAGGCAAACTTTCATGAACAGTGACATCTTGCACATATATGTCTCAGCGGGATGCTAATCACAGCACTGTATTTTGCTTTTCATTTGAATTAAGATAAACAATTTGCAATTTTTTATCAAATTCAAATATCGTCCACCAAAACTGTGATAACACTTACAGGAGCCACACCAAATGAGTCGTAGTGAGCAACCAAGACAATGGTTGGAAGATCTTCACCACCTAAACCAGTCAGCCTGCCCTGTATGGAGAGAACAAACAACAAGTTAGAATCAATCATGAAGGACTGAGCTCGGTATGAGATTGGTAGATTAGTGATGCAACAGCCTATCAGGTTAAAAGGAGGCTTATGGGAAATGACACCCAAAAAGGAAGAGCACAAAACAGAAGCAGCAGTATGCAGTCTCAACATTGACAAGACATAAAATGACCACTGATACCCCATGACTCTGCTACAGGAAAATGACACACACCTCCAGGCTGGTGATGGCCCAGTCACTAACTGCTTTGCTCTGGGCACCACTGGTCACCATTTGGAAGCCATTGGCAGTTGCAGTGTGGAGCAGCACTAGAAGAGTAAGCAGAAGAAATATCAGGGCTGGCAAGAAGTCCTCAAAGTCTGACCTTCAGCTGCCACTACCCCTTGATCCATCTTACCTTCTGCAGCTGAGGCAGAGCCTTGCGAGGAAGACGAAGTCTGTGTCTGCTCATATATGGAGAGCAAATCTTCATCTTCTAGCGCAAAGTAGACTGGCACAATGGTCTCAGTGGACATCAACTCTGGCTCTATCTCCATGAATTGCTGGGAAAACAGGGATTCATTTAACAAAAAACACCCAATTTACAGTCTGCAACCACCATGACCCCACTGTCTGTACCTGCACCACATCCTGTGGCATAGTGGACATGTTCTTTGGCAAAATGATCACAACAGCACCAGCTGACTGCCGAATCACTTTCTGATACTTCTCGTAGGAAAAATCAATAAGCCGCATTAGGACACAGCGACGGCTAAGTACTTCCGCCTCCACCGTACGTGCTTCTGTGTTGAGCATGGCATTTCTTGTCCCTGTGAATGAAAACAGTACTATTTTAGCATTACAGAGGTTTTGGAAGTTGAATGGCAACATTCAGCCAGGGTTCTTCTGGAACAAATAAAAGTTTGCTTTCTAAAGGAATTGGTGAGGAGTGTTTGCGATTATTTAACTACATGAAACAGTGTGTGATGATCTGATAAACCCACTTATATTCCGACAGATCGCTTGTCTCGATCCTTCCACTTTCGGAAGCCACTTTTCCATTACAATCTAGTTATAATTACATTACATACTCATCAAAGGGTCCACCCATCCTTAGGAGGCAACAAGTTTAGAATAATCTCAGCATGAGATGCGAGATTCAGAAAATGGATTATATGGAGAAGTCCGAAGAGCCGAGGTCCCTGAAGCTGCAAGCACAACCAACAGAGGTTCCATTACCTGCCTTACACAGATATCTACTAATGGAATCTGACAGAAGGCATCCATTTTCCTTCAAAGATCGAAGACTGTTAATGTGTGTCACCCAGCATGCCACAGAAGCCAAGAGAGTTCAATTTCTTGTGAAGCTTGTCCATGTTCTTTATCCTGCTTCTCTTTGCGTCCTTTGTCTGTCTTTTCAACATGTCGCTGTCACTCATTTTCTTAAGTCTACTCTTTATCTCCTCGTCATCTACATGCCTTCCTCTCTTTAATGCTTATCGTCAACATCCTCTTTTCAGGTCTCTGTCGCCACTTTCTTCAACTCATGCCTGCTTCTCTCCATTAGCCTCCCTTACACCCACTTCCTCTCTTAACTATCCCTGATTGCTCCCTATGGTCCTACTTCCTCTTTCCCACTCTTGAAAACTGAAAATAAGGTACAAGTTTCTGTCACTGAAACATTAAACACTGCACATAAATACAGACAACCTAATAACAGAATCCTTTTCCACAATAATGTCACGTTTGAGAATCGGAAACATGTTTCCATTTTAGAATGTAAACTGTTGTCTGTAAGTCTTTTGGCAATTTGGTATTTATTTTATCCCAATATCTTTTCCACTTTCCCAGTATTGCTTAAACTGGTAAATTCATTAACAGAATTGTGTACATTTGAGTAGATAATTTTGTCACCATTCTCATGATTAGACAGAATATGAATACGAGTTTAAATCAAAAAGTAAAACCAATTTAAAACTTACAGGTAGCCACAATGGATAGAAACTGACACAATACAACACACCTGCAACAGCTTATGGGTAGTTCAAACATGCACAGTGCAGCACTCTGCCGTTAGTCTAGTGAAGCCAAGTTCAAATGAGCATTGACACTTCACACCAGATATTCTAAGAATTCTGCTAAGCTAAAACAGTTCTGTAGGGACGAATGGCCCAAAACTACTCCTGAACATTATGTAGGTCTGATCTGCAGCTGCTGGAAGTGCTTGATAGATAGGTTATTGTTGCCATTGGAGCTTCGGACCAGTCTCTAAATCCTAGGGTTCACTTACTTTTTCCAGAGCACAATGTGAACATGTGGTGGGTGTGTTCAATAGTAGTGCTGGGAGGTATACCGTTCATACCAAAAAACGTTCTTTATTTTTGTTATGATATGGATCTTTCTTATACCGCAACACCGGTTTAAATAACCTAAACAACGTTCTGAATGTGGCACAGCGGGAAACTGTTTAAGTGGGGACCTTTTTCACTGCTAAACACGCATGCAATGGAGAACATGCGTTAGTGGAGGTATTGAGCGGTGAAAATGGACATTCCGAAACTGAAGCTGTAGCAGACGATAAAGTTGAACATGATCAATCAATCAATCAATCAACATTTATTTATATAGCACATATTCATACAAAAAAATGTAGCTCAAAGTGCTTTACAAAATGAATAGAGAAATAGAAGACACAATAAAAGATAAACATAAGTCAACATTAATTAACATAGAATAAGAGTAAGGTCCGATGGCCAGGGTGGACAGAAAAAACAAAAAAAAACTCCAAAGGCTGGAGAAAAAAATAAAATCTGATGACACAGAAGAACTTTTGCCAAAAAAAGGAGCCATGTCTGTTGTCTGGAGATACTGTACTTTGGTTTTAAAAGGTCGGATATGGACCAAACAACTATTTACTGCAAATGCTGTCGAGCTAAAGTTGTCTCCGGAGGCGTCAACATGAGCAATTTGCTGCATCACTTTAGCCGCAAACATGCTTTGGAGTACTATGAATGTATGGAACTAAGATTGGCACCCTTCATGTCCTCGGGGAAAACTGAAAAATCTAGAGGACACTCGAGTCAGATGTCGCTTGTAGACGCATTTAGTGGTGGTACTGCCTACAACCAAAAAAAATCAAGATAACCAACGCCATTACAATCCGTATAGCTAACGTGTCAGTGGACAGAGAATGTTAACATTAACAGAAAGTGTAGTTGGTTTACAAATAGTACTACTATTTATTCCTTTTCTAAGACATGTTCACTGCAATACAACTTTTGAAGAGCACCTCTGGATATTTTACTAAGTCTATAAATGCCCCTTAGGATGATTGAAAATATGTTGTGAAAATTACAGTTTAAGTTGTTTGCAAAATGAGTTCAATAAAAAGGTTCTATATTTTGACTACAACTGTCATGCAATGTGATTCCTTCTCTTCATTAGTGCCACCCCCTTGAAAACTATCATGTGATGGGGCCATGCAAACCTGTATTAATACCCGTGTGCACATTAAAATGTTTTTTTTGTACAATGTACAATTCTCATGACAGTGGAATAGGATATTCTTTGCCAGTCTACTGCAGTAATTGCAATTAAAATTGTGGTTAACATCCACTCATACATGGGAAAAAAATACTGTTGAATACTGTGAAACCGGTATAATTTTGAAAAATACCATGATATAGAATTTTGGTCAAACCGCCCAGCACTATTCAATAGAGAAATGAAAGATTATTTGTGGGTTATCACTGTAAGCATATTGCGTTTGTCTGTCCTTGTGACTTTGACAAATATCAGATCTCATTTCATGACCAGTAAATACAGAAAAGCAGGTCACTTCCAAAGGGTGTACATACTTCAGCACTGTAACATGCTGTAACATCAAAACATCATTAGACAGCAAGGCCCAATACATTGTAATGATCTTCCTGAAATTCACAATTGAGTAACTAATTCATCCGTTTTTTAATTATAACATTACAAAAATTTCAAAAAGAACAGGCCTCTCAGCCCGACAAAGCTTGCTAGTCCCATCCACTTAATTCATCCAAAATAACATCAAGTCAATCTTTGAATGTCCTTAAAGTCCTACTGTCTACCACACTATCTGGTATTACATTATAACATAACATAAATCAGATCACAAGGCACCATTTTTTGACTTAAGGAACAGAGCAAAAGTTAGATGCCTTACAACTTTAGTTCACGCTTTTGTTTTCAGTCGACTAGATTACTGTAACGCTCTCCTCTCAGGACTACCCACAAAAGACATCAATCGATTGCAACGAGTGCAGAATGCAGCTGCTAGAATCTAAACTAGGAAAAGAAAATCTGAGCACATCTCCCCAGTTTTGATGTCACTACATTGGTTACCCGTGCCATTTAGAATTGACTTTAAAATACTGCTTATGGTTTACAAAGCCTTAAATAATCTCACTCCGTCCTACATTTTAGAATGTCTGTCACTTTACACTTCAAATCATAACCTCAGATCTTCAAATGAGTGTCTGCTGATTATTCTAAGAGCTAAATTTAAAAGTAGTGGCGAGGCAGCCTTCGCTGTTATACACCTAAAATCTGGAATAGCTTACCAATAGAAATTTGCCAGGCTAATACAGTGGAGCACTTTAAAAAAACTGCTAAAAATCCATTATTTTAACATGGCTTTCTTATATTTAACATTTTAGTGTATCCCTGTAAAACTATACATACACTGAATTATCATTATCATCAATGCTCCACAATCCGTACCAATTCCTACTATTCCCTGCTGTTCTTTTTCCGGTATATCCGTGGTGGTGATCTGTGCCTGACCACCTGGACCACCTGATCAAGGCACCATGCAGTCCCTACATTGATGGATTGAAGGCCAGATGTCCACATGACCATCATCATCTAATTCTTTCACATGAAGCGTGAAAACCATAATGACTGATTTAGATAATTTATTAGGAAGAATGCCCAGTGGTAGCTGGGTGGTCTCTTGGCCTTGGAAACTGCAGATTTTTTTTTTCTGTTCTCCTTGCCATCCGACCTTACTTTATTCTTTGTTACTTAATATTGCCTAATCATATTTTTGTTTCACATAAACGTTTCTTTCTTCATCTTGTAAAGCACTTTGAGCTTCGCCATTTGTATGAAAATGTGCTATATAAATAAATGCTGCTGTTGGTAACTTATTGCACGTCTGTGGTTCTTTGTGTGATGATACACTTCTTAATGCTTGTGTGAAATTTACTCTTAACAAGTTTCCAACTGTGTCCCCATGTTCTTTTTACTCATTTTAAAGTAACAGTCTCAATCCACTGGACTAATTTCCTTCATAATTTTAAATACTTCAATCATTTAATCTTTCCATACAATGTTTCTCCTGCACTCCTGGAATCAGCCTAGTCACTCTTCTCTGGACTTTCTCTAGTGCTGCTTTGTCTTTTTTTGTAATATGGAGACCAAAAACTGAACACAGTACTGCAGGTGCAGCCTTGGTATCGTGCATTATAAAGCTTGAGCATACCCTCCTTTGACTTTGACTCTACGCCAGTGTTTCTCAACAAGTACATTTGGGTCATGAGTTGCTATTGTTAATAATGATAGTGGTACCGTGCTTGATCTGCTCTGACAATCGTGCTCGATTCATCCTTGAAGGGTTGTGACACCAGAAAGGTCAAGAAACGCTGTGCTACACATCGTACTATGTAACCCAACATTCTGTTAGTCTTCTTAATGGCTTTTGAACATCATCTGGATAAAGACAGTTATGAGTCCACTATGACTTCTGAGTCTTTCTCATAAGGGGTAATTTCAATTTTCAGACCTCCCCTTGATTACTCAAATCTAATATTTATACTCCCTACATGTAATACCTTACATTTCCTCATATTACATTTTGTCTGACATGAATCCGTTTATCCAGTTCATGTGTAAATATATTTTCTAACATTCACTTAATTCCACCTGAGCACAATATATCCTTAACTAACTCCCATATGTGCCCACCCGTTTTGGTAAAAAAAAAAAAATTTGGGGGTTAATGATTGTTAAAGAAACAAAAACATCCCATTTAATTCCTTTATAAATGCAAGCCTTCCAATTTTGCTCAATTAATTAGTTGTTTAAAATAAAAAGATTTACCAGGATTTCTTCAAAGTTCCTACCACACAATCCTGGAATTCGTCTATTGGAAAATATCTTACGTATTTTCTAGCACTGTTCACACAACTCAATTTAGTCTTATAAAGTGTGCATTGCTTAAATCATTTTATAATAAAAGAGGCTATAATATCCGAGCTGAAGCCCCACATCTTCAGCATAACATCTCATAACCTGCACACTAGGCATTGCAGGCGCAATATATGCCAACAAACTAACAGTGATTTAGTAGGCTCTGTACACCGTCTGGTTGTGGACGCTCACACGAGACTAACAAGTGACTCTTATAATCGGACGTACTTTCTACCCCTAAAGACACCTTTGTGTTAATATAGCTTATACTTGTCCACAACATGTGTAAACCTTTTTCATTTACTTAAACTTAAGCCGCCACATATCTGACTTTTGTTCTAATCCATCTGTAAAGATTCTGCTGACCCTACGTTATAAGCTAATCCACCTAGTGTCCACTCCTCTAACCTTCCGTCCATCCCTTTGCCTCTTTATACCCCGTTGGTCACCTACCCGTCTCCCCTTTACTCCCCACCTTCTTTAATATGAACTCACCGTACGGCTGGCCCTGCAGGTCATACTGCTGCATGCGATAGACGGTGAACTCGTGGGCCGCTTCTGCTGGAAGCGGCGAGACAAGAATGAGCACAGCAGGCAGGAACACGATGAACGTCAGGGGGAATGAAGACTTCAGCATGTTCTCAAATACTTCGCTCGCCTCCTCCAGCATTGTGGCGTCGTCAAAGTAAACGTCTCAGAGTTGACTGTACAAATAAAAAATAATTCACGAAAACTCTGATTCCAAAGAGCCCCCACCCCCGTCCTCTATTCAATCGAGGATACAAATCTGACAGTTTCGACTGCTCACTCACACACGAGTCGGTGCAGAGGTCTTTCAGGCGATTCTTGCAGGCTACTAAGTGAGGTTATAAATAAGAGGGTCCTTCAGGCACCCTCGATCAGCTGCTAATATGGACCCTAGAGTGTAAGTTCTATGCAGGCAGTCGCAAAGACTTCCTAAGTTGGACGTCTTGCTTTAAGTTTCACAGTCAGTTTAGCATTTTACTGTTGTTTAACAGTTGTGGACGATCGTTAATGTATAATTACAGACGTGATACAGTAGGGACACGTGTCTTTGAAACGGCGCGACGAGATGGCATCATGTCTGGTATAACGTTGTGTGTGTGTAATTATCGCAAGAGACGAATAATTTAACCAATTCCTGTCGTGACGTTTTATTCACACTGACCTATACACACATTTACAGGTATATATATATATATGTAAATATGTATCTATTACATAAAGTTGTTTTCCATAATATGTGTAGTAAATATTTTGAAAGTAATGTGAAACACACAGTTTAAAAGTTTAACACGCGGAAATGAAAAATATTTTTTATGATATTTTGAAAAAAAATGGGAGAAGTGGGTCATACCGCGTGACATCAATAGAGACCACCTAACTAACAATCTCCGATTTCCATCATACTTTAAGCAGATAATGTTGTATCCAAACACTTGTGTGCCAGATTTTAGTCTTGTGTTTTCATCAGTTTCTGAGATGTGGCGCCTTTAAAACTTTAAAAGGGGCGTGTGGCCCTAATTTCATTGTATAAACAAGCACTACTTAAAGGTACGGTAAGTCAAAACATTTGAACAGTTAATACTAGATCCATGACATTTTCAGGGTTGTTATTTACTTCTTAGACGTATTTAATTCTGACATATTTGATCAACATATTTCAAATTTATAGCTTGCTGAAATTTGTATAAATACATTTTTGCGTTATAGAGGGCCAAAGTTGTTCTATATCTCCAAACTAAACCACACGGCATGTTTTCGGTTTTGATAAGTGCCATATTACTCCTTCGTCTTTAGCAACTAGGTGCCCGTCTAAAAGAAATCAAACTGATTGATTTATGAGGCATTAAAAATTGAAAAAATCATTTTTATATCTATATTGCAAGTGCATATTGGCTATATATATATCATAGCCTGCCACTAGAAAACGCTTTTTAATGAATAAATGCACAAAATATTAATTTGGAATCTTGAGCAAATCTATATTTGCAATGTATCAAACATGTTTTTTTGCCATGTTTTACTACAGATAGACATGCAAAGTACAGAGTCATACTACTTACAGTATAATATAATCACAGATCAGTGTAAAACAATTATAAAACTATCAGTGAATTCATATTTTTTTATCTAAATCTAGAATGTTTTTATTCTGCCATATTGTGTTAAACCTAGTTCTACAACTTAAAGAAACTGCAAAGAAAGAGTGTCTGCTTTACACGTTTGAACAATGCACAGATGTCCCTTTCTGTATCAGTTGGAAGTTTATGCTGCCTGCCCGTTGACATAAGTGGTTCCTTAATGATCTTCAGGTATTCACAAGTGTGACGTGTCATGAGGATGCTTAAATATTTCTTGTACATCTTGTTCCTCCACAGATGTTGCATGGATGCTTCCTATCCACCACTGATGGTTATAGATAGATAGAACTTTAGTTGTCCTCATGGGGAAATTTGGCTTTTTACAGAAGCTCTTTAAATAAATAAATGCAGAAATGGGTAGATAAGTACAAACCGGATTCCAAAAAAGTTGGGACACTATACAAATCGTGAATAAAAACTGAATGCAATGATGTGGAGGTGCCAACTTCTAATATTTTATTCAGAATAGAACATAAATCGCGGAACAAAAGTTTAAACTGAGAAAATGTATCATTTTAAGGGAAAAATAAGTTGATTCAGAATTTCATGGTGTCAACAAATCCCAAAAAAGTTGGGACAAGGCCATTTTCACCACTGTGTGGCATCTCCCCTTCTTCTTACAACACTCAACAGACGTCTGGGGACCAAGGAGACCAGTTTCTCAAGTTTAGAAATAGGAATGCTCTCCCATTCTTGTCTAATACAGGCCTCTAACTGTTCAATCGTCTTGGGCCTTCTTTGTCGCACCTTCCTCTTTATGATGCGCCAAATGTTCTCTATAGGTGAAAGATCTGGACTGCAGACTGGCCATTTCAGTACCGGATCCTTCTCCTACGCAGCCATGATGTTGTGATTGATGCAGAATGTGGCCTGGCATTATCTTGTTGAAAAATGCAGGGTCTTCCCTGAAAGAGATGACGTCTGGATGGGAGCATATGTTCTAGAACCTGAATATATTTTTCTGCATTGATGGTGCCTTTCCAGACATGCAAGCTGCCCATGCCACACGCACTCATGCAACCCCATACCATCAGAGATGCAGGCTTCTGAACTGAGCGTTGATAACAACTTGGGTTGTCCTTGTCCTCTTTGGTCCGGATGACATGGTGTCCCAGATTTCCAAAAGAACTTCGAATCGTGACTCGTCTGACCACAGAACAGTCTTCCATTTTGCCACACTCCATTTTAAATGATCCCTGGCCCAGTGACAACGCCTGAGCTTGTGGATCTTGCTTAGAAATGGCTTCTTCTTTGCACTGTAGAGTTTCAGCTGGCAACGGCGGATGGCACGGTGGATTGTGTTCACTGACAATGGTTTCTGGAAGTATTCCTGAGCCCATTCTGTGATTTCCTTTACAGTAGCATTCCTGTTTGTGTTGCAGTGTCGTTTAAGGGCCCGGAGATCACGGGCATCCAGTATGGTTTTACGGCCTTGACCCTTACGCACAGAGATTGTTCCAGATTCTCTGAATCTTTGGATGATGTTATGCACAGTTGATGATGATAGATGTAAAGTCTTTGCAATTTTTCGCTGGGTAACACCTTTCTGATATTGCTCCACTATCTTTCTGCGCAACATTGTGGGAATTGGTGATCCTCTACCCATCTTGGCTTCTGAGAGACACTGCCACTCTGAGAAGCTCTTTTTATACCCAATCATGTTGCCAATTGACCTAATTAGTGTTTATTGGTCTTCCAGCTCTTCGTTATGCTCAAATTTACTTTTTCCAGCCTCTTATTGCTACTTGTCCCAACTTTTTTGGGATTTGTTGACATCGTGAAATTTTGAATCAACATATTTTTCCTTTAAAATGATACATTTACTCGGATTAAACATTTGATCTGTCATCTACGTTCTATTACAAATAAAATATTGACATTTTCCATCTCCACATCATTGCATTCAGTTTTTATTCACAATTTGTTTAGTGTCCCAACTTTTTTGGAATCCGGTTTGTAAGTAAATAAATAAATATACACACATATATGGAATCACTATACAATTCAAAAGAAAGAAAACGTCTGACTTGGCAGTCACAGTGACCGTGATGCATTACGCAGGCATATTCCTGTTGGCATAAAGGAGCCCACGTAGTGTTTCTTGTCGCACTTCTGCTAAATGATTTATTTGCTGAAAACCCTCAGTGTTGGTGTGTCAGACAATGGATGTGCAGCATTGTTCATAATGGCACTCAGTTTTGTTTTCATTCTCTCCTCCTCTACTACCTCCAGGAGGTCCAGAGTGTGTCCCATAACCAAACCTACCCTTGTAATTAGCTTGTTGATTTGGGGAGCCTCTCTTGAATTGATGTTACCAGCCTAGATCACCACAGCGTAGAAAATCACACTGGCCATTGCAGAGTTGTAGAAGATGTGAAGGATGTCACTACCCATATAAAAAGTGTGCAGTCTGCTAAGGAAGAACAGTTCATTCTGTCCTTTCTTATATAATTCATCTGTGTTCCAAGACCACTCCAACCTGTCATTAATGTGTACCCCCAAGTACTTGTAGGAGTGTATCACCTAAACATTCACTCCTTGAATAATGACCACACATACAAACAACATAATAATAATATATGTATGCTTTAAAAGAACATTTTGGTTTACAAGTTGTATAACATGGCATGTTGAATTCCTTCATAAATTTAGGTATGAGATGTTTGACACTGAGGCTTTAAGCTTGTATCACCTTAGATAGACAGATAGAAGTTTGTCTCCAGATAAAATTTTGGCTTTTTACAGAAGCTCATTAAATAGACTAATACACACATATATATATTGTGAGAGGTACCCCGAACACCATCAGACTGACACCGGCACTAATATAAAACACACATTTATTTACAAAAGTCCCCAACACAGTCCCGCACAGCACACAGTGCTCCCGTACCATTCACCCCAAACCACAGGCCTTTTAATGTCTGTGGGCAGCCTTTCTTCCTCACGCTGGAGCTTCGTCCGACTCCAGCACCCGACTCTTGCTTCCCAACTGTAGGAAGGTGGCCCCTTTTATAGTCCCCTGGATGTGCTCTGGGTGCTCACTGATGTCCTTCCAGCGGCACTTCCTGGTGTGGCAGAAGTGCCGCATGAGCACCCGGAAGCACTCCGGGCGTCCCTGGAAGGTCCTCCATCCACCTTCCCAGGTGTGGCGGAAGTACAGATCTCCCGGGCTGTACGAGGCTCAGGACACCCCCTGGCGGTGGCCACGGACCGCAGTGGGTTTGAGCCTCCTCTCTCCGATTCCTTGGTCCACATACTATCCAGGGCGGTTGCCCCCTCGTGGCCTGGGGGACATATGGACTGCCTCCCAGCCCTTCCAGGCGTCCCGGCTGGGTCTGACCGCCAGCCTCCTGCCACAATATATACTGATATATATATCCTGAATGCACCCCTAAAGGATACAGACGCTCCTGGGAAAACACCTCCTAAAAACGCTGACAGACTACCGTCACATTGCTCCCTTACTTGCTGGGCTTGTGTGCGGGCTGGTCTGTCACGTGATATGCTCCCGCGCAGTACTCCACATATTTAAAAGCCTGAACACCTGTCAGTTTTGGAATTGATTGTTTGCTTTTTCTCTCTCTCTCTGACACTCTCTGCTCCTGACAGAACTATCATCTCTGTCTTGTCATGGAGCACGTTTAAAATTTTGGAAAAAGATACAAATTTTCATTTGCAGTGTTTGAATAAAGTTCCTGTCTCTACATCCTCCTGTGTTTCTGTGCAAATCTGTGACCCAAGCATGACAAGTGGTACCGGAAGTGGTTGCACAGGTGGATGACGAGAAGTTGTTTCTAATCGCTCAGAATGTCCCGCTTCCTCACGACTCAGAGGATGATCCGATTCCTGCTCTTCCTGATAATTCTAAGGATGTGCTGATGAAGATGGGTCCTTCTGATGACCCAGAAACGTTTCTTTTAGCTTTTGAGCATGTGGTGACTTTTTTGGGATGGGACAAATGAAACTGGGCCATTTTTGTCACCCCTTTTTTGTCTGGGGATGCCTTACTTGCCTTACAGAATGTGCCTCACGATAAACTCGGCAATTATGATTTCCTGAAGCGGCAGGTTGTTTTACGTAAGACTATGACCTTTTTGGCTTAAGGTTTTCCACTTCATGATTAGGGACTGAACATGGACGGTCCCATCCATGCGCAGATACAAGATTTGATTCATAAAGTACATTGCTGGTTTGAGGGAGACGAGATGGAACGTGTTGTGGAAAAAGTTGTCATGAATATACTGCTGGCCGGGATACCTGCGGTTCTCCGAGATGAGTTTCTTCATCATAATGTTGAGCCACTTACGATCTTGGTCAAATGCTTGGATGGTTCACAGACTGCTTGGAGAAAAAACGGTGGATTTGCTGCTCCTTATGCTGTTTTACAGCCTACGAGAGATCGCCCAGGGAATGCTCGTCGCTTTAAACGAAGGTCATCTGGATGGCCTCTGGGGGATCCAGTTGTGATTGGAGTGCACATATCTGGGGAGACAGGAGGAGGGCGTGGATATCGCCATGGTGCACCACCAGAGGTGGTGCTGAACGAACATGTTTCCGGTGTAATTGCCCCAGCCACTTGGCGAGAGAGTGTCGCCTATCCCCATCTCAATCGATGGAAATTGGATTGGCCGAGGTTTGTTGCTCCCGTATTCCTTATTCTTCAGAAAAAAAGGATGGCTTATTGATCTTGGTGAAGTTGGGGGCCCGCGAGATCTCAGCATTATTGGACTGAAGAAGTGACCTATGTGTTGTCAGATGGGACTGTCTTGACAACGGATACCTCAGTCACACTAAGACTGTAAAGATACGTTGTGTGCATGGAAATGTTAAAGACTATCAGACATTGCTTCTTCGTTTGACTTATAAGGGTCGTCACTTTAATGTTTGGTCTGCCGTTTCGGACTCCTGCCCCTGGCCCTTGCTGATAGGCAGGAGGAATGCCCTTTTTCCTAGACTAATTACTGAATGTCGGGCACCAGTCATCGAGCCCCCTGTCGAGCTTAGTGGGGGGGAGTAAGAAGAACTGGTGGCTGTCGGGGAAGATCTCGAGCCCTGATTTATTATTGAACCCGATCTCTCCAGCGAGACAGAGGGAGACGCCCCCAATTTCCCAAAGTGGCAGGCTGGCCCATCTACAGCTTCTCAATTTGCAAGTGCCTCCGAACACAAACTGAGCACTAACGAGCAGCCGGATTTTGTGCACTTGCAGCATGCCAATAGCTCTTAAGAATATGCATGTAAACAGGCTTGCTCTGCTAGTGACTCTTATTACCAAGAGCGTGAATCTGGGGGCTTGAAAACCCTGCACTTTCTAGAAAAAGATGGCTGCCTTTTCAGAGTGATTTCAGATCATTTAATGGAAGAATTTATTGAACAACTATTTGTACCTGAAGTACATAGGGACATTCTTTTGCAGTTAGCCCACTCCCATATTTTGGTAGGGCACCTGGGGGCTGATAAGACCAGAGATCGTTTTATCAAAATGATTTTATTGGCTGAATATAGGAAAAGAAGTTGAGCGATTCTGTACTTCATGTCCTGACTGCCAGATCGTCTCCACTTATAAACCTCCTCAGGCTCCCCTTTGTCCTATGTCTATCTTGGAAGTCCCCTTTCAACGGGTGGGATTAGATATTGTAGGCCCTCTACCTAAGACTAAAAATGGGCATCAATATATGCTTGTGTGGGATGACTATGCAACACGATATCCAGAAGTGGCTGCTCTGAAAAAAGCCAATTCCTCCACTGTAGCCAAAGCTCTGTGCAAGATTTGTACTCGTATTGGCATCCCTAGAGTAATTTTAACTGATCAGGGCACACCTTTTACTTCTCATGTGATGAAAGAATTGTGTGACAGCTTTGCTATTAAGAAATTGAGTACCACTGTTTACCATCCACAGACAAATGATTTGACTGAACGATTTAACAAGACTTTAAAAAAGATGATCAGGCAAGTCGCTCATGATGATCCCACATCTTGGGACTCTGTCCTGCCTTTTGTTATGTTCTGGCTTGAGTCCATTCGAGTTGTTATTTGGCTGGCGACCGTGAGGCAACCTGGATGTTGTATGAGAGGAATGGATAGGAAACGACACAACAGCTCATGGGCTGAGCTTTGCAGATCGGGTAATTTCGTTGCAAGATAGAATTTCTAAGCTTTCTTCTATCGTTGTGGACCATCAGCGATGTGAGCAGGAAACTCAGAAACGCCTTTTCGATAGGCGCTGTAAGCTCCGTGAATTCAAATCTGGTGATCGTGTTTTGGTACTGATTACGTCTGACCCGCACAAATTCCTAGCTAAATGGCTTGGCCCTGCCATTATTGAGGAGCGTATGGGACCGGTGAATTACAAGGTTAGAATGCCAGGCCGGCACAAGCCATTCCAGATTTTACACGTTAATCTCTTGAAGGAGTGGCATGACCTGAAGGGGGGTTACACTTCCTTGGCTGCTGTCTCTCAGACCGATGTTGCCATTGGTAATGATTTGACTGACTCACAAAAGACAGAATTGTTATCTTTGATTGAACGGAACACTGATGTTTTTTCAGACTTGCCAGGCCTGACTAACCTTGCAGAACCTAAAATCACTATTGAACCCAGTGTTCGGGTGCAGATGCGGCTGTTTCGGATCCCGGAAGCGTGACGGAATATTGTGCGCAAGGAAATCAAGAAGATGATGGCATTGGGTGTAATTCATGAAAATAAACATGATTGGTGCAGTCCGGTCGTATTAGTCCGAAAGCAAGATGGTTAGGTTCGCTTCTGCATCGATTTCAGGCACTTGAATAAGGTCTGTAAATTTGATGCTTATCCAATGCCCCATGTTGACGAGCTGTTGGAAAAACTGGGTCAGGCGACTTATATCTCCACACTAGATCTCACGAAAGGTTACTGGCAGGTGTCTGTAGAGGCTGGCAGTTGTGAGAAAACAGCATTTGCGACTCCTGATGGACTTTATGAATTTACGAGACTCCCGTTTGGTCTTCATGGGGCACCTCTAACTTTCCAGTGTATGATGGATCAGATCTTGCGTCTTCATTCTGAATATTCCGAGGCATACCTTGATGATGTCGTGATTTTCAGCAATGATTGGCATACACATTTAGAATGTCTTCAGGCTGTCCTTGAAAGCTTGGGACAGGCTGGCTTGACAGCTAACTCTAAGAAGTGTAAATTCTCATTATTTGGGTAATTCCATGGGCAGAGTTTTACTTCAGCCACAGTTTAGAAAAGTGAAAGAGATGCTTGCTTACCCACGTCCAGAAATGCAGAAACAGGTACGCGCTTTTCTGGGGCTTGCTGGTTATTACAGAAGATTCATCCCTGAATTTGCAAATAGGGCTGCTCCTCTTTCAGAACTTACTAGAGGCAGGAAAAACTGCCCTATTTTATGGACAGAAATTTGTTAACGTTCCTTTTGTGATTTGAAAACTGCTTTGTCTTCTTTTCCAGTTTTGCGTATTCCCGACTTCTCTAAGGATTTTGTTCTACAGATGGACACAAGTGCATTTGGTTTAGGTGCCGTTCTGTCCCAGGATTTTGATGGGGAAGAACACCCTATCACATATTTGAGTAGAAAATTGCTTGCTAAGGAACACAATTATTCGACTATTGAGAAAGAATGTTTGGCGATTAAATGGGCTGGGGAAGCGCTTTGTTATTACTTATGGGGTCGAAATTTCACGTTAGTGACAGATAATGCTCCACTTCAATGGTTATACAGTCAGAAAGATACAAACTCTCGTTTCATGAGATGGTTTTTGGGCTTGCAACCTTACAATTTTACAGTCAGGCATCAACCTGACTCTGAACATGTTAATGCTGATGTCCTGTCACACCTGTTTGAACCTGGTTTGGAGAGTCACTTGATTCACGAAAATGTGAATAAAGCTGACGGAGGGGGTGTGAGCTGGGGGGCTGAATGCACCCCTAGAGGATACTGATGCTCCTGGGAAAACCCCTCCTAAAACGCTGACAGACTACCTTCACATTGCTCCCTTGCTTGCTGGGATTGCGTGCGAGCTGGTCTGTCCCATGATATGCTTCCCGCACAGTACTCTGCATACTTAAAAGCCTGAACAGCACCTGTCAGTTTTGGAATTGATTGTTTGCTTTTCTCTCTCTCTCTCTCTCTGACACTCTCTGCTCCTAACAGAACTGTCATCTCTGTCTTGTCATGGAGCACAGTTATACTTTTGGAAAAAGAGACAAATGTTAGTTTGCAGTGTTTGAATAAAGTTCATGTCCCCACAAGCTCCTGTGTTTCTGTGCAAATCTGTGACCCAATCGTGACAACATATATACATTCTGACAGATGGAGGCCCTGTCGTCCCCTTGAACCCTCGGACCATACACCAGATAAAAGTCCAAATATTGAATCTATCTATATATACTGTATAATTCACTAAGGCAAGACAACCATGGAAAGCACGCCGGAAGGGGCGTGGATTCACTAAGCCGCCGACAAGTGAGACACCTATGGCGCACGCAGGAAGGAGCCACGCCCACCAACTCCAAGACCATTGATTACAACGACAACTCACAGAGCCACGCCCACCAACTTCGGACGCGACGACACAGAAAACCGGCGTCATTTATATTTGTCTGTCATAGAGGTTACATGCAGCTCCGACCCACGTTGACTGTTAATAGAGGCATGTTTCTCGCGGAGGTGAATCGCCATATGCGGCGTGTAAAACTGTTTGCGAGGGGTATCCCATGGGATCCTTAAAACGTTCCTTTACAACTGAGGTTAAAACACAATGAAGTGAGCAGTCTTTAAAAAATGAGTTTTCGGTTACGACTCACGACCGCGTGCACTATAGCAAACTGTTTTACACGCTACATACAGCAATTCGCATCCACAACAAACATGCGTCTTCTTAGATACTCCTGCACTTTGTACACACCCCTCTCCCACCGTGGTCGGGTGTCTTGGTGGATTATATATAGAAAGGCAGCCAAAACCGCACAGAGCAATGAAAAGTCTGTGAGTCACAGCTGCATCTGGATTGTACAAAGACGACAACGACTCGAGTGACGAGTTGGAGGTGGGCACATGAGCAGGCAGTGTATACTGAACGAGAAATCAGCAGACTAGCATGACGGAGGGAGCGGAGTGGATGTCCTTCTCCTCTCCTCCCGTTCCACCCTGAGCGCCACACGGACGATTGTGTGTTGGTTCGTTCCGTGCATTGGTTAAAACCCAATGAAGGAAGCAGTCTTTAAAAACCAATAAGCCCTGTGCCTCTGTTTCATTACCATCTCACCTGCTTCACCAATGCAGGCCCTGCAACAGGCGATCCGACTGCGTCATTCCCATGACCCGCCGGGCAGCCAACCGGGTAACCAAAGTCTTTGGGTTCAGGGGGGAGTATGGTTACAAAGCTGAAACTTAAAGAAATTGACGGAAGGGCACCACCAGGTGTGGAGCCTTGTGCTTCATTTGACTCAACACAGGAAACCTCACCCGGCCCGGACACGGACAGGATTGACAGATTGATAGCTCTTTCTCGATTCTGTGGGTGGTGGTGCATGGCAGTTCTTAGTTGGTGGAGCGATTTGGCTGGTTATTTCCGAAAACAAACGAGACTCCCACCTGCTAAATACTTACACGAACCAACAGCGGTCGGTGTCCAAATTCTTAGAGGGACAAGTGGCTTTCAGCCACGTGAGATTGAGCATTAACAGGTCTGTGATGCACTTGTATGTCCGGTACTGCACGCACGCTACACTGAATGGATCAACGTGTGTCTACTCGGCGTGGGTAAGCCGTTGAACCCCATTCATGATGGAGAGCGTGGCTTCCAATTGTTCCCCACGAACGAGAAATTCCCAGTATGTGCGGGTCATACGCGCGCACTGATTATGTCCCTTCCCTTTGTAAAGCCCCCCATGGTCGGGTGACTTGGTGTATTATATATATAAAAAAAATCAACGTGGAAACCGACTGAGGCAGTGTTTGGAAAATTAACAGTCAACGTGACTCACAGGTGCGTGTGGACTGTACATGGACGAAAGCGACTCAGGTAGGGAGTTGGGGGCGGGCACATAAGCGAGCAGTGTGTACTAAACGAGCGCCGTTCAACCCCGTCCTTCACTTTGGCGCTCCTCCGGTTTTCAGTCATGGACAATTGTATGTTGGTTTGTAGCATGCATTGTTGCAATGTTACTTTTCTTGGTGGTTTATTAAATTACGGATTTTTCAAATGTTTATTTTTTCCTCTGTGCTTAAAAATCATTTAAAAGCGGCCTGATTATGCGGCGTATGCTACGCCACGGGTTGGCTAGTTTATTATAATAATAATGTGCACAAAGCACCCTCCACTCCACAATATTCATAAACCATAAACTAATCACAATAAACAATAATCCTCCAATCCACCCAGCAGCTCAATCACCCTTCCTCCCAACTCGGCTCCATCTGCTGGGGTTTCCCATCATCCTTTTAAAGTCCTTGACCCAGAAGTGCTTCTGATCCCTCAGTCCATGTGATTCTTAACACTTCGGGTCAGGTGAAAACTCCTTTTCTTCATCCCGGAAGTACGTCATTTCCTCTGTCCCTGTGACCAGGACGTACTTCCGGGTTATAAGGCAAATAAAAGTCTCTGAGCCTCAATATATATATATATATTGTCACAATAACGACCATCAAGCATTGAGAAGGTTTGGGGAAGACACCCATATAAATGTTCCTGGCTGCAAAACTGATTCAAAAAGCAAGACATGTTCATACAACTGAGTCCAAAACAGAACTGATTCTCTGGAGACAAGATGGTGGCTTTAAAGGCCAGTAAAAGAAGTGACCTCACTGGCTGCCCCAGAGCCGGGCGGGATTTACCTAGAATGGTCTGCAAAAGATCGAGAGGGAAAATTAGTGCACTTCGCCACCCCCTGGTCTAGCATGGAATCACATGTATTCAAGCCCTTTAGCTGTCTCCTAAACACACATGTGTGACAATATATATACTGTATATATATATATATATATATACTAGCAAAATACCTGCGCTTCTCAGCGGAGAAGTAGTGTGTTAAAGAAGTAATGAAAAAGAAAAGGAAACATTTTGAAAATAATGTAATATGATTGTCAAGTAATTGTTTTGTCACTGTTGTGAGTGATGAGTGTTGCTGTCATATATATATATATATATATATATATATATATATATATATATACACACATATAAACATATATATACATATCCATACATATATACATATACACATATAGTATACACATCGTATATACACACGCACATATATACATATATTTATATATATATACATACATATATACACATACATCCACATATATATACATATCTACATATATACACATACATATACATACACACATACATACATACACACACATATTATATATATATATATATACCCTTTGGGGTGCAAGCAACTGTTGCCGGGGGTGCCAGAATCCATCAAGGAAGAAAAATGAAAAACATTATTTGTACAAAATCTTAATTTATTTATCCATTCCTAAATAATTAAATGGGCAGGCTATTTCGTATCAGTGCAATACGCTGCTTGTTAAAACGGATAACTCCCGCTCTTACGTGCAAGTCTGCGTGGATATTATGAACTATCGTATCTGTTCAAGTTCTATTTAAATTTTAAATAGAAGGAATTTTTATTTAGTCAACAGAAATATCTTTGGTAGGAATGTAAGTTAAATGTAGTCATCATTGCATAAATTTTTCTTCACCATAGAAATGTAAAGAGTAAATTCACCTTACATTCCAACCTAAGATATTTGTGTCGACTAAATTGAACTTGAAAAGATATATTTTTTCAAATGTGATCGCGCAATTCAGATCGAGTTGACGCGCACTACAGTACATCAAGCCTGCGTGCTATTGTGGTTTCGCCTGCGTGCCTCAATAAGTCACCCTCCCCTCGCTCTTACTTTTTAACTGTTCATCTGATGATGACACTGAGTATGGCTTTACCAAAACAATCATTGATGGCGAATAAAGTATCCATTATTCATAAAGCTTCAATTGGTGATCTGTCTTTCTGCATTAACCGCATATTTTTTCATACGTCTCAAACCAAGGGGATGCGAGGGTAAAATGAATCGGGAAGCGCTGATATACAGTATATGTATGTGTGTGTATATATATGTATATATATATATTGAAATAGTTTTACTGTGAAATAATGCAAAGAGTACGCGACACGTGTTTCGCCCTAATTTTGTGGTCATCAGGCATACATACTCAGTGCACCCTCTTTCGGGAATCGAACCTCGGACGTATGGTTTGTCTATTTGAGAGTATGTAGATCAGGGTGTATATATATATATATATATATATATATATATATATATATATACCAGCTTATGGAGTAGTGTGTTAAAGAAGTTATGAAAAGAAAAGGGAACATTTTAAAAATAACGTAATATGATTGTCAATATACAGTAATTGTTTTGTGAGTGTTATGAGTGTTGCTGTCATCAAGGATTTGATTATCATTATTTCTTTCAATCAGGTTCGTATTTGTAGGATGTGTTCAAGTTACATTCAGTGTTTGTCAATTGTTGTAAAGATAACAGGTTTCATTCATTGATTTGTTTCTAACTGCATCAATAAACAGCTCGTCTTCCTCTTTATCTGAGACGTGACACACTGCATGCACAGGTTTTTTTTTACACTGTCTTCCTCTAGCGGGACATTGACTTTTTCCACCGTGTGCTTTGTTTCCGCAGTAGCTGCACTTATGAATATGCTTGTATGTGTCACACGCTTCATATTTTTTTGCTGCCTTCTCAATTGTGTAATTTGGTTTTTGTTCAGCACTCTTTGGAACTGTTGCTTTTTGTCTGTGCACTGTGTCAGTTCATGTGAGCCGATCGGTGTACATGCATCGAAGGTTCCCAGCTGTGCTGGTGCCATCTCGTGTGATGTCCACGGCTGTTTCTCTTGCAGTTTCGCTGAGTTTGTGCCAAACACCACCCTGACCATTTCATCTTCCTCTGCATAAGCACAGTCCTTCACCCGTGAATATTTAGCGGCAGTGTTTCTATTGAATTGGCGCTGACGGACGGCCTTATATGGGCAGGCACTAAATTACGTGGGGGGCGTAACTCCACAGAAGTCTAGCAGAAGTCTATTATAGTATATGGACGAAAAAATAAGTTTCAGTTATGACCATTACGCGTAGAATTTCGAAATGAAACCTGTCCAACTTTTGTAAGTAAGCTGTAAGGAATGAGCCTGCCAAATTTCAGCCTTCTACCTACACGGGAAGTTGGAGAATTAGTGAGTGAGTGAGTGAGTGAGTGAGTGAGTGAGTGAGTCAGTGAGGGCTTTGCCTTTTATTAATATACTAGCAAAATACCTGCGCTTCGTAGCGGAGAAGTAGTGTGTTAAAGAAGTAATGAAAAAGAAAAGGAAACATTTTGAAAATAACGTAACATGATTGTCAATGTAATTGTTTTGTCACTGTTGTGAGTGATGAGTGTTGCTGTCATATATATATATATTTACACACACACACATAAACATATATATACATATCCATACATATATACATATACATATATACACATACAGTGGTGTGAAAAACTATTTGCCCCCTTCCTGATTTCTTATTCTTTTGCATGTTTGTCACACAAAATGTTTCTGATCATCAAACCCATTTAACCATTAGTCAAATATAACACAAGTAACACAAAATGCAGTTTTTAAAATGATGGTTTTTATTATTTAGGGAGAAAAAATCCAAACCTACATGGCCCTGTGTGAAAAAGTAATTGCCCCTTGTTCAAAAATAACCTAACTGTGGTGTATCACACCCAAGTTCAATTTCCGTAGCCACCCCCAGGCCTGATTACTGCCACACCTGTTTCAATCAAGAAATCACTTAAATAGGAGCTGCCTGACACAGAGAAGTAGACCAAAAGCACCTCAAACGCTAGACATCATGCCAAGATCCAAAGAAATTCAGGAACAAATGAGAACAGAAGTAATTGAGATCTATCAGTCTGGTAAAGGTTATAAAGCCATTTCTAAAGCTTTGGGACTCCAGCGAACCACAGTGAGAGCCATTATCCACAAATGGCAAAAACATGGAATAGTGGTGAACCTTCCCAGGAGTGGCCGGCCGACCAAAATTACCCCAAGGCGCAGAGGCGACTCATCCGAGAGGTCACAAAGACCCCAGGACAACGTCTAAAGAACTGCAGGCCTCACTTGCCTCAATTAAGGTCAGTGTTCACTACTCCACCATAAGAAAGAGACTGGGCAAAACGGCCTGCATGGCAGATTTCCAAGACGCAAACCACTGTTAAGCAAAAAGAACATTAGGGCTCGTCTCAATTTTGCTAAGAAACATCTCAATGATTACCAAAACTTTTGGGAAAATACCTTGTGGACTGATGAGAGACAAAAGTTGAACTTTTTGGAAGGCAAATGTCCCGTTACATCTGGCGTAAAAGGAACACAGCATTTCAGAAAACGAACATCATACCAACAGTAAAATATGGTGGTGGTAGTGTGATGGTCTGGGGTTGTTTTGCTGCTTCAGGACCTGGAAGGCTTGCTGTGATAGATGGAACCATGAATTCTACTGTCTACCAAAAAATCCTGAAGGAGAATGTCCGGCCATCTGTTCGTCAACTCAAGCTGAAGCGATCTTGGGTGCTGCAACAGGACAATGACCCAAAACACACCAGCAAATCCACCTCTGAATGGCTGAAGAAAAACAAAATGAAGACTTTGGAGTGGCCTAGTCAAAGTCCTGACCTGAATCCAATTGAGATGCTATGGCATGACCTTAAAAAGGCGGTTCATGCTAGAAAATCCTCAAATAAAGCTGAATTACAACAATTCTGCAAAGATGAGTGGGCCAAAATTCCTCCAGAGCGCTGTAAAAGACTCATTGCAAGTTATCGCAAACGCTTGATTGCAGTTATTGCTGCTAAGGGTGGCCCAACCAGTTATTAGGTTCAGGGGGCAATTACTTTTTCACACAGGGCCATGTAGGTTTGGATTTTTTCTCCTAAATAATTAAAACCATCATTTAAAACTGCATTTTGTGTTTACTTGTGTTATATTTGACTAATGGTTAAATGTGTTTGATGATCAGAAACATTTTGTGTGACAAACATGCAAAAGAATAAGAAATCAGGAAGGGGGCAAATAGTTTTTCACACCACTGTATATATACACACACACATATATACATACATATATATATACATACATATATACACATACATCCACATATATATACATACACACACACACACACATATATATATACTGCTCAAAAGAATTAAAGGAACACTTTTTAATCAGAGTATAGCATAAAGTCAATGAAACTTATGGGATATTAATCTGGTCAGTTAAGTAGCAGAGGGGATTGTTAATCAGTTTCAGCTGCTGTTGTGTTAATGAAATTAACAACAGATGCACTAGAGGGCAACAATGAGATGACCCCCAAAACAGGAATGGTTTAACAGGTGGAGGCCACTGACATTTTTCCCTCCTCATCTTTTCTGACTGTTTCTTCACTAGTTTTGCATTTGGCTACAGTCAGTGTCACTACTGGTAGCATGAGGCGATACCTGGACCCTACAGAGGTTGCACAGGTAGTCCAGTTTCTCCAGGATGGCACATCAATACGTGTCATTGCCAGAAGATTTGCTGTGTCTCCCTGCACAGTCTCAAGGGCATGGAGGAGATTCTAGGAGACAAGCAGTTACTCTAGGAGAGCTGGAGAGGGCCATAGAAGGTCCATAACCCATCAGTAGGACCAGTATCTGCTCCTTTGGGCAAGGAGGAACAGGATGAGCACTGCCAGAGCCCTACAAAATGACCTCCAGCAGGCCACTGGTGTGAATGTCTCTGACCAAACAACCAGAAAGACTTCATGAGGGTGACCCAAGGGCCCCATGTCCTCTAATGGGCCCTGAGCTCATTGCCCAGCAGCATGCAGCTCGATTGGCATTCGCCATAGAATACCAGAATTGGCAGATGCACCACTGGTGCCCTGTGCTTTTTACAGATGAGAGCAGGTTCACCCTGAGAACGTGACAGAAGTGAAAGGGTCTGGAGAAGCCATGGAGAACATTATGCTGCCTGTAACATCATTCAGCATGAGCAGTTTGGTGGTGGGTTAATGATTGTCTGGGGAGGCATATCCATTGAGGGTCACACAGACCGCTACAGGCTTGACAAAGGCACCTTGGCTGCCATTAGGTATCAGGATAAAATCCTTGGACCCATTGTCAGACCCTATGCTGGTACAGTGGCTCCTGGTGCACGACAATTCCTGGCCTCATTTGGTGAGAGTATGCAGGCAGTTCCTGAAGGATGAAGGAATTGATACCATTGACTGGCCACCACACTTTCCTGACCTAAATCCAATAGAACACCTCTGGGACATTATGTTTTGGTCCATCCAATGCCACCAGGTTGATCTCAGACTGTCCAGGAGCTCAGTGATGCCCTGGTCCAGATCTGGGAGGAGATCCCCCACAACATCATCTGTCATCTCATTAGAAGCATGCACCGATGTTGTCAGGCATGTATACAAGAACATAGGGGCCATACAAAGTGCTGCCTACAATTTTGAGTTGCTGCAATTAAATTTTGGCAAAATGGACTAGCCTGCCACATAATTTTTTCACTCTGATTTTTGGGGCGTCTTTGAATTCAGGGCTCTGTAGGTTGATCATTTTCATTTCCATCAAACGATGTGGCATCCTAAGCCTAAAAGTGCAACGGTGACATTTTTATGTCACATTTCGGGCTTATTTTAAAACCTACATATATATGTTTGGTATCATTCTTTTCAGATGTTGTTAGATTTTCAGATTCAAGTTGCATTTTTAAATTATAAGGTAAAAAATATCAAGAACTCGCATCTCATGAGATGGGACTTTGTGCCAAAAGATTTAACCACGCCCGTGGCCGGAAATAAAACAAAAAGAGCAGGACAGCTGCTGTACAGACTTTTAAATGTTCGAAGTGCTGCACAAGATGCAGATCACATATCACGTCAAGAGCAAGCCAGTAGCTGATTGAGCAAAGAGGAGGTAAAAAAACTATTTGTTTCCCATTTTATCACCGTTTAAGAGGGGGTTTCGGAGGAGCAACTGCGTCCACTTGGGGTGCGTTCATCCCCCCTCTTCACAACGCGAGCAGCAGAGACACGAAGTGGCTGGCAAGCAAAGCGAGCGGGGGGAACCCCCTAGTATATATATATATATACTAGCAGAATACCCGTGCTTCGCAGCGGAGAAGTAGTGTGTTAAAGAAGGTACGAAAAGAAAAGGAAAAATTTTAAAAATAACGTAACATGATTGTTAATGTAATTGTTTTGTCATTGATATGAGTGTTGTTCTCATATCTATCTATATATATATATCTCTATCTATCTATATATATATATATATATACTACGCTTGGCAGCGAGAAGTAGTGTGTTAAAGAAGGAAAGAGAAAGAAAAGGAAACATTTTGAAAATAACGTAACATGATTGTCAATGTAATTGTTTTGTCACTGTTATGAGTGTCGCTGTGATATATATATATAGCAAAATACCCGTGCTTCACAGCGATGTCATGTGTTAAAGAAGCTATGAAAAAGAAAAGGAAACATTTTAAAAATAATGTAACATGATTGTCAAAGTAATTGTTTTGTGTACTTGGCAGCAGCGTCACAAAGTTGTTTTCGTCTAGCTGCATCAGAAAATGTACCACGACGTCTGACACGCCTCCTTTTTACTGTTTTCTCACAGCTTGGATTGCTGCTGTCATATATATATACACACACACATACACGTATATATATATATATATATACATACATAAGTAGTACATATAGATAGTTAGTGTCAAAAGAGGTGTGAATTTGATTGATGACTTTAAGCCCCGCCCCCAAATATGATGGATGACATTAAGCCCCGCCCCAAATATGAAAATATGAAAATATGAAATATGAAAATATGAAAAATATGAAAATTATGAAAATATGGAAATATGAAAATATGAACTATGAAAATATAATTTATGTAAATATGAAACTATAAAAGTATGAAAATGTATTTATAATCTTAGGACACGTGGGTTTATTTTATAAACATTAGGTTCAAAATTAATACTGTGAAATTAAATATACACTTATCTTGCAGTCATAGCTATGCTTATGTGTAACTTTCTGAAAATATTCACAGACCCGCGCTAAGATATAAACTCACGACCTCATTTTATAAGCATTAGATTCAAAACTAATATTATAAAATTAAATATACACTTATCCCGCGTGCAAAGCCACGCATATGTACGGCTACATAAAAACGCTATAAAATATTCACACAACCGCTCTAAGTTATAAACTAATTGCAAGAAAATAAATATCCCTTCCCAGACGGGCAAGTGTTAGTAAATTATCAAATAAAAGAACTAATCAATGGTTTATATTCACTTTCCTTCTTACTTCAACAAGCTGACAACCACAACGTAGGCAGGACAAAGAAAAACACGCACCACTAAAAATCCTACTCCCATACGATAAAATTTTCTAAAAACGATTTTCACTCCACCTCCAAGTTTTAAGTTCACGACACGCGTCTTTATCTTTCCTTCACCCCATAACTGAAATGATGTTCACCACACAGCCAACCCAAACCAAACTAAGCTCACGGCACAGACGTAATTGAAAAACGCCTCTTTGTAAATTTCACCGGTTCAAAAAAGACTCGTTTTTCAATTACGAACGTACCTCCCCCATCGGAATGCGCAAAATATGATCGATCACGGCCTGTCTCATTTACTTACCATACCGTGACATCCCAGGACCTTTCCGCTTATATGCTTACCGGCTGCTTTAGACATTAGCCAGACGTTGAAGCAATTAGGTATCCACAGGGAGTCGGCGCCCTTCATGTTATCAATTAACAAAAGTCTTAATCTAATTTAAACGTATTCAATTTTTTATATCATAAAGTAAAATACTTATTCTCACCCCGAATCAATGCGATTAAGAATATATACACTCCTTCTGATTTTTACTAAAATTCTTAACACGCTTTTCAGCACTGTCTCTGCGAACACCCCACTAAAAATATACAATTTTCTAAAAACGATAGGGACTCTCTGCTCTAAGTTATAAGTTCACGACACGCGTCTTTCCTGCCCCGTCATAACTAAAATGATGTTCACCACAGCCACCTCAAACCAAACTAAACTAAAAACGATTTTCACTCCGCGTCTAAGTTAGAAGTTCACGACGCGCATCTTTATTTTTCCTGCACAGTCATAACTGAAATATTCACCCCCTCAAACCATACTAAGTTACAAGATCACGACACCGCCCTAACTAAAAACGATTTTCACTCTCCCATCTAAGTTGTAAACTAATAGTAAGAAAATAAATATAAAAAAATTTCTAAAAACGTTATAAGCTGCATTAGAATCAAAAGCACGAAAATACATGGCCACTCCTAATGCCTGAATGCCTCTTTGAAAATTACGTGCCTCCCCCCATCGGAATGCGCCAAATATGATCGATCACGGCCTGTCTCATCTACTTACCATACCGTGAGATCCCAGGGCTTTGCCGATTACATGCTTACCGGCTGTTTTAGGCATTAGACAGATGTTGAAGCAATTAGGTCCCCACAGGGAGTCGGCCCCTCATGTTATCAATTAACAAAAGTCTTAATCTAATTTAAACGTATTCAATTTTTTTTTATATCATAAGTAAAATACTTATTCTCACCCCGAATCAAAGCGATTAAGAATATATACACTCCTTCTGATTTTTAATAAAATTCTTAACACGCTTTTTAGCACTGGCTCTGCAAACTTAAGCACAAAACTTTTTACATTCCTATGGTCTAAGAACAAAGATATTAAATGAAATATTTTCCACTAACGACTCTCTTATATTCACAGTGATCTTTACAAACTCGCAAGAAGAGTTATTAAAAAGGGTTCTATATGACGCGTTAATCGGCAAATGTCGAAATTGAGATCGTTTCACATTTACAGTACACTTGGCGAACTAAGAAAGGGCTCTTTCTGATAATGTATTTTAGCCGTGTTAATACAGTTTATTTTACATTTACAGTATGTCAACTTTAAAATATATGTCGCGATCTAAGAATGGGGTCTTTCCGTTACTTTATTTTAGCCGTGTTAATTGTGCAAATGTCAAAATTGACTTTATTTCACATTTACAGTATATTAACTTTAAAATACGTGTGGCGATCTCTCGGTAAAACAAAGTATACGCTTAGATTTGAACCTTACAGAGGCATGTGTTTGAATGAGGCTTCTTTGCCGCTAGAAAGGGTCACCGCCCCTTAGAGGCGGAACATCAACAACTCTGAACCTATGAGCTTTCTCACAAACGTCCCGCGCTTTTCGCTCCGCCCCTCCAAGGCGTTACGGGTCCCTAGGTGCCGCATAAAGTGTTCGGCTTCGCTGTGTTACTACAATAACTATTCAAACATTACGAGTGTCTCCAAGATCTTGCCATAAGGTAGGCATTTTCGCTTTTTCTTCCGCAATGGCTGGCTTGGCAAAAAATACTTTTGTGGTTGAGGGTAAGTGTAGATTATAGAAATATATGCCGTTAACGCCGTCTCATCAAACTGTTGAAATGATTTTCTTCTATATCCGCTTTCAAATCAGATAGTTCCAGCGACGAAGAGCAATCTCAAAGCAGCCTCTCACTCGGAGGTATGTTTTCTGCTTTTAAATGAAAAAACTGTATCTAGTCGTAATGCCCCGAGTTTATAAATGAATTATTTTTCTTATTTCAGAAGGCTGTAGTTTCTGGCCGGTTGGCTGTTCAAAAAGTGAGTCAGATCTTCTTTCGGCCGTACTTTTAAATCGAAATATTGTTTATAAGACCGCCCGATTTAAAACTTTTAACGCCTTTAAGTATGTACAAATTATGTACAAATTATTTTATTGGTAATGTACATTTCATGCTAATTATAGTTGTTATACAGACTAACCTTTTATAAATCGAAATTTTGTTTTAACGCCTTTAAGTACAAATAACCCTAACCCTAATTATAGTAGTTATACAGACTAACCTTTTATAAATCGAAAGGTTGATTATAAGACCGCTACCGTTTAAAACTTTTAACGCCTTTAAGTATGTACAAACGTATTACTTTTAAATGTTAATTACTTTTATAAGAATGTTCCGCTGATTACTTTTAATGCAATGGTCTTTAAGTACGCATACAAACCTAGTCTTTTATATTTTAGAATCGGAGGGTGAACTGTTTGATTCTTTAAAACTGACTAGTTCGAATTGAGGATTTAATAGCTGAAACAGATTGCCTTTTTGAGAATAAAAATCCTGCCTCAGCCAAAGAGTCCCCAGAAAGTAAGTATCACTTTCAACTCAGGGCGCGTTTGTGTGTGTGTGGGGAAGAAAATAGGGCGTTGGGGTTAAATATGTACTTTTTAGCAGAATACTCGACGCCTCCAAAGAGCGGGTTTTCTTCCGAAGTTTCCAGTCAGCATCTAGAATCGGCGCAAAGGCTCTCGGACAGTCTATTATTGAACATCTCATTCACGCCCGGTAAGTTGAATTATTTGTGCGAGCGCAACAAATGTTTATTTTAAAGAAAACTTAGTCTTGCTTGTTTTTCAGAACCAGCCTCTCCTGGCTTACTGACTCAGATACTGGGGATCACCGCCGTTGCATCATCACCCGGACTTCTCACCCAAATAATCGGTGAGCCTGAAAGATTGGATCCCGCTGCTAAAGCTGCTGAGCTGAAGGCGGAAATCGAACGAGTGCTGTTGATTTTTCAAAGTGCATTACCGGACCTTTTACCCCTGTCTCCGGATATACGTGAAAAGGTTATTTTATTGTATGCTATTTTAGAAAACTTGTTACCCAAATAATGTCTGGCAAAAGGCGTGCAAGTGAGGACTTGATGCTGGGAGCGGTGCTCAAAATGTTGGTTTATTGCATGACATGTCGGATGAGCTCACCTTTTCGATTCGGCCCCCAAAATGCCTACTCCACCACCCCGATATTTTAATGAATTGGAATATATTAATTGGCAAAATCAAAACCTGTTCCAAATGAATAATATAATAGCGACCATGAGAGCCCCTTCACCTGTTACCACTCCCATCGACTTTGACCAGCTTGACAGCCTTTTAGAAGCCCTACGCCCAGTAGCCACCCCAGATGAGATGCAGACATTAAATAACTTGTTAGAAAGGGTTCAGCGGTCTTTGAACGAGAATGTGAATGCTCAAACGGGTCATGGTTTAACAAATATGTCGGGTTCTGTAAATGCCCCCCCCTCTCACAGTATGGCCACATCAGTCTCGGTTACTCCCTTGGCTACATCTGTTTCTGGCCCGGTAGCTCCCACTTCTGCTCCAGTCATGCCCCCTTCGGGGCACTCTGCTTCAGTCTCGTTTATTTCAGCTAGCCCCTCTGTCCCCATCACTGGATCGTCTGTTTCTGGCCCCACAGCTTCCACTTTAGTAGGTCCCGTAACCCCTCTGTCCCCAGCACTGGCTCCTCTGTTTCTGGCCCTGTAGCTCCCACTTTAGTAGGTCCCTGTACCCCCTCTGTCCTCAGCACTGGCTCCTCTGTTTCTGGCCCTGTAGCTCCCACTTCTGCTCCAGTCATGACCCCTTTGGGGCACTCTGCTTCAGTCTCGTTTATTTCAGCTAGCCCCTCTGGGGCCAAGCCGTCTACTTTAGTAGGCCCCTGTAACCCCTCTGTCCCAATCACTGGCTCCTCTGTTTCTGGCCCCATAGCTTCCACTTCTGCTCAATAGCTCCCCTTGCTTCAGTCTTGCCCCCTGTTCCAGTCACCGCTTCATCAGCCCCTATTACACAGCCGCTTGCAGCTACCCCTTCAACTTCTTCAATCGCCAGTCATGTCCGTGGTTCTGTGGTATCTAAACCTTCACCCTCGTCTACTTTGGGCATGGCGGCCCTCTGCTGTCTCTAGTAATGACGGTCCGACATTTTTCAACAGATCGACAGACCTGCTTTTAACAACACTGAAATAAGACACCCCTTAAATTTCGCAGATGCCTATGAACTAGAGTCTTACGAGGAGGTGTTTAACAGTATTCATGAGACGTTGCAAAGAATTCTGGATAGTTTTTCAGGAACTTTAAATCCAAAGATGTCGTACAGCTAGAATTGCGTGCCGATTCATTACCTATCAGCGTTTTTATACAATTGACTGGCTCTAATATTAATGTAGACGGTTTTCTTCAGCAGATAGAGAATCTTCTTCAGAGTCATGCAAGTGTGTTGGCTGATGAGTCTCTGATGCTAGTCACTCAGATTGTTCGGTCACCTAGTGGGGCTTATGGCCGCAAGGTATCATCTCTACTCAACCATGAAATAGTCAGAAAGAAAATGAAGCATTTAATTATTTCTTATAATTACGGAATCAGCTCTGTTTTGCCTTTTGTCTGCTTAGCCTAATGGAGGACGGTACAGGCAAAGCCCCCGTTATGCATGCGTGAAGCGTATAAACTTCAGAGCAGGGCTGGATTATCTGAGCATGAAAAAGTGTCCTTTTGGATTTGCATAAATTTGAAAACTTGCTGGGTATTAAAATTGTTGTCTGGTACAGGTGTCTAAGAAATGATAAATTTTAAAATTTGAAAGCTCCCGAGGTAGAAACCCCAAAACCTATTTTATGTTTTTACACGACAACCATTACTATGGTATTTTGAATTTAAAGGGGTTTCTGGGGGTTAAATACTTATGCGATTACTGTTACACAAGCTACCACTCCATCCTTAGCCATCGTTGTGAAGGCCATTGCAACGTGTGTTTCTCCCCCGACTGCCGTCCGATCCCTGAAGAACTTGTCAAGTGTGGTGATTGCAACCGTTACTGTCGGTCCCAATTTTGTTTTATTCAGCATACGATTCCTAAATTTAACGACAAGACCAACGATATGGAAGCGGCCTGTGACACTGCAAAATGTGTCCCCTGTGTTACAAAACTTACACAGTGAATGCCCTCAAAACCCCATAAATGTCGGCCCAAAGAATGCCGTGTTTGTAAAACAAAATTGAAAATGATGCGGAAAACCATCAGTGCTTTATAGAAACCTTGAAGTCTGAGGATCGTTGAGAAATACGTGTTTTACGATTTTGAAAGTCGGCAAGAAACGGGGGTGCACATTCCTAATTACATATACTGTAAGTCCTTACAGGGTAAATCCTGGTTCTGGGCGGGTGAAGATTGTGTACAACAGTTCTTTGCCAGATACCGTCCCCCAAGTATCATGGCTATACCTTCATAGCTCACAATTCAAAAGGTTACGATGGGTACTTTTTAATGAAGTATCTGCTTGAAAATGGTGTGAACCCTAGTGTTACTACTCAAGGAAATAAGCTGATGTGTTTCACAGATGATGGTTATAAATTACGTTTTATAGATTCTTTGAATTTTTTAACAATGAAATTGAGTGCCATGCCTAAAGCCATGGGGTTTGAAGCCGCAAAAGGTTATTTCCCCCATTTCTTCAATACGGCTGAAAACCAGAATTATATCGGTCCCTACCCCGAACCTGAATGCTACGGTGTTCAGAGCATGATGACCAAAGAAAAGGAAGAATTTTTTACCTGGTACGACGGGGTCAAGCATGGTATTTTTAATTTTAAAGAGGAGATGGCTTTTATTGTAAAATGACGTGAAATTCTTAGAACAGCGTGCATTAAATTCAGAGACGAGGTCATCAAAATTGGCAACATTGACCCGTTTCAATGCATGACCCTGGCATCTCTATGTATGGCCATGTACAGGCAAAATTGCATGCCTCCAAAGTCTGTAGGTATAATTCCTTCTGACCATTACAGTAGTAGTCAGAAAAACTATTCGAACGCTCTATTCAATGGTTATTGTATCTCTGTGAAACATAAAAATTGAACATACAACACGCTCTAAACCTTGGGGAAGTAAAGAAGGGTTCCTTTCATCTTGACGGCTATGCCGTAGTTAAAGGTGTTCCACGGCCTTTGAATTTGCTGGTTGTTTTATCACGGCTGCCCGAATGTTATGATTTAAACAGTACCCATCCTTTAACCGGTATGACTTGTGCGGCTATGTATCAAAAGTTTATGAGAAAATTGGAAATACTTAGGACAAAATTTAATCTAGATGTGCGAGTGCTCTGGGAGCATTCTTGGGAGAGTATGAAAAAACAAGACCTCAGGCTACAAAGTTTCTTAAAACACTGTGATTTCCCTCAACGTATACAACCCAGGGACTCTTTGTTCGGACGTACCAACGCCATAAAATTGTACCACAAGGCGGTGGGGCCCGAACAGATTCACTATTATGATTTCACTAGCTTGTACCCGTTTGTGAATAAAACAAAAATGTACCCGGTCGGTCACCCCACTATCATTTTTCAGCAGTTTGGGGATCTCGGGCAGTATTTTGGATTAATTAAAGCCACCGTCCATCCTCCACGTGGTCTCAATTTTCCAGTCCTGCCTCTCAGGTTTTGTGGGAAATTAATGTTCACCCTCTGTCGCACCTGCGCTGAGACAGAAGCTCAGATTGTGGACTGTCGTCACACAGAGGATGAGAGAGCTTTAACCGTACTTGGTGCAGTGTGGAAATAGCAAAGGCCATTGACAAAGGGTATAAAGTTTCAAAAGTATACGAGATTTGGCATTACCCCGAACGTACTTCTGAGTTATTCTCAGATTATATCAAGCTTCATCTAAAAGGCAAGCAGGAGGCCTCGGGTTATCCTGCCTGGTGTACGGATGAAGCTTCCCGCGACCGTTATATTTTAGATTATTATCAGAAGGAAGGTGTACGATTGGAACGCGATAACATCGCCAGAAATCCAGCCAAGAGGCAGATTTCAAAGTTGTTTTAAATTCTCTTTGGGTAAATTTGGGCAAAACCTCTCCATCTCACTACTAGCTTAGTCAAGGACGGTGAGGAATTCTTGCAATACATTTTCTCCAAACAGTATAATGTTTCTTATTTTGAATTTATCGGCGATGAGATTGCTCAAATACAATGGAAGTACACCGATGAAAAGTATACCCTACCTGGTAGCGTTAATGTTGTCATTGCTGCTTTCACCACGGCCTATGCACGGTTAGAGTTGTACGATTTACTGGACAGTCTGGGAGAAAGGGTGTTGTACCATGACACCGACTCGGTCATTTTTACTTCTCAGCCTGGTCAGTACAATCCTCCTCTGGGTGACTATTTAGGAGAGCTCACCAGTGAGTTAAATCCTGGTGATTATATTACTGAATTTGCTTCAGGCGGTCCAAAGACGTACGGGTATAAAACGGCACAAGGCAAAACATGTATGAAGGTAAAAGGTATCACCATCAATCACGAAACCGGTAAAATTATAAACCTCGAGTCACTAACCAATTTAGTTCAGAATTTTGTGACGTCTCTTGAAGCCCCTACTCAAGAGTTACTGGTTCACGGTAAGCAGATCCATCGAAATAAAAAACTTTTCACTTTAGAAAACAGACCACTCAGGAAGAAATTCAGAGTGGTTTATAACAAGAGGGTTCTCCTAAAAGATTACAACACAAGACCTTATGGCTACTAAAAGAGATTTTGACGCCCGCCTTCAACACCCCTTCGCTAAAATTATCTCTGGACCCTCTTGTTCCGGTAAATCCTATTATGTGAAAAAATTATTGGAACATTCGAATCACGTCGTGTCTCACCCTTTTCAAAATATCGTTTGGTTTTATAGTTGTTGGCAGAAAATGTACGACGAGCTGTCGGCTAAATTTCAGCAATTAAAATTTATTGAGGGGCTCCCAAAGTCTTTATGCGACGACGAACTTCTCCCTCCTGAGAAAATAAATTTGGTCATTATAGATGATCTGATGGAAGCGCTAGCGAAAGCCAGGAAATAGAAAAAGCTTTCACAAAATATACTCATCATCGGAATCTGTCTATCATTTACTTGGTTCAAAATTTATTTTTTCAAGGAAAGAAAAGCCGAACGATTAATCTTAACGCCAATTATATTACTCTTTTTAAAAACCCCAGGGACAAATTGCAGATTACTACCTTGGCCCGTCAAATGTATCCAGGCGTGTTAAGTTCTTTTGGAGGCTTTCAAGATGCTACAAAACTACCGTCGGCTATCTCTTAGTGGATTTAAAGGCGCAGACCCCGACGAACTGCGATTAAGAACAGGTCTGTTCCCCCGACTGGCCTGTCGTGTACACCGTGAAAAGATAAAAGTGTTCTGAGTCAAAGTTACATATTCCGTCAGCATGTCGGCCAGAATAACCAGAAACTTAAAACCTCTCAAGGTCTTACTCCGTTGCTCTTGTCGCCGTAAAAATCTTATCAACGCCTCTTCTGACGATTTAATTAATGCTTTGTCCGAGATAGCCTGTAATACTTTAAAAGGTAATATACCTCTTTCCCCCAAACAGTTTAAGCGACTCAAGAAGCATAAAACATCTGTCCGAAAAATAAGTGACAAAAAACTAACCTTAAAAAAGAAGAAAGCTATTCTGAACCAGAAAGGAGGCTTTTTGGGGGCTCTTTTAAGCGTAGCCGTGCCATTCATATCCAGTTTACTAGCTTCTAGAGCATAAACATGGAATACGCTCAGAAAATGTATTTGGTCCCAGCAACAGATGTCTCTTTTTCAGCAAAAGAGTGCTACCCCGAACGAACTCTTGAGTGCCACAGAAACTGAACTGGACAAAGAAATGAGAAACATCCTGCAACGCTGTGATATAGGGGCTGACGAGAAGGTGAAGCTTTACACTTCCATCTTGCAGAGATATCTGACTCTAGTTAAAAGGCCGATAAAGAAGCTGGCAGTCTGACGCCGTATTACCAAAAGAAGAAAGTGGCGAGGGGGGCCCCGGAACAGTCAAGGTGTCTGAGGACCAGGTTTGGCAAGAGGTTTTGAGAAGCGCGCCTGTAAAATCAAAGAAAAATATTGAATTTGTTTTACATAAAATGTCCGTTAATCCCCATTACGCCTTCTGGAATAATCGTGGAGAGCTGTTGTTAGAAGGTAAACCTTTGGTCGGATCCAACATGGTGGATTTGGTCCGTAATCTGACCGCTTCTCATACAATACCTGAACATAGGAGGCGCGGGGTGGAAGGAATTTGTAAACGCCATGGCCGGTTTGAACATTCCATTTTCTGTCGTACCTAATGATGAAACGAGAGAACTCCTTGAAAGTTTTAAACCACCCGCCCCCTCCTGCTCATCAAACAGAAGTTAGCCCCTACCGACTGAAACCGAGAAAAAAAAGACTGGAATGGATTGCTTATTAATTTGTAAAATTATTTGTTTATTAAATACAATTTTATATCATTACAGAGTGTCGTCATCCTTTAACCGTCTATTGAAATATTTATAGGTCTCGGATCTTTGCATGCAAGGGTACTGATAAAACAGAGTCCCGTGAAGGAAGCCAGGAACGAACAAATTTAGAGACCATAGAGTCATTACTGTTCACGTCCTCAGAATACTTTTTTATTACAGAGGTGTACGGGAGACCTTTTCCTCTCTGATGCAGATAGAAGAGGCAGTGATGACCGCATTTGTCCGAGAACCAACTTTGAAGCTGTCGGTTATTGTAAATGATTTGTTTACAGTTTTTGCTTAAGAAATGGTAAATGTCTTTCGAAGTAGATAAAGTCCGGGGGATTTCCATAGGAATCAAAAAACTCCCCGTTTCCGTCTTCTGTGAGGTAAATCCCCAGCCAGTGTTCTCCGGGTTGGGTTTGACGGTGAGTATTCACTACAAACATGGCCGGCAAGCCGTTATTTTTTTCCGGTAGTTGATCACACGCCAACACACCGCGGAAATATCTTTCGGTGTAGGGGTCTTGGGACAGTAGTTCTGTTAATTGTTTTGTATTCATGGTGTTTATTAGTAGTCATACAGAACATTACGTCTCTGGTTGATTTCAATGATGTTGTCAAAGACCGCATATACTATTAGATTGACGGTCCGAGGGAGAGGGACGCGGAAGCGTAATTCAAATCTCATGTTTCCAGTTTTAACTAATGAAAATGATCGCGCATTCTTGATCGGGGTTAGATCAAAAGCGAAAAGAGTATATCCTTGCGAGAACTCTGAACGGCTGATAGCCAGAGCTTGATCCTTCAAATGCTTACCAGTGGCCAATACCAGGTTATAATATTCTCTGGCACTATTGCCGCTTACAAAGTCTGGTTGAAAGGGTTTGGCAGGAATCTGTTCACCGTCCATGTACAGAGCCAGGAACTCTACATCATTGTGTTTGAAATTGAACGGGTTCCGTGTATAAGACCCGAAAAGGCCTCATTATCTACCATGCCAATCACCACATACTTTGGTAGTTGGCCCAGAAACAGGTTTTCTTGATTGCATACTCGGATCCCGCGGCATACTGAATACTTTCATATTCACCCTTTCCACAGGGTATTTAGCATTGGCTGAGGTAAGGGCATGAGCGTGTCCTAATTTCACGGCCGGTGAAACTTTTACTTTTACAAACAGGGAGGCCGATGTTATGATTACTCTGTAACGCTCGCATCCCGGACATTAAACAGAATTCATCTTTGTTCCGAACCATTTTAATCTTCACGTCTAGACCGTTCAATAGTAGTTTTTCCTGGAAAAAGAGATCTGTATGTATGTGCCCCAGAAGTTCAACAGTCCTGCTACCGGCTGTATAGGCGCTTCGATTTTTAAAACCGATGTTTTCTCCGTCGGGGTCTGTCTCTTCCAATTTGTTAAGTGTATCTTTGTAAAAAAGTCCTGTAGCAAACTGAGAATGAAGAGTCTCTTGGCTGTAATTTAGCAGGCCTTCTAAGACAGCTCGGTAAGGATAACAATTTGAACTCTGGGATATTAGACGGTCCCCGAGGGTGACATCAACTTGGGAAAACAAACTGGCTATAGGGTAGTTGACAAATCCGACCTTTGCCCCGGCAGGTATGTTAGTCCCGTCAGCATTCACTATCTTTCCCCTTAGGTGTAGAAGAGTGTTATTCAAATCCAGGTAATCTTCCCCATTTCCGGCTATGAGAAATTCTAGCGGGGCTACTTCAGAGAGGGCTGAGAGTGGTGGGACTTCAACGTATATACTTTTATCTACACTCGTCTGAGTGAAAGGCACCGTAAACAGATCCAGTTCAGATTTGACACACTCTTCGGACATTCTGTGTACGAAAGCCATCTTTTCTTAAAAAATGTCTCTCTTCTTTTTGGGCTTTACTCTTGTTCCTCTTCTGACGACGCTTTAGAGAATGCTGCAAAAATAGTGCCTAGCCTTTTTAGCTGTCGGGGCTGACGCGACCCGGTGGTCTCTTGCGTTTGTCTTTCTCATGACCATCAAGCCCGCTCCCTCCTGTTTTCTAGGACTCCACCTGCAGCACTGGATATAGCCCCGTGATCACATCTTTTACAATATTTTTAGGCGGATTTGATATGTGGTTTTGCGATGTCAAAGCCTTTTTTCAGGAGAGGCAAAGCTCTTCTAAACAGTCCTCGAAATATACCTCCAATCCCCCCACCATACATTACAGGGGATCCAGAGAATCCTGGTAAGCCGTTACCCGCTTGGGTCTGATAATATTGGATGTAAGGTGTCGGGTCCTGGTAAGACCTCATTGTATCAGTCGTGCATACAATGCCTGACGGGTCTGAAATGCAACTTCACTATCACCTTACCAAACTGAAATGGCACGCTTTTGTTCTGGTCCGTCTTTATTTCAATAGTCACAGTGTCAAAATGATTCTTGCTGACCGGCGATAATGCGGTTTGTCATATGTGATGGTTGTAATTTTATTCGCCTGATCCTCTATATGAACACACCTCAAAAGGGGTACGTAGCTGTCTCCGACTCTCTGATGAGATACCATATCTCCATACACGTACAAAGTGTAAAAGCCGGCCCTGATGTCGGCGGGAAAGGAGCCTTATAAGTTAAACCCCGAGTCTGATCAGGATGCGCTCCTAATATTCGACCCAGCTGTCCTTTTAAGTGTATAGTTTCATCCTTTTCACCCGGTACCACGTAGACTCTTCGTTCCACAGCATTCTAACTGAATTTCGAGGGTTCTCAGAAGGGGCAAATCCAGCTGCAACATCGGTCAAAGTGGGCAGGCTTAAGGTTGTCGAATTCATAAAAGACAGTAGGTCGTGAATACCTTCGTAATAGCCGCATGGAATGTAGTAATGTTTTTTTACACCGGGGGCCGAAACGTAGAATTCATTATCTGGCTTGTCTATGGTATTCCACGTATGTGGGTACTGAACTTCTGCTAGACCGACTTCCCAAGAACCTTCTAATTCTATGGGTTTAGCAAGCTTCCGTGAAATTGGAAATGGTGTTGCTAGGGAAAATGTCGAGGAAGCGTTGCTCGGAAGTGTCACAAAAAAACTTTTGCGCTCCATCGTATACCGCTAGAGAATGAAGAGTCGATTAGGAGCCCTGTGGATTTTATTGAACATCTTGGGCCTGGCTCTCCGGTATCCAGCTGTTAAATTTTTCAGGCCAGCCGAGCCATTTGACTAAAATGAGTCGTTTTTTATTCTTAACTTTCCTGGCCAGTATTTTTTCGATCCTGTAAACGCCTGTGGACCCGACTTTAATTTTCTGTAATTCGGGTCGTAAAGGAACCTACAATCTCTTCACCGTCGTAGTCTTTCAGTTTGTACACCGCCGGTTCCCTAGGTACAAGTTCAGATACGGTAAAGATTTCATCTGAAAATGTCTGTTCATAACCTTTCTCAAAAGGATGTCTTGTTTTAGACACCCTAACCGTGTCTCCTACTTTAAACTTAAACAATGGCGGGCCTGGGGTTGATGCGACGGCGTATAAATTTTGAAAACTTTCCAAGAATTTAACGTGTTTACATCGGAAGGAGCCATTTTTATGCTTCGATGATAACTTTTGTTGTAAGAGTATACTAAATCAGGCAATTTATCGATGTAGGTTCTCGTGTTATAAGCGCTGAAATATTTCCACATTTTAGATTTTAATGTCCGGTTAAATCTCTCCACCACGGAGGCCTTTAATTCGTTTCCAGTGGTGAAATGTTTTATCCCGATCTTCTTTAACAGCTTTTGAAAATCACGGTTGAAAAACTCTTTCCCCTTATCGGTCTGGAGTTTCTTTGGAGTACGACCGGCGCTCAGAATGTCTTGGAATGCTCTCGCCACTTCCTTACCCGTTTTGTTCTTCAGGGGTCGTACCCACGCAGTACTTAGAAAGTACGTCGATACATGTTAACAAATATTTATAACCCCGATTATGCTCGGTCACATTTGTCATGTCCGCTAAATCCATCTGCCATTGTGAGTCTATATCGGATACATAAACCTTATTTCTCCTAAAATGCCTTCTAGCGGGTTTGTGAATTGTATAAGCATATTGACCGGATAACCAGTCCGACACCTGTTGGTCATTACTTTTCTGACCCGAAACCTCAAGAGCTCTTTTCAAAGAGTCTTTTCCCCAAAGCTACCAGGATTTGCGGGCTATAATAAACTTTTTCAAGTAACCCTCCATCCGACGGTGAAAGAAAAATGTCAATGGTTTAAAAATCAAAGGAGGATTTATTGGTAATTTTCAAAACATCAGTATTAAAAACATTTAAAAACATTTCATAGTACAGGCACATTGAGTTCAGACACTTCGCCTGATTTTTCTATATCATACTCCCGTAAAACCCCAAAGGTGCATCGGTCATGTCTGGTACAGAAAAATGCCTTTTAGAGAAAGCATCGGCTATTTCACGTATTTTAGAGTAAGATGGATCGTCCATGTTGTGAAAGGCCTGTACAATAGCCTCGCTAATAGAATGTTCATTTTCCAGTTCATCTACAGCATTTTGAACAAATGAATGAACCTTGTGAAAAGGCGGAAAGATGTTAAAGCAGCCCAGAGTCTTTATGACCAGGCTCCTGAGCCACGGTTTGCGGAAAACAGTCAGAACCTCTTGAAAACGGCCAACCCGATAAACAGAGTCCGGTTCAAACAGCACGTATGCTGCGTCTGGCTGGGGTGATCTATGAAACAACCTTGACAGGTGCTTTTAGGTCCCGATCGACTATTATGTCCAGCAGAGCCGCAATCAAACTCTTGATCAGTTTCAGAGTCTTTCAAGTGTTTCACCCAGAGCCCGTCAGTTTGTTCAATGTCCATGCCCTCATAATCAGAATCCTGGGACGATGGCTTCCAAGAGGCCAGAGCCTCTACCAAGTCGTCCACAGTGTCTTCTTGATGCATGGTCTGCATGGCTATCTCCTCAGCGCCGTCATGCTCCCCAGAGTATCCTCAGCAGGGACAAAAAGTCAGGTCCTGTACGGTTCTCCAGGAGACTGTCCAGCCAGTACATATCATCAGGAGCGGGTAACTGAGGTTCGGGCCAATAGATCTGGTCATTCGAGGGCATCAGAAGATCCGCCAAGACGGTGGGTCTGAAGGTGAGTTGTTAGGAGCGAGTACCCGGAGTTAGGTACGATGTCGCCGGGCCAAAACAGGTCGTTGACTGCCGCTGTCTGTTCCGTAGACCAACAGACCTGATCAGGTACGTAGCCGGCAGGGTGCTGGTTGTTACCCGCCCAAAACACATCGTTATCTGTCAGCATCTGGTCTGCCGCAGAGTAGCCGGGCTGTAGGTTAGGGTCGATCACTTCGTCGGGAGTAGAGTAGAAGGTGTTGGTTTGAAGGTTAGCCGCCAAAACGGGTAGTCAGCGGCGGATGTTCCATACCCCGAGCTTGGTTCTTCGGACGCATCAAAATGTTGAGGACTTCTGCCACCTCAGAGGCCGAGAGAACAGGGAGACGACCGCCCAGCTAGCACCAGCTTCGAAGGGTAGTTAGTTGAAGACATCTCGATAAGGTTTTAGGTTAATGTAGACTATGGAAAAGACCTCTGTATTTATCTCCACTCACTTAGGGGGCGGTTGACTCCCAGTTTTCTTCCTCCTCCTCCGAGCATGAATTATTCAACATGCTAAACTCCTCCTCCAATTTTCTTTTAATTCTTTTCATCTGGTCGGATAGTTTTCCTTGATAAATAGCTTCATCAATATTTGGCATAAGAGCTTTAAAAAAACTCCAGTCTTTTATAGAAAAATTAATTTCACTCACTCGATCCTTTATCACATTTTCTTTATCTTCCTCTTCGTGACCGCATCGCTATATTCGGTAGGATAGGCTCCTTCTTGGAAACGGCGATCGTGAGCTGTCCCTCTGCATTTCTTTTACCTCTACCCGCACAAAGCACAGTTAGAATCGTACCAGACAGAGCTGAAGTGTGGTTCCCGTAACTCCCGTAAGGCCCTGTTAGCTTTCAGTTTCTTAGGAGCGTTCACAAGACCGTCCATTCTGTCTGCTTTTGTGTGTGTCGTAGCGTTTTCACTAAGTGAGTAGAATTTTATACAAGAACTCTTTCATTTCCTCCCACAGTCGGGTTGGGAAGGGTTGGAGCGATATGCCTCTCCCTAACCCTATAGGAGGATAGAGAGATAAAGGCGTAACTCGGGGGCGTGAGTATTGTTAATGGGGAGTGACAAGTGTCCGGTTTATTTAAAGACCACCCTAAAAGGCGGGTTTAGAGATGATCAAGTATGACGGTGGTCCAACCCCCCCAGGGGCGGGTATAGTTCATATTTTTATATTTTCATATTTACATAAATTATATTTTCATAGTTCATATTTTCATATTTCCATATTTTCATAATTTTCATATTTTTCATATTTTCATATTTGGGGCGGGGCTTAATGTCATCCATCATATTTGGGGCGGGGCTTAAAGTCATCAATCAAATTCACACCTCTTTTGACACTAACTATCTTAATGTACTACTTACATATATACACATACATATCTTCATATCTACATATCTATATACATATCTACATATACACATATATATATATATATATATATACATACCTATCTACATCATATATACACACACATACATACACACACAAATTATATATATGTGTGTATGTATGTATGTGTGTGTGTGTGTGTATATATATATATATACACATACATATACTTGTGTGTATGTTTGTATGTGTCTATATGTGTGTGTATAGGTTTGGTCACTGAGTGCAAGGGAAAAATAATAAATTATAGTCTATAAGTTATTAAACAGTAAAACATTAACGTTTTAAGAAGTACAGGTACATTGAAATTACATTTTCTATGTGAACGTTCAAATTTGTGCCTCTGGTAATGTGCCTTACCGGCATTTAAAAAAATTAGTTTTGTGTCCTCGCCTTTTGGGGACAGTCGCGGTGGGTCTTGTGTAGACTGGTGAGACGTCCGCGCCATTAATCAGCTGTGATGGCACTGTCAGTCCTCCACTCGTGCGTGTCTTCATAATTCGAGTTGAGGACCTGATAATCGTGTACGTGCAAAAGAAAGTGTGAATCGCCTTAATATTATTTTGCCATGGTGTAGAAAAGGGGTCCCGTGTTTGCACTTGTCTGGGCTATAGCGCAGGGGGAGGATGAAAAAAATTAAAAGTGCTCACTTTGACTTAAGGCAGAAGCGCAGTCAGCGTCTCAAAGGCCGGCACAGCTATGCACGCGCGCTGGCTGCTCGACTTTTGCTGGGCAGGAGACCCCAGTTTTTGTACACACGTTCATGATATCAAAAGTCTCAGCGCTCTTTGGAGGTCATTCATATATTATATATATAGCAAAATACCAGCCTACCGCGGAGAAGTAGTGTGTTAAAGTAATGAAAAGAAAAGGAAACATTTTAATAATAACGTAACATGATTGACATTGTCATGAGTGTTGCTGTCATATATATGCCTGCCTAAATAAGTCACCCTCGCTTTGCTCTTACTTTATTTACCATTCATTTAATCATGGCTAGTGGCGGAAAAATTATAAAATGGAAGGAGGATGGCTTTACCAAAACAATTATTGATGGCGAATCGATTATTCATAAAGCTTGAATTGGTGATCTGTTTTTCTGTGTTAACCTCATATTTTTTCATACTTCTTCTCAAATTAAGATGGTGCGAGGGTAAAATGAATCGGGATGTGCTGATCAATGTAATCGGTGTACCAGGAATTCATGCATTGACAAAAGCTCCCCTTTGCTTGTAATGCAAAGTGGGATTAAATGCATTATTTTTTTAACGCGTTATGGAACACATGCATCGAAGCTTCTCAGCTGTGCTTGTGCTAAGAAAAGGAAAGATTTTAAAAATAACGTAACACGATTGTCAATGTGACCTTTTGTAAGTAGTGCCTGGAGGATTCAGTGTGTAGAAACTCGAGAGATAGCGTGTGTATTAACTTGTGGATTTTTCTGTGAGTATTTGGTGGCAGTCTGACGAAGTTGCTTCGGAAGACGGCGTTAGCCGCGGAGCTCAGCTCAGAGCGAAATGAGGTGAATGGGAGGGAGATGATGGCGTGCCTCCCCCCCCCGCCTTAACTGTCAATCCCCCACAAACACAGTCTCTCGGAATTTGCATAAGCACAGCCCTTCACCAATAATTTTAACTTAGTTACAAAGTGATCAAAACTCTCGTTTATATCCTGCGTCCTCTCATTAAACTTGTATCCCGCATTACCTGTGGGCATGAAAAACGCCAGCGGTAGCCTGTCTATGAACTTAATTTAAACTTTAGGTTTACACCTTTCTTTCTTTCCGAGGCAGCAACACTCATGAATATGGTAGTATATGCCACTCGCTCGCTTCTTATTGTTTTGCTGCCTTCTCAATTATATAATGCATGTTTTCTTAAGCGCTTTTTGGAGGTCTTCCTGGTTTTCTACGCACTGCGTTGACAGTCAGTTCACGTGATTACGTGGGAGGCGTGATGATGTCACACGAAACTCCGCCCCCCCACGTCATTCCAGCTCAACTCTATTACAGTTAATGGAGAAAAATACCTTCCAGTTATGACCATTACGCGTAGAATTTCGAAATGAAACCTGCCCAACTTTTGTAAGTAAGCTGTAAGGAATGAGCCTGCCAAATTTTAGCCTTCTACCTACATGGGAAGTTGGAGAATTAGTGATGAGTCACTGAGTGAGTCAGTGAGTGAGTGAGTGAGTGAGTGAGGGCTTTGCCTTTTATTAGTATAGTTTTATATATAGCCACCAAAAACAGATGCAAGAGTCATTAAAAGGTTTGGGGTAGCCACCCGTATAATAGTTCCTGGCTGCAAAAGTATAAATTGTTCACACTGATGTGCTCAGAACGGAGTCCAAAACAGAACTGATGAGTTAGGGTAAATATGGCAGCTTTAAAGGACAGCAAGGGAAGTGAGGTCATCCAGGGCGGAAGTGGAAGGGTCCTCTTCCTTAGGCTCGGACCCAGACGTGACGTCATCAGAAGGGTCAGGACCAGAAGTGGCATCATCAGGGCCAGGCAGAATTTCCCGTGAACAGTCCGCAGGAAAATGAGAAAAAAGGTCAGCGCACTTCGCCACCCCCTGGTCTGACATGGAATTACTCTCATTTAGACCCTTTAGCTGCCTCCCATGCGCACATGTATGACAATATATATATATATATAAGCCACGATACATAACAGAAATGTTAAAATATTTGCTATCTCTTTCCCTACATGTTCTTTCATCGCCTTTCCTCTGTAGTTGCGTTTGTCTTAACCTCCCTTCACAAGCTCTCCCTTTCTCAACAACGTATACTGTATCAGAGAGACAATGTGTGGCATTCTCCCTAATGGCACTCAGTTTTGTTTTAATTCTCCCCTTCACTTTTACCTCCTGGGGGTCCAGAGAGCATCCCTTAACTGAGCCTGCCATTTTAGTTAACAAAGTACACTGTCTTGAAACAGTGCATTGAAGGTTCATTGCCACATGACTGATGACATCCAAAGCTTTGTCACATCACTGAAGTACTGGGAGTGGCCTGACTGTGTTCTCCCTCATAGGTAGGCTTTTGGTGGTGGCCTTATTCTTTCCATCCCTCATTTGCAACACCTAGAGATGCAATACTATAAGTGTGGTTGCGGTTTCATCACCACTCAAAAGTCAGGGTACATTATATCATGTTTAGCCGTCAGACCTCATAATTTCAAAAAAAAAAGAGCAGAAAGGTGGAACCACTCCTGCATGGCACTCCATCACAAGGCGTGTTCATGCACACACTAACACTGGACCAATTTAGAGAGGACACTCAAACAGGAGTTCACAGACATGGAGAACATGCAAAGTCCACATAGAAGGCAACCTGACTAGGATTCACACTGTGCTCTAAGTACAGTCCAGAAACCAATGTAAAGAATTATTATTACTCTCGCCACTCTCCCTATGAATAAATAAAGGTTTACATATATTTACTAGGGGTGTGCGTTCTTGGCCACCTATGGCAGCCCAACCTTCTGTCCATAGCTTGCTTCACCTTCTATTGTTAGATGGTGGAATTTTTTGTTAAATGAAAAAAAAAACCTTTATTTATAATATTTCACACAGGGAGGACTCAGGGCACAAACTCACAATCTCTTCACTATGAGACAGACAGCTGTGCTAGCATTGCGCCACATTGTGCAGCCACGGCTTGTCGACTACTAACACACAACTCAGCCATCACTGTTGTTAGTGAAGCAGATGTATATCATTTTTTTTTTTATGTTGTGAAGTGTGAGTCCCTATCTTGCACCCCAAACCACGAGGCTGAGTCTCAGTACTTCAGAAAAACCAGCTTTATTCAGCTTGAAACAGGAACAGCACGGTTATTTATTGTAATGTGATCTGCCACTCTCCTATACACAGGCACAGCAATCAGGCAGAGTCATGGCCAGGTTAGTGGCCAAGTAATACTGTTCCCTGTAGTTATAATGTTCCCTGCATCACCCATGCTCATTGGGCTATAGATGCGGCGATCACACTTTGGGATGCTCTTCGGCGTGTCATCCCTTTATGGGGGCCCCAAAAGAGTTTAGAAACCTTACAACATATTCACATTAAATTGGTTGTATGTGTGAATTTCCCCTTGGGATTAATAAAGTATCTATCTATCTATCTATCTATCTATCTATCTATCTATCTATCTATCTATCTTGACATGAGAGTGTCACTGTTGTGCTCTCCTAATGAAGACAAAAAAATTCTATATAGGTGTATACTACATAACATACAGTTTTGAAAAAAAATGAGCATTGCATAAAAACATTGCACTATTTAGCTAATCTTTTTATATACACTATACTGTATATAGAGAGTGAGAGCAGATATCAATTACATATATGCTGTATTGATTGTCAGTCAATGGGTAGAAGGCTTAAATCTGTCTTAAATGGAGTGTCTGTTGATTGATTGCGTGACATATTCACACTCACACCCACGCTCATCCTTACCGAGCCAATTAACCTAATGCACATGTCTTTCAGATGTGACAGGAAACCCCATGCAAACAGTAACCAAGTCAGTTGTTTTTAAAAACTAGAACATTTGGCTATCAGTGGCCTCACTGTTGCAAAAGGTCAAAGAGCCAGTATGACCTAGTGGCTCATGCATTGCATTTTATGTATGTCATGCATACTTTGGCACGTCAATTAACATGCCTCTGTTTGGGTTATGAAAGTTTAGAGTGCCTCCAGAAGGTATTCAGACTCCTTCACTTTTCTCACATTTTCCTATGTTGTAGCCTTGTGCTAAAATCATTTAAATTCATTTTTTCCCTTATCACATAACACTCACAAACCCCAGGATTACAAAGCAAAAACAGGATTTTAGAATTTTTTGCAAGTTTATTAAAAGTAAAAAAAACTTGAATATCACATTGAGACAAGTATTCAGACCCTTTGCTACGACACTTCAAGTTTTGCTGAAAGTACATCCCATTCCATTGAGATGTTTCTACACCTTGTGTGAAGTCCAACTGTGGTCTATTCAATTGATTGTGTTCACACCTGTCTGTAGAAGGTCCAGTAATTTGCAAAAACTAAGTCATGGGGTTGGATTGTATCAAGACACACATTTGAGGAAGGCTACAAAAAAAATTCCTGCAGCATTGAACGTTCCCAAGAGTGCAGTGATGTCCATCTCTATATATATAAAATCCAAAATCTGTCTGTCAGCTTTTCACGAGAGAACTTGAATTTGTTTGAACATTTTAGTTGATTTTGCGACTTCTCTCATTATGCTAAGTATCATAGTTCGCTTGCGGTACTGATTTATTTGCACGAATCTGAGAGACACGCAGCAGGCTGAGGGTAGGGGGGGCTTGGCTCAGCTGGCAAACATGAGAACTACCGTATTTACGCGTGTACCAAACGCACATTTTTTCCCGAAAATTAGCATTAGAAAATCAGGTGCACATCATACACGAGGAAACTGGGCTCTCTCTCTGGCTTGTACTCTCTCTCGTGCTTGCTTGCTCAAGCACTCGCGCTCTCTCTCTCTCTCTAAACGCATCCTATACAACCACAACGCACGTCATAGAAGGGGAAAAATGATTTTCACGATTTTCTTTGTAAAAATTAGGGTGCGCGTCTTACATTACAGCGCGTGGTACATGAGTAAATGCGGTACTTTACAGATTTACATTTCAATTTTTCTATTATTTGCTTGAAAATACTGTACCTGTTGATTTTGCGATTTCTCTCATCATGCAGAATCATGGTTTGCTTGCAGGAGTGATATATTTGCACTAATCCAAGACAGAGGCTGCGGGCCGAGGTGAGGGGGAAGTGTAACATTAGGTGTGGGGAGCTGGGCAGGGCACTTCTCACTGTCCTGTTTCACTACTATGCAGGTAGAGCCCCTGGGGACAGCTAGTTTCTATATATATACAGTATATATTGTCACAAGAACGAGACATGGACAGATAAAGAGTTGGGGCAGCCACCCGTATATTGTGGTATCCTGGCTGCAAAGTCGTTTTCTTGTAGAAATACAGAGCACTGAAGTGCATACAACCGAGTCCAAAACAAGACTGAGGAAACAAAGGAAAGGGGGCAGGTTTTAAAGGGGAGACAGGAAGTGAGGTCGTATGGATCTGGCACGTGGTCTTCCACCATTGGCTCAGAGCGGAGGTGACATCAGAGGGACTGGAGCTGGTGTGGCCGAGTTCCATTGGCTCAGTCCCGAAGTGATGTCAGGAGATCCAGGTGAAATCCCGGGGATGGTCTACAGGCAAGGAGAAAAGAGTCAGTGCACTCTGCCACACCCGCATGCCTCCGAACTGCCTTCACTCAAGCCCTTTAGCTGCCTCCCATGCGCACGTGTGTGACAAGGCCCCCCCCTTAGCCCAGACCCGGCGGGTCGGGCGACCCTAACCGAGAGGTCGTGAACCCGAGAAAGAGCATCAGCGTTGGCGTGGAGAGCGCCCCGACGATGAACGAGCGAAAACTTGTACGGCTGCAGGTCAAGAAACCACCGGGTGACCCGCGATTCGACTCCTTGTGGAGGGCCATCCACTGTAGGGTGCATGGTCCGTGACAAGGGTGAATTCCCGGCCCAACAGGTAGTACCTCAGCTGAGTAATCGCCCATTTAATCGCCAGAGCCTCCCTCTCCACCGCAGCATACCTGGTCTCCGGTCCAACAGTTTCCGGCTCAGGAACATGATGGGGTGCTCCACACCATCGACGCTTTGGCTCAGCACGGCGCCCAGGCCTGTGTCCGAAGCGTCCGCCTGGAGGATGAAAGGCAAAGAAAAGTTAGGTGCCATCAAAACAGGTGTGGACGTAAGGGCCTGCTTTAAGTCACCAAATGCAGCGCCTGTTTTTTCAGTCCATGCCACAATGTTCGGGGCCCTCTTCTTTGTTAAATCAGTCAAGGGCGCCGCTCTCTCCGAAAACCGAGGTACAAACCGGCGGTAGTACCCGGCTAAGCCGAGAAAGGCTTGGACCTGCCGCTTGGTTCGCGGACGGGGCCATTTCAGAATGGCATCAATTTTGGAGCACTGTGGCCTTACGGTACCCGACCCACCAGGTAGCCTAAATATTTGGCCTCGCTTAATCCAAGAAGCATTTCCTGGGATTAATCCGGAGCCCGGCCTCACCAAGTGTCCGTAATACCGCTTGGACATGCTGTAGGTGTTCCTTCCATGTGCTGGAATAGATGACCACGTCATCCAGGTAGGCAGCACTGTATGAGTTATGAGGCCGAAGCACTTTGTCCACCAGACGCTGAAAGGTTGCTGGAGCCCGTGTAACCCAAATGGAAGGACACGATACTGCCAGTGTCCGCTAGGGGTACTAAACGCGGTTTTTACCTTCGCGGAGTCCGTTAAAGGAACCTGCCAGTACCCTTTCGTCATGTCAAGTGTGGTCAGGTATTGAGCCTGTCCAAGCCTCTCGAGGAGGTCGTCCACGCGTGGCATTGGATAAGCATCAAATTGGGAGACTTGATTAAGCCGACGGAAGTCATTGCAGAACCTCCAACTTCCGTCAGGCTTACCGACGAGCACAATGGGGCTGGACCAGGGACTATAACTTTCCTCAATCACACCTAGCTCCAGCATGCGCTTGATCTCAAGCTCCACTTCAGCCTTTTTTGCCTCGGGAAGACGATACGGGCGTTCTCGGACAACAACCCCGGGCTCTGTCACGATGTTGTGCTCAATCAGAGAGGTCCTTCCGGGTTCTCACTGACTACCTCCCAACGGTCCGGATAACTGTTTCCAGCTCCTGCCGCTGTCTGGGACTTAAGTCCGTGCCGAAGTTAAGGTCGTGTGTGTGAGCGAAGAGTGAGCGGGGCTGGCCGGAGGAGGGATCGGGGTCCCTGTCCTTCCACGGTTTCAGCAGGTTCACATGATAAACCGCTCCTTTGGCCGACGATTGGGTTGACTCACCAAATAGTCGACCAGTCCCTTCCTCTCCTTAACTTCGTAGGGGCCCTGCCAGTGGGCAAGCAATTTAGAGTGGGAGGTAGGCACTAGGACCATGACCCGATCTCCCGGGCGGAACTCCCGAAGAGACGTGCCGCGGTTGTAGTACCGGGCCTGTGCTGCTTGAGCTTCCTCCATGTGACTTTTAAGGACAGGCCGAATCTTTCCAAATCTATCGCGTAACTGCGCGATATACTCCAGTATGTTTGTGGAGGGAAGAGCCTCTTCTTCCCAGCCTTCTTTCAAAATATCTAATATGCCCCGAGGTTGTCGCCCGTACAGTAGTTCAAAAGGGGAGAACCCCGTGGAGGCTTGTGGGACTTCCCGATAGGCAAAAGGACGAGGGGAGGAGCTGATCCCAGTTCCTTCCATCCTCGCTGACCACCTTACGCAGCATTTGCTTGAGAGTTTGATTAAACCTCTCTACTAATCCGTCGGTTTGAGGATGATACACCGAGGTCTTTAAATGCTTTATTTTCAGTAATCTGGCAGTCTCCTTGAACGTTTCCGAGGTGAAGGGGGTCCCCTGGTCTGTCAAGACTTCTTTGGGGATCCCCACGCGCGCGAATACCCCTAGTAATTCCCGTGCGATGGCTTTAGAGGTAGCTGAGCGCAACGGAACAGCTTCGGGTATCGTAGCGTAATCCACGAGGACTAAAATGTACTTGTGTCCTCGGCTGAGGGCTCCAGGGTCCCACCAGGTCGACCCCGATTCTGTGGAAGGAAACGTCAATCAGTGGAATAGGAACGAGAGGAGCACGGTCCCTCCTAGGAATTTGTCGCAGTTGACACTCCGGGCAGGAAGGCAAAAGCGGCGAACCTCCTCGTTAATTCCTGGCCAGTAGAAACGGAGCTTGATCCGCTCCAGAGTTTTTTCGGTGCCCAGGTGGCCACCTAGGAGGTGGGCGTGTGCTAGCTCGCAGACCTGCCGCCGGAAGGTACGCGGCACCAGCAGCAGCCTCGTCTCCTGCCCGTCATGCATTGCTACACGGTAAAGGAGGTCATTATCTAGCACAAAGTAGGGGCCCTGTGGCATCGACTGATTAGTGCGCTGGCCATTGACAAGGACCACTGCATTTTTTACAAACTTCAGGGAGTCATCATTCCATTGCTCCCTTCTAAAAGAAGCCGGCGCTTTTTAAATTGGAACCGCAACACGGAGAGAGGGTCAGCGTCGACCTCAATGGGCGTGGTTTCTTCCCGCTCCGCCGCGTCGTTGGTGGATGACGTGTTAGCCAGCGACGGCCGGAGTTGCCACGCCAGTCAGGGCGACGCTTCGTCTCTCTGCCGGCTGATTACACGGCGTGGAGGCAGCTTGAGACGGGTTATCTCCGTCCATAACGAGGCCCAAATTAACCCCGGGAGTGGTATGTGTCTCACCGCTTTTGATTTTAGACCAGTCCCGCCCTAGTATCACCGGGTGTGGAGGATCAGGTAGGACCGCTACGGTGAGTTTACGAACTGACCCTCCGTAACTGATGACACATGCGGCGGACCTGTACCAGCGGATGTCTCCGTGGACACAGGTTATACCGGTCTTAAATTTTAGCCACTGTTGCGGTTGCACAAAGCGGCGGGCAACAATGGAAATGTTGCTGCCGGAGTCGAACAAACCTGTGGTCTTGTGTCCGCTGGCGATCACCACGCCAGTATGTGGGACCGCCAACGGATTAGCAGAGCACACCAACCCTCCTCGCCTCCACCTGCATTCCTCCTTGCCCCAAGCGGTTTGCGCGCCGCTGCACGCGGACGCCTGCACGAGCCCGGATTGTACAGGGAGGGGCTAGGTCTTGGAACGCACTCGGCTGGGTTTGACATGAGGACGGTTCTGCTCCCCAGAGTGTGAGGCCGCCTCTGCGCTCCATAAGCTCTATGAGCTCAGACATGTTCTTAAACCGCCGCCCCAAACCGGCTGGGTGAAGCCACGGGGAAGCGCTTCCAGGAGCAGATAGCAAGCTACCTGCTCTATTATTTGGTAGGGCGTGTTTTCAAATGGCCGTAGCCAATGCCCTACCATTGCCCATAAGGACCAGGCTTGTCTGTTGGTCGGCCGCTCAGGGTCCAACCTCCATTTTTTTTTTTTATTCCCCTGCCAGTCTGGGGCACCCCTAGGTGGTAAATGGGGCTTTGGTTTCAGGGGAGGCAGGCACTCTCCCCAGGAGAGCATACTGAGTCCCTTTGCCTCCCTCCAGGGCAGCCCAATTCTGTGAGCCCCACCCGCACACCCTGGCCTCTCCAGATGGCCTAGTTATGCAGTGCTGGGAGCGGAGCCCGCACCGGGTCACGCCGACCACGGGCACCCTCCCGCCTGAAGACTCGGCCCCGCACGCCCCACCTGGGTATATTGCAGGTCCTGTCCCCTTCTCTTCTGGGACTTCTCCATCCTGCCGACTACGCCACTGTCACAAGAACAGACATGGACAGATAAAGAGTTGGGGCAGCCACCCGTATATTGTGGTATCCTGGCTGCAAAGTCGTTTTCGTGTAGAAATACAGAGCACTGAAGTGCATACAACCGAGTCCAAAACAAGACTGAGGAAACAAAGGAAAGGGGGCAGGTTTTAAAGGGGGAGACAGGAAGTGAGGTCGATGGATCTGGCACGTGGTCTTCCACCATTGGCTCAGAGTCGGAGGTGACATCAGAGGGACTGGAGCTGGTGTGGCCGAGTTCCATTGGCTCAGTCCCGAAGTGATGTCAGGAGATCCAGGTGAAATCCCCGGGATGGTCTACAGGCAAGGAGAAAAGAGTCAGTGCACTCTGCCACACCCGCATGCCTCCAACTGCCTTCACTCAAGCCCTTTAGCTGCCTCCCATGCGCGTGTGTGACAATATATATATATATATATATATCTTCATTTGGATCTTGATCTTTGTTTGTCCGTGAATGAATTAGAAGAAGAAGCACTAGATGGCAGTAGAGAGACAGCTAAAACATAGGCATTGCATTAAGAATCTCCTCCAGGCTTATACTACTGAATACTGTAGTACGCCAGTCACACCTCAAAACACAGACATTCAAAGTAAACAAATTGTTGTGCTTTAAATTAACTAAAGAGATCTTCATTTAGATCTTGATCTTTGTTTGTCCGCGAATTCCACGCATGCGTAGACCACCTTCCAGTTTAGTACGTTGTTGTTACTCACAGATATCAACAATGTGCCGGAATAACGAAAGGGGTGGTGGACAGTGTTACGCTGGTTAGCTCCTGAGGCCTGGCTAGAGAATGAGATTGCCGAAGATAAAAGGTACGTGCCTATGTAACATATGAATGAAAGAAAGACAGTGGGTAAGATGAATGACAACGTGACAGCACGTTCCGGAAATTATTATTGTTACGTTGTAGCCGGCGAGTGCTGCGCATCTGACAGTTGTACCGTGGCTTGCTCACATGTCAGTGAAGTGATCTCTATTTATGCTTTAAAGATCTTGGATACCTATGTGTCCCCCTTTATAACCATTGCTCCGTGTATATTGCCTTACTCTTTGATTGCCACAAAGCAACCTGCTTAGATTGGAGAAAGGTTGAGAAGAGATCGTGAGAGGAAATGACAGCGTCCTGAAAACGAGACAGAAGCAGAAATGCTCCTACACCACCACATAATTACGATTCGGACAGTGATTTCGAGTAGGCCGTTCCTATCGAATCAATATCCAAGGGTTTTCTTTTGTAATTTTGTTTCCCTTATAAAAAATCATAATGCTGTGCGACGAAAGGCCATATTCATGACTGGCAGCCACGTTTAAACAGGGAGCTCTTCACAGACAACTTTAACACACGCAACGTAGTTGGGCGCACATGGCTAGTATATATATAAAATCCAACATCTGTCTGTTCACTTTTCACAAGAGAACTACTTAACGGATTTATATCGTGTTTTTTTTCTATAGTTTGCTTGAACATTCAGGTTGATTTTGTGACATCTCATCACGCTAAGTATCATAGTTCATTGGCGGCAGCGATTTATTAGAGCAAATCCAAGAGAGAAGCAGCAGGCCGAGTGAAGGGGGGAACGTGACCTCAGGAGTGGCGAGCTGGACGGAGCCCTCCTCACTCGCACACCCAGTCTCTGCTCAAGTCGGTGTACCTCTCGCCATGTGTTGGAGCGTACCTTGCCTCTGCTTAACTATTGATACCTGCTTGTTTATTGATTTTTAAAGTTTGTTCTGTTTCACTACTATACGGGTGGAGCTGCGGGGTCAGCTAGTAGTTGTTAAATAGAAAAAGTTTGAAGCAACCACAAGAGCTGTCAACTTCCTAGAGCTGTCTGCCCGGCCAAACTGAGCAATTGGTGGAGGTGATTAAGAACTCCATATGCACTCTGGCAGAGCTCCAGAGAAACTGTGTGGAGACTGGAGAAACTTCCAGAAGGATATCCATCACTGCAACACTCCACTGATCTGTGCTTTATGGCACATTAGCCAGACGAAAGTAAAAGACATGTGAAAGCCACTTGGAATTTGCAATAAAGCACTAAAGAACTCTCTGACTGAGAGAAACAAGATTCTCTGGTCTTATCAAACCAAGATTGAAATGTTTGACCTCAACAATAAGCATCATGTTTGGAGGAAACCGAGTACCGCTCTTTACCTGCACAGTGCTATTGAAATGGTGGTGGCAGCATCAGGGACCAAGACACTAATCGGGGACAGGGGAAAAGCTGAACAGATCAAAGTACAGAGATCTCCATAATTAAAAACCTGCTCTAGACCCCTGTGGACCTCAGACTGGGTTGAAGGATCACCTTCCAACAAGACAATGAACTTAAGCACAAAACTAACAGAACACAGGAGCAGCTTAGGGACAACTCTGGGAATGTTTTTGAGTGACCCAGCCAGAGTCCAGAGCTGAAAAGTGCTGCCCACCAATGCTTTCCATCCAACCTGACAGAGCTTGACAGGATGTGTAGAGAAAAATGGCAGAAAATGCCCAAATCCAGGTGTGTGAAGCTTGTGGTGTCAGACCCAATTAGACTCCTGGCCTGAATCGCTTCAACAAAAGGTCTGAATAGTTATGTCAATGGGATATTTCAGTTTTTTACTCTTAATGAATGTGAAGCAAAGTTCTAAAATCCTTTAACTTTGTCATTCTGGGGTGAAAACATGAATTTAAATAAATTTCGTACAAGGCTGCAACATAACAAAATGTGAAAAAAGTGAGGGTGACTTAATTTGTGACTTTCCAAAGGCGCTGCACCTTTGTTACAAGTGCATACTTCTAAAACTCAAACTGCGTACTTGGAGAAAGGTGCAAAGTGAAATGTGCTGCGTTTACATAGTAAATCAAGAATTTAAAAAAAGAGCTGTCTTATGCATCACCAGATTTGACCACTAGGGGAAGTGAAGTGCCACCTGGTTAGCAGGACTGACTGCTTATTTTTAACACTAGTAGTAGTAGTAGTGGAGTCACGTTCACGATTTACAATGAAATTCTCACTCACAGGTCTGACCAACATGCAAATCATACAGCATACCATCTGCAGCAGTTCCTTTTATTTAGTGCTGCTCAGCTGGAGCATTACATGCAGCTTTCCAGGTCCAACTTTTCTTTAAGTCAGTAAACTAATATGAATGGAGGCCATAGGAATGATGTTTGTAGCCCTGCAGACCTAACCGGTAACAAGGGAGACCCCAGCGTGAACACCTCAAATGGGCCCAAATGTGATTTAATGGCTTTCAAGGAAGAGCAGGTCTTAGGTCTGCTAAGGTTCCAAACACTTCATTGAGTTCACATACACAATGTTGGACTCGCAGCCTGAAGTATGAGATGAGGAGACTCAGCCCTGGGGTGCACTAGAATGCTGTGAGTTAAATGGCAGGTGAAACAACCTGTCTGTGGTACACACTGTAGAATTGTGAACAGACACATTTAGGTTCTGTGACTGAACTGGGATGCTAGGTGACCTGGCTGCAGAACACATGAGCTTTATATTTTAACTAAGAATGGAAGGGACATGGTGCTGGGATATACTCAAGTAATGTGACTGAACTGGGACATGAGGTGACCTGCTGGCAGGACAGAGAGAAAGAGACATGACTGTGAGACACACTTGAGTAATGTGACATAACATGACGGTAAGGGACTAAGTACATACTGGTGATTTGTTACTTTTCTGTTAGATGAAGACATTAGGTACTGGCATACACTCAAGGACTGTGATTGAACTGGGACATGAAGTGACCTGATGGCAGGGTGGAAGGGATGGAACACGAGTAATGTGACTTAATATGAAGGAAAGTGGACTGACCTTTAGCACACACTACTAAAGTGACTTGGTGCTGGGACACACTCAAGTACTGTGACTGAACTGGGACGTGAGGTGACCTGGCTGCAGGACACATGAGCCTTGTAATTATCTAAAAGGGGAAGTAATTTTGCTCAGTGACACACTTGAGTAATGTGGCTGAACCAGAATGTGAAGTGATTGCTGGCAAGACAAAGGGGAAGGGACATGGCTCTGGGACACACGAGCAATGTGACTTAACGTGAAGGCAAAGGGACTGTCCTTCAGCACTCACTACTAAACTGTGACTTCTCTGGGTGATGAAGATACTTGGTTCTGGGACACACTCAAATGGCCTGTGGGACACGTGACAGTCCTACTATTACTTGAAGGTGATGGCACATGCCTCTCGGATTCAACTTGAGTACTGTGACTTAACTTGAAGCTAATGTTACTCCTCTTTGACACACACTGCAGGGTTGGGACACTTGAGTAATGTGATTAGGAGGTGAAAGGACTTGGCTCTGGGTCATTCAACTTCTATGATTTAAAGGGAAGGTGATGGCGTTCTACTGAGTGTTCCTGGAGCACTGTCCCAACTTGGTACTGGAACAAGTCAGAGCTCTGATAAAACTGGGAGAAGATGAGAGCCTGGCTCTGAGGACCCTGTGGCTTAATAATTATACATGGAAGGTGAATGGACATAGTTATGGAAAACACTCAAGTTTGAGAGCTCTGTGACAGTGTGGCCTTAACTGTGCAAGGGGACTTGGCACTGGGCACACATTGTAGAGCTGTGATATAACTTTAAGGACAGGAGGTTCGATGTAAGGCCATCGTGGAGCTAAATGACTTAACTTTAAGGCAATTTGAGTCAGAGATGGGGAGGATTGAAGTACTCTGACTCGTTTGGATGCTAAGGGGGCCATGGCTCGGAGACATACTGTGACTGAATTGGTAGGCGAGGGGAATGGAAGCAGAGAAGACTCAGGGATTGACTAGAATAGTCGTAGTTTATTAGACCCATAACCGCAACTCCACTTCTTAAGGGTTACATGATGAGGCCTATATAAACACTCCAAGTCGCATCCACACTCACAGACAGGGATGGGTCATCTTGTGTAAAAGATGAACTGGCAACCAGCTCTTGAAATGGAAGTCGAACTAATAGGCAGTTAGTGGCTGATGTTTAAACTTACCTGATTCAAGGCCACCATAAAAGCTGGAGAAGAACAGGCAATTGAGGTAATGAGACATATTGGTGGACAGAATGGCGCCCTATCATTTGTAAAGGATTTTATTTCACAGAAACATAAGAGAAGTGAGTGTCAGCAGCTTAAATCAGACATCCTGGAGGGCCACAGTGGTTGCAGTTTTTCACTCCAGTTAACTCAGGCGTTTCCAACAGTCCAGCAGGGCTGCCATGTTCAAACCAACCAGTGTCCAGTTTACTATTTATGAAATGCATTTCATTGTGCGACTTGTTGGTGCTGTCATTTCTGACCTTCGTAATAAGTCACTGCTAAATGTAAATGTCACATCAGAACTTTCAAAGGTGTTGACTTTCTTTGTTTTTGAGAGCACCAGCCACATATTTGGTTGAGTAGATTGGTATTTCTCAGAACTTGTATTTTTTCTTTTCAAATATTATATTGAGATGGAGATGTTGTAATGGACATGCAGGTGCAAATGGGATCAAGTCATACATCATGAAGACCTTTGAGAGTCCGGTCCTGAAAATGTGCTATATAAATAAATGTTGTTGTTGTTGAAACTGCTCCAACCTCTGTCTTCAGAACATCTCGATCCTCTGCAGTTCACCTATGAGGCACATGTAGGTGTGGAGGATGCTCTCATCTCCATGCCCCTCAGTACCTACCCCAACTTGGACAAAGCCCACACCACAGCTAGGGTTGTGTTCTTTAATTTTTCCAATGTCTTTCACACCCTTCTACCTCGTCAACTTGGGATGAAGCTCAGGGCTTTGAATCCTGATGCCCCCAAAATCTCTTGAATCATAAAGTACCTGACCAACAGATAGGAGTGTGTGAGGCTGAAGAACTGTGTTTCAGAAATTTATGTGGTGTGTAGTACTGAAGCACCTCAGGGAACTGTCCTGTCCCCCTTCCTGTTTACTGTCAACATAATGGACTTCCAAAGCAGCACAGGGAGAACCACCTGCCACTCAACACCAGCAAGACAAATGAGCTGGTGGTGGACTTCCAGCATCCCAAAGAGCCTCAGAGACCTGTCACCATTCAGGAGTAGGACATGGAGGGGTGCAGAGCTACATGTACCTGGGGGGTTCACGAAAACATGAAACTGGACTGGTCTGACAACACAATGGCACTGCACAAGAAGGGCCAGAGCAGACCGGACTTCCTAAGGAGACTCTGGACTGCTGGAAAGGGCCTACCAGTCCATAACAGCCAGTGTGGTGTTCTATGCTGTAGTCTCCTGGGGCTCAAAAGAAGCACAATACTTGAACAAAACTTATCAGAAGAGCCTGTGCCATCACAGGGCCAAATCTGGACACAATGGAAGCTGCTATAGAAAAGAGGATGGTGGCAAAACTGGGTGCAGTCATGAAAAATCCCCTGCAGGAGGCGCTCTCATGGAGCACTTTTAGCCACAGGCTCATTCCTCCAGGGTCTCTTCTGCCCACTACTATCAGGTAATTCAATGTTTCCTCCTGATGTCCCAGTCTTCAAGTTCATATTGCTATTTCTGCACGATATACATTCATTTATTTATCTGTCTGTCTATTGACCGTTTGTATTATTTGTTCGGTGGGACAGTATTGTTATGTTTTATATGTTTCTGCTACTGTATGCATCTAAATTTGCCCTTTGGGTTAAGTAGTGAGAAGTCATGTAAAATTACATCTTTTATTGACTAACTAAAAACATTACAATATGCAAGCTTTCAAGGCAACTTGAGCCCCTTCTTCACGCAAGATGCAATGAAGAAGGGGCCGGAGTTGCCTCAAAAGCTTGCATATTGTAATCTTTTTTAGTTGGCCAATAAAAGGTGTCATGTTACTTGACTTCTCACTACATTCATAATGGCTAACACGGTACAACACCCTAGTACCCTTAGGGTTAATAAAGTTTATCTGCTCATCTATTGCATCCCATTATTGTTTGGCAACTGCGTAAAGTTACAGTACTCGTAATTAAAATCAAGATAATTGAAGTCCTGGTAACAGGATGCTAACAAGGAAAGTGGGAGGAACAAAAACCTGCAGCCACGTCGCCCCCCACCCCAGGGAAGGTGAGCTGACTTGGCACACTGGCCATGAGAGGGCAGTACTGGAGTTACTTGTCACAGCAACACGCTGGAGGTCATTAGTGAAATGACACAGATTGACTCAGGGACATTAGAGCAGGTGACAGGACAAGGCTCGGGAACACACCGGGGTCAGTGACTGATCTAGGATTCAAACTTCCATGGCTTGTAAAACCTTCAAGGCGAGCACGGGGTTAGGGTCACAACAAGTGCAGAGAAACAGAAATCTGATGGGCAGAGAATTGGCATGATTAATAAACATAAAACAGAACGTGAAGATACCAAAAAAAGGAAAAGAAAGTGGCCACTTCTTTATCTGTTTGTTTCAGTCCCAGAATGGAACTTGTTTTTATTTTTATGCAATACACCACACCCCACGCCCTTTCACATTTGAATTTCCATTTTGCATCTTCTTCTTCAGCAGTACAAGGCCGTTCGCATTCAGTCATCTCGCGTCTTGGACATGAAGTATAAATGGCGAGTACAAGGGCCAGGACTAAGTGACTCCCCCCTCGTCAGCCAGGTACTTGTACACTATGGAGGCAGTCAAAGCCGTGGGGTCAGCCTGTGTTACACAGCAGGCAGTACTTTTAAGCTGCTTCCTGACATGCAATGTTCTTTGGGAAAGGGGAAGGAACAAGCTGTGCAATGTTGGTAATGTCCAGGAAGCACTGGTGACAAGATGATTCTGACTCATCGGCCACCGGCACGTGACAGATCCCATAATCAATCAAACACACACACAGTCCAAATACTAGGAGCAGACGCTGCAGATGACGGTCTTTCAGGACCATTTCCACATCCTACATGTCCTTTGAGGCCCCTTATTGCTCATTGTGGGCCCTGATTCCTATTTGATAAAATTTCTAAAGCAATTATGGCACAAAGATCTTAAGCCTTGTCCATTTCCTCCCTTCACCCTTTGATATTCCCTTCCTAATGCATTCAGGGCTGCCCACAGTAATGTCCAACACTCCTCTCTCCTTCACCCGCTTGACATGGACAAGCAAGACGTTGTAGAGTTCAGGCGGGTCTTCTTTATCTTCCTGTCATGTCTCATTTGTGGGCTGATGACCCTCCTGAAGCTGTGTCTGAAACTTTCCCGCAGAGAGCTCTCCGACGAGGTCACAGGCTCAACTCCCAAGAAGACGCTGGGCTCGCAGATACCCACCCGGAAACAGCAGCAGCAGACAATACTGATGATGGCTTTGCGGACCTCCATGCTGCCACAGGCGTAGATGACAGGGTTGATGGCCGAGTTGAGGATAGCCAAGGCTATGGCCCAGTCCATACTATAGAGGAGTTTACATTGCTTGGGCTCACAGAAAAAGTCCATGACCAGCAGGACAAAGAGGAAGCCCCAGCACAGGAAAAATGCTCCCAGAATCAGGATGACGGTCTTCAAGAGCCGCATCGACTTCCTCTGGCTGCGGACTGGAATGTTGGAGTTCATTGTGCTGCTGACTACCCGCCGGTAAATGGACAGGTACAGCAGCCAGATGACAATCAGGATGATGGTGAACATGATGACACAGAACAGGATGTATTTCTTGGAATACAGCGGGAGGAGAGTGGAGCAATCTTGGAGGTTACAAATGCAGTTCCAGCCCATCAGCGGCAGGAGGCCGATGACCATGGCAATGCTCCAGGACAAGACAATCAGGATGTAGATGCGGTAGGTCTTACCGGTGGACTTATAAGGCATGGCCTGCATCATGGTGGTGTATCTCTCCACAGCAGTAAGCAACAAGCTGAAGATGGAGGCACCCAGAGTCACAAAGAGGACTCCTTCACGGAAGATCCAGAGACTTGGCGAGAGCTGGAAGGTGATCTGTCCAGACAGGCACAGGTTCACGATGAAGGCCACACCAGCAAGGAGGTCACTTAGGGTGATGTTGGCAATGCACACGTAGACCCAGCTTCTGAAGCGGATGTGCCTCAGGATTGCTGTGAGAACCACAATGTTCTCCAAGATGATGCAGAAGCTGAGGATGGCAAAACCGATCTTTGCCCAGCTGATTCCATTCTCTTGGAGCCGCCTCCTCTCAAGCTTGCCAGTGAAGTTGTAATGGTCGATGATGATGTTTGCATTTTTGCTGCTGTAGAGGTTCAGGCAAGCGCTGATATCCATGATGGGTCCTGGTGAAACTCCTGGGATGCAGGCTGACACACGATGGACCCTTTTTGGATGAATCAGGTGTAACCTGCGGGTAGAGGGAGCGCGTTATTCTGGTGGGAACATTTTAGGGTAATGCCACAGGGGCCACACACACACACACCTTCCATCTGAACACTCAGCCAGACTTCTTGTCTGTCAGTTTCTACACTTGGAATGAGACTTCTAAAATTATATCTGTGTGCCGATTTCCAACATATTTAGGAAAAATGACTTTTCTTTAACAACTAAATCCAACAGGGGTGCACTTTTACATGCATAAAAAATAGGAATCAATAATGGCCTTAGAACAGAGTCATCTCAAGGCACAATCAGAAGAAGGGGGTGATATCACGAAGTGTTCGTTCACTCATTCCAATTATAGGCCGGTGGGGCCAAAATCTGAGATGTCATCATGTGTTGTGTTCAGTTATCACACACATTGTTACTTATCTACTATATGCACATGGATTAGATACTCCTCAGCTCTCCCAGATGATAGTTATGTATATCTGAAACTAACTAACTTTCATGTTTATGGGTTCATGGGGACCCTGGATGGACTCTAACAGCATCATGCAAAAGGCAGAAACCTCCAGTGGATGGGACACCAATTTGTAGAAAGCCACAGAAATTCATTCAGAACTCCCCTCTCATGCTGCTTCAGAATTCTGACCGATAAGGTGTGTGTGCTGTGCTGGACCCTTTCTCTTCCATAACAGAAGAACAATATGGAAGGAGGCATAGCCCGGCCGTGATGGAACTGAAGCAACATCCCATAGAAAGGGATAACTTAAGTGATAATATGGGAGAGTTGCTGCATCCAGGGCAGTTCATCCCCCAGCATAATAGATGGCAGTGCAGTGCAGTAGGGACAGTCCTGTCGGGGTCCTTGGGTGCTGCAGGCAGGGCCGTCTTAACAGCATCATGGGCCCCGGGGCAAAGTAGTGTGCTGGGGCCCCTGTTTTGATAGCTGAACAGAAACATCGTGGGCCCCTATGCTCCTGGGTCCCCCAGTTAGTTCCCATTGTGCCCATACATTAAGACGGAATTGGGCTGCAGGGAGAGGGACTCCCTGTTTCAGGAGGCCCCCGTCAGGCTATGCCCCACTACCGGAAGTACTCCTGAGTCTGACGTAAAAGTGAACCATCCAGCCTCCTCCAGTGGGTCAGAGTCAGAAGGCAGAAGGCAAAGTTCACCAGGAGGAGGAACAGGAGGTGTAGTTTTTTTTTTTTAAAAGTGTGGGATTGGTCAGGAAATAAGGTATTTTGTTCAATAAAAACCTTTATTTTGCACCTGGGACTCTTTACTGTGGTGTTCCTGGGGTTTTGGAGCTCTGTGATGCCCCCTGTCTTTTACAAATGCCAACAAAGATATTAGACGTTTGCAGGTAAGAAGGACAGAAGCTTCAAGGTAAGGTTGTTCTACTCACTAATCATGGCGTCAGAGACTGTGATGTGTTGCAAGCTGATTAGCACGTCATGACCCTATAAACCTATATAAGCCCATAGTGGTGTGATTACTGTGGTTTGGTTATCCAATCAGAGGCTGATGGGTCTGGTGGTGCAAAGCAGCAGGCTGTGTTAGCCTTTAGGGAAGCCAACATCCACTTGCAGATGAAGTCATGTCTGACAAGATCTTGAAGACCAGCTCAGATGGACGAATTGCAGTAAAGGCAGAAATCCGCCCCTTTTTTCTATGCTGTTGATTTACTTCAGGGTCATGGGATGCCAATGCCAATGCATTGGGTGCCAAACCAGAGAAAGGTGTCAGTCCACAGTTCAGTTTAAAAATCATTTAACCAAACCTGCATGTCAGTGCAAACTCCACACAGGAGACTCCGGGGGCTGGAATTTCCAGGAGCTGTGAGGCAGCAGTCAACAAATTCCCATTCCAGTAATGGCATCTCACTAGAGTTTTGAGTTAAAGAAGTTCAGCACATTAATCATTGGGCTGGAGACTGGCGAAGTTGGTGAGCAAATGCAAGTAAGAATTTCACTGTACTATCCGTAACAGTATTAAGCCTATAACCCTGTAATTCTGAGTTGCACTTTAACATAAACTTTAATGGGATGTGGCAGGATCCAAAAATTGTGGGGAACACTACGTGGACAGCGTGCAAACAGTAAGTGCGTTTAGCAGGACTTGGGTATTCTGTTGCTCACGCGCATGCGCAGTCGTGCTGTGCGTGTCAGGTACAAATGCTCAGAATTTCTGCGCGAAGCGGCTCCTTTAATTCAGGGAACTCCGAATTCATCATTAGGATTCTGCATCTGAAGTGTCGGCTCTAAATGTGGTATTTGATGGCCGATGGTTTGCGAAGGATACACCAATCAAAAGCAGAACTCACTAGAGCCTGCCATCTCAACTTTAACGAGTGAAAGTTACAGTTTTCATTCAGTGCTTATTTCACGTTGCCTATATGGAGGAATATTTCGGACAAAATTGAATAAATACTAAACACATTAATGTAATATGAAATGAGACGACACTAACTAATATGAAATATATATATAAATGATTAAATGTGTCACAACAATTATTTTTGTTATTTCTATATGTATTTAACTATTTCTTCATTTATGTATTTCAGAGACACCACACAACATGAAATAAGCTCTGAAGTGAAAACTGTCACTTTCACTTGCCAATTCATAGTTAAGAGAGTGGGCGTTAGCCAGTATTGTTTTTTGATTGGTAAATCGTCCGTAGAGCGGAGAGGACGTAATCATCTCGCCATCAAGTGCCTCGTTTACAAAGGACACATCTGAGCCTCTTGAATTAAAGTCGCCGCTTCGCGCAGAAATTCTGGGCCACGTTTTTTTGTTTTTGAACCGGACGCACACGATCACAACTGTGAGCATTCACGTCAGCCACGGGATGCCCAAATCAAGCAAAGTCCACTCTACGGACGATTCACCAATAAAAAGGCGGTGCTCGCCAAAGCCCGCCCACTCAAATCTGATGAGCTACAGTTTTCACTTCGTGCTGCTTTCGGTGTCACTTAAAGAAATCAATGAAGAAACAATTAAGTAAATACATAAAGAAGAAAAATATTTTGTGCAACATTTAATTATTTATATTCACATTTCACGTTTTTATTTATTGCACCATGTCACAATAGTTATATTTAATTAATTTTGTCCGAAAATATTTCTCCATATGCGCAGAGGCTTAGGCGGGGTCACCCAAATGCAAGTCGCTTGATCAACATTTCTGTGGGTGTGGGTCCGGAATTTACACATCTGCAACTCAGCAAAAAAAAAAAAGTCTAATCTGAGTTGTGCGAATGCCTACCGATCTGCTTTAATCGCCTTCTAAAATGAGATGCATGTTGTAAGAAGTAGAAACATTTTCTACAAGAGCACACGTTTGATCCACTGACCGGTTGAATGGCTGGTTAGGGTTTGACATTCTCGTGCCAGACGATTTGTTTCTGATTAACCTCAGAATGCGTATTGTCGCGTTCTCTCAGTACTCGGCGAATGGGCAGCAGTTCTACTTCCCGAGCTTAATGAACAGCCAGTCGGTTATGCATTATTAACTACATGCAGCAGTCAAGCGCGTCTGCGGCAGCTCACTGGACTTCCAACTCATGCGCACCTTTCCTCGGTGGTGCGGGCCTGACGGACTGACTGAGTGAATGGCATTGCATTTATTAGCGTCGCGCCGTCTGACTGCAGTTAGTCTTCTAAGCAGAGTAAAATGCACCACCCTGATAACGCGTGTTAGATCGCCTTTTAAACTGCAATCACGAAAGTCAATAAAAAATAACAGCGCATCTCTGTACACTTCCTTAAAAGCTTTCTTGATTTGATGAGCTGGAGTGCTGCTATGAATCATTAACCCACCAAAGCTAACAGCGGTTGGAAGCCGCAGGTCGGTTCGTTAGTTCTGATTAAGAAAGGGAATTGCAGTTAAAGGGCTGACAAGTCCCTCCTGTATCATCTTTGGTTTGTTTTTCTTCCCACACTGATGGATGGCTTGTGTGACCTTTTTTTGATGCTAATACACTGATGCTATTTCTAACGGCAATATGATTTCCGCACAGGAGTTAACTGTCATTTTCACAATAAAATGCTGTACTGGAAAACAAAAATCACAAGAGGTTAAGCCATCTTCTTAGACAGCAAATTACTGTAAAATTGTATTTCGACTGCTCCGCATTGCACTAAGGGAACATTTTGTGCATTTCGTGCATTTGCATTCCGTGTCACTGATGTGTGCAGTAAGATGACAGTTAAAGGCCCAGTCCTGGCTACAGGGACACTGAAGGCTCTTGTTTGGTATTGTACAAGCAGGAGAAAAAGAACCAGAGGCACAAGGAAGGAATGACCAAATGGGCAGGTGGACAGGAGGAGGACCTTAAGGACCTTCAAAACTCAACTTGATGTAAATTTAGGGGAAAATGCGTGAATACAACGTAAAAGAAATCCCGTAAATATGCATTACATTAACTTTAGATTTTCACAGTCAAAAAAAGTAATAGAATAAATGGTGTAAACGACGATTTTAAATATATAAACTTACATTAAGGCAGTGTTTTAGCTGGCAATATCAATTGTTTCAATGTGTAAGACTATTTATATGAATAATTGTTGTGTTTCTGTAAAGACACAATCGTAGAGAAACGTAAATTTGCATAATAATATAATCGGCATATTTGCGTAAGCCACGCCCACTTTACAGCCCGCACTAATAATTGCTCCCGATGGTCTTCACACCTTTCCATTGTGACAAACAAAATCTTAAAAGGAAGGCCAGAGGCCTCGTTGTTCCTTTTCTGCCTGTGCTGAAGGTTTATTTTTTGTGGTTATGGGTGCTGGTTTATGGTGTTTTTTTCGATAGTCTGGTGAACCTGCGCCCTACATCACCACAGTAAATTCTCATTTCCACAAAACGTTGAAATTGTGTCTACGGATACAAATGATGGTGTGTATATTTGATGATAAAACAATTAATTAGTAGTTGAATTGCATCTCATTTGACTGCTATAGGTTACAGACAAATTGTTTTCTTTTCCTTGCAACATTTTTAACTAAAATCGTGTACGTAAATATACAGTAAATTACTGCGATGGGCATTTGACTCACTTTACTCATTGAACTCTCTCGATTTATGTGATTCGTTTAGAAGTCGAGTCCCTCAGATCACATCGCAAATATAATGTAATAATTCGCACATTATTGTCATATGTATTTATGTGTTAATATAAATATACATATAATTACTATTGCTTGGCCACAACACCTGCGCTTTAGAACAGGTCGTCTACTGGAAGTTAAACATGTTCGGGCCCGGCCAGTACTCGGGTGGGAGACCACTTAAGAAAAAGCTTGGGTTGCTGCTGGAAGAGGTGTTGGTGAGGCCAGCAGGGGGCGCTTACCCTGAAGTCTGAGTGTGGATCCCAACGCCCCAGTGCAGCGAAGGGGACGGGGACACTGTGAGACACAAACCTGAGGTCCTGCGGTCATTAAAGATTCCAGGACATCGTTTGTAAAGTGTAGGGTGTATCGCGATGTCCTGCCTAAATTGCCTATCACGGACCTGCCAATTCTGGCCTCTTAATTATCCCCAGACTCTAATTGTCTCTCGCTCTCCCAATACTGACCCAATAATGGCTGCCGTCGCATCATCCAAGTGGATGATACACCTTGGTGATGATTATAGTGGCTCCCCTCTGTCTATGTAAAGCGTTTTGAGCAGTGAGAAAAGCGCTATATAAATGTAATTATTATTATTATTATTATTATTATTATTATTATTATTATTATTATAGCAGTGTTAATATTCCACTGTCCTATTTCCAAACACAAAGCATGAAACTACATTAAGGATGCTTGATTAAAACAAGATGCTTCGTTACAGAATCAAAAGTGAATGAGAACTGTGCCACTCGAAAGCGATTACTTTGCGAAACAAGCGAACGAAAATCAATAGACTGACTCGCCGGTATTAACTCGCTCTCGAATCTAACGAGTCAGACAGTTCGTACGCATGCGCTTTAAACATTTATTATCGGATGCGAAACGAAAGACGGCGGCGGTATCACGCAGGACAAGTTGAGCTCCACTGAACCGAATCGTTGCTGTTCGTGAATCCGAATCGGTTCACATAATTCATTGAAGAGTCGTCCAAGAAAAACGAATCGTTCGCGAATCACCCATCACTACTGGTAAATGATTTGCAATACTATTACTGTTAACATGTAAATTACTGGACAGACGCATATATCACATTCGTTTTGTGTCCCGGTTTACCGTGAAGTCACTGTATAGCATGGTGTTTTTGTTGAAAGTAATGCAATTAGTAGCCAGTAAATTTACTGTAAACGTATAGTCATTTTTTTACTCGGGGTTACGGGGATATTCTGGAGTCGGGGCTAATCTCGGCAGCACTGGGCATAACGCGGGAGCGCTAGTCCATTACCGGGCGCTATATGAGGACACTTTAAAGCGATGGTCGATGTGGGTATGGGCGACATAAGCATTTTGCAGGGGAGCACCAAAAATGTGGAATGATTGCAGCCTGAGCCGGTCAATCCATTAAGGTCACCGTTTATGAAAGTTAAGGGGCGCGCGCTCCAGACACCGAGGGGAAGGTCGTCCAGTGCTTGCTGGGATTGCCTCCAGCTTCCTCCGCGAATCAATGGGAAAAACAATTTTACCTGGAAACAAACCGTCACACAATGAGGAGAGGCACATGTGGGACTAGCTACTCCAGAGAGAGTTTACGTTCCCCAAGAAAAACCCAACAATTCAGCAGACCGTCGATCAGTGACATTTTACAAGAGGCACTGCGCCCCCAGTCCCCGCCCACCAAAGGTGTGATGGGTGAAGGATCCTCAAACCATTCACCCATCAACTCACTGTCATTGAAGCTGCAACATCGCACGCGGCCACCGTGGGCAATACGAAAAAACTATAGTAAAGTCCCCGGCGTGAAATTGAAAACTGACGTACTGTTCATGTGCGCGTACGCCGTTTTCATAACTACTCTTTAAAGGGAAACGAGCTCACTACAAAACGATAAAGCAAGACGAAGCGCTGGCCCTTCAACGGGCAGCCACTCGCACACACAGACACCTCGGAGCAAGCTGCGTGCGCGTGCGTGAGTGAGTGCGCGTGTGTGACTGCGTGCCCTCGCGCTAAGGCAGAAAAAACATTCAAACTACCGAAGAGATTATAGGAGCCATTACTGGGCACTGTAACTCACACCGATTTAAAAGGACCAAATAGACCTTTCATGCACGTCGTAATTTGGTAAAAGGACGGGGTAAAAAATGACCGGGAGTGGAACCAACGTTTCCGGGGCTGTGAGCGTTACCGTGCCATCCGGGAGTAACGTTAGGTAGATAGATGTGAAAGGCACTATATGCAATTAAACAGACAGCTATGACACCATATGAAAGAAGAGGAGGTTGACGTGTAAGGCACTATATGAAATAAAGACAGGAAAAGTACTATATGAAATTCGATAGATAGAGACCACTATGCAATAGAAATAGATACATGTGAAAGGCACTGTATAAAATAAGAATAGACAGATGTGAAAGGCACTATATAAATAAAAAAGACAGCAAATGATACTATAGGATAGGTGCTATATGAAATAAGGCGGGTAAGGAAACACTATATGAAATATGAATAGAGTGATGTGAAAGGCACTATATAAAAAGATAGAGATGAATAGGAAAGGTGTTATATGAAATAAGAACAGTGATGTGAAAGGCACTATATAAAGTAAAAAGGTAGAAACAGGAAATGCACTATATTAACAGAGATGAAAGATGCTTTATGAAATGAATTGAGTGATATGAAAGGAACTATATGAAAGGAAAAGTACTATATGAAATAAGATAAGGAAAAGCTGAATTGATGTGAAAGGCACTATATGAATTAAAAATAAATACCGATATAAAAGTCACTGTATGAAATAAGAATTGATACATAGATAGGCATTATATAAAAAGGGTTGATTGATGTGAAAAGCACTAAATTAAATAAAAATACATACACAGATTGTTATAACAATATAATAGTAACTATATGAAACAACAATAGATTGATAAATTAAAAAGGCATTATATGAAATAAGAATAGACATGTGAATTACAATAGGTTGATATGAAATGCACTGTATGAAAGAAAAATAGCTACAAAGATATGAAAGGCACTATCATAAAATAAAAATGTGTAGGTGAACAGATATAAAAGGCACTATATGAAATAATAGATAAACTTATGTGAAAGGCACTAAATGAAGTAGAACAGATATGGAAAGTGCTATATAAAATACAAATAGACATCATGTACACATAGATAGATATGAAAGGCACTATATGAAGGATAGATAGATGGATGATATGAAATGAGAGAGGTAGATAGGTTTGAAAGACATTACATTAATTAGGAGACAGGTAGTTAAATTGGTAGACATGCAAAGTCCTAAACCAAAACAGAATATAAACTCTCAATCTTTAAATAGTAAAGTGCAAAAGAGTAGAAATTTGCAACATGCTGTAATTAAGGAATTAGAAGAGTCAACAGACCTGAAGAGCAATAGAGAAGGAATATAAAAAATGAATAAAAGGAAAGACAGAAGAGCTAACCTGTCCAGGTAAAGGTATCACTGACTTGAGGCTCCCTGTAGCGCCGCCAACTCATTCTGCACAGAGCGGCACACAAGGGAGCAGATCCTCCTCCTAGACTGTCACGTTCAGGTCGCCTACACACACACACACACACACACACACACACACACACACACAGCTCAGCTCATGGCAGCTGACACTCTCAACTCGACTGCACACGGCTACTGCTGGCTGCACACTTTTCTATGCCCCTGTAGACTAAACGGCTGTCCCAGACCTCTGAAAGAGCTTCAGACACCCACTTACTTGCCAGGCTTCTGCCAGATGTGCCTCCCCTCCGCTCTGCCCACGGGCGTTGCTCTCACATCTGAGCAGATGGCCCCAGTTGAGAGATATATATATAGAATAGGGGAAGTGAAAAAAAAAATCTTCAAGGGTTTCACAGGTTCCACAGGTTATCGACTACACCCTGCAGGAAATAAACCTACTGAGATGTCTCAGCTGAAACTTTCTGCTCCAGATGCCAGAGTGCCCTTCAAGCACATCTGTGAGTGTCCCCAGCCACAGGTCTGTGGGCAAAAGGGCCATTGATCCTATCAGGTCGACCAATCTCTCCTGAAAGTCTGACAGTATAGCAGAGATGATATTTTAATAGAATTAGCCATGCCAGTCCCAAATGAGATACTGCAAGATATGTGGTGCACAAGACCTTGGAGGTGGTGAAATCCTTCAAATCCCTGGCATTTAGAAGCATTTAAAGGCTCCTTCCATTAATGTTCCTCACAATTAGATTCTTTGCTACAACATGGCTAGAGCTTTAAAGACGGTAAAGAAAAGTGCCAGTCCTGCACCAAACATGAAGATCTGGAGTATGTCAGCTATTTATTCAAACCCCCAATTTCAGAAATATTTACAAACTCTCAAGATATACTTTAAAAAAAAGAGAAAAGAAAAGAAGAAATAGTGGCAGTGTTGTCAGGTGTACCAAGTACATGCCAACCATTGTCCAAGTAGCACCACAATAATCAAGAATGTGTTAAAAATACAGAACTGCATTTTACTTAATAGAAAAAAAAAAAACTTACCCAATGAGCTCCTTGCCTGGTCAGCTTTGCTCCCACTAGTTGGCCCCTTTTTGAAAAGACCCCGAGAAAAACTGCAGTGGCGTTATAAGGGATTTGCAATGGAGACAACAGTAGCGACACTTTGGTATGGTGGCTGGAAGGCACATGCACTGAAGAAGAGAAATCACACGTGTGAAAATTTTTAATGTGACTTTTGCAATAGTTACAGGATAGAAATAGCTTGAAATTGTGTCATAAACAGGATCCTAATATCCTCTTCTACAGAAGACGCTTCAGCCTGCCAGCCAGCCCGTGGCACTCTTGTTTGCTTGTAAAGGGCAGACTAATGGCTTCATCCCAAGGTGCTCCAGTCTGTGCATGAAACAGTTAGGCCAGCGGATGATGCCCACTCTGCCCTTGAGCACACTAACCCAGTGAGGTGCCAATGGGGTTTGTTGACTGCTGCCTCTTAGCTCCACAGTGCTGGAAATTCTGCCCAGGGGTCCTCCCATCTGTGGTTTTTGCACCTTCTCCATTTGTCTGCTCCACGATCTTCTCACATCCTACAGATATCCAGGTTTGGTTAACTGACAGTCTAATACAAACTGACTTGTTGTGTGTCCTGCAGTGATTTGCACCCAAAGCAATGGCATCAGGTGATCCCGAAATAACAAAAAATCAACAGGTTAGAAAACAGATGGATCACGGACTTTAACACAACTGGGCAAACTGAGCTGGCCTTCAGCAATCAAGTTCTTAAGTCCACTGTTTTGGACCAACAGCATTTGACTGGACAGCTGAGCAACAGCAATCACCTCACTGTAGGCTTATTTACACTTGCTGACAAAATTATTATGAACACCATACCAATACTGGGCAGGGTCTCCTATTGCTCTTTAAACAGCGTCAATTTTTCATGGCATGGACCAACACAATTCCTTTGAGTTTCAGGTCCATGTTGACATGATTGCATCACACAATTTCTTTCATGCGCCGAATGTCCTGTTCTACCACAACCCATAGGTGTTCAATTGAATTCAGATCCAGTAACTGGAAAGGCCACTGAAGAACACACTGAACTCATTGTCACATTCCCGAAATTACTTTGGACAACTTTTGCTTTGTGATGTGGAGCAAAATGGGTAAATTAAGGCTATGAAGGGACACACACAGCCAGCAACAATACTCAAATAGGCCATGGCACTCAAGCAAAGACTAATTGGTAGTAACAGGTCTGAAGTGTACCAAGATAACATTCCCACACCATTACATCACCAGCCACACCTCCAACCTAGACTGTCGACACAAGGCAGGCTGGGTGCATGGATTCATGTTGTTCTTACCAAATTATGACCCTGGCACCTGTATACCTAAGCAGGAACGGAGATTCATCACACCAGGCCATATTGTTCCAGTCTTTAGCTGTCCAGTTTTGGTGAGTCTGTGTTCACCACGGCCACAGCTTTCTGTTCTTGGCTGAGAGGAGTGGAACCTGATGTGATCTTCTGCTGTTGTAGCCCATCCGCCTCATGAGTTGACGTGCATTCAGAGATTCTTTTCTGTTCACCACAGTTGTACTCAGTGGTCATCTGAGTTACTGTAAACTTCCTGTCCGCTCAAACCAGTCTGGCCAGTTTCCTCTGACCTCCCTCAGCAACAAGGTGTTACCAACTGCCACTCATTGGATGCTTTTCTTAGTAAACTCCAGAGACAGGCGGCCCAGTCCCATCCTCCAGAAATTACCCTCTATCTGCTGCAGCCAGGTGTTATGTGGGTGACCCCTTGGCCTGGTCCAGCCACTTGGGTCCTCAACAGTGAGGGTCCTGCAAGTTGGATCGCCCTCGGGGAATCACGCCACATGACCGTAGTGCCATAACTGACGTTCCCTCACAATGCAGGTAATGTGCCTCATTTGGGACTCTGTGAGTAGCAACTCATTCAACACAAAGTCAAACCAACGGTACCCAAGGATGCTCCGAAGAGACACAGTACGAAAGAAGTCCAGTCATCGTCTCAGGTCACTGGATAGCATCCATGTCTCACAACCATATAGCAAGACAGGAAGCACCAGGACTCTAAAGACTTGGACCTTTGTCCTTTTGCAGAGATATTGGGAGCGCCACACACCCCATTACAGTGACCTCATGCTCTCCCAATCAGTCTATTGACTTCATAGGAAGAGTCACCAGAGACATGAATGTCACTGCCAAGGTAAGTAAACCTCTCGAGGTCGACACTCTCTCCGGAGACAGACACACTGCTGATGGCCGTGCCCAAGAGGTCATTAAAGGCCTGGATTTTGGTTTTTATCAGGACACTCGCAAGTCCAGACACTAAGACTCCTCACTCAGTCTCTCAAAGCCTCTGCGAAGATCACAGCATCATCACAAAATGTCAAGTGTCCTGACTCATGATAAGCAGGACTGAAAGGTCCTCCAGCTCATCGTAATACTTGCTTAAAGGAATATTCTACCCAAAAATAGTTTTTTGACCATAACTAAAATATGCATGGGGTAATTAACATAAGAAATTCCTTTTTTATCTGATGTTTTCATGCATAATGAAGGTAACCAAGTTTATGATATTACAACGTTTTCTTTCATTCTGTTGCCAGAATTTATTAAGTAAACCTCATACATGCATGGCCGAGCTGAATGCTGAGTAAAAGTAGGCCAAAGATGAAAACTTGAGCAAAACATTTGCGCATCATAAAATTATAAGTTCACAGGTTCTATGATGACCAATGGCAGATAAGAACAAACCAAATTAAAATGTCCATGGAAAAAAAAAAAACCTCAGGTTACTCGTGTCATATGATCTGCACTTGATTTCATCCATTTGTAGGCTCACAATGGGCAAAACGCATGCATTTTTTAGCTAAAATATCCATCCATTATCCAACCCGCTATATCCTAACTACAGGGTCACGGGGGTCTGCTTCAGCCAATCCCAGCCAACACAGGACACAAAGCAGGAAACAAACACCGGGCAGGGTGCCAGCCCACCGCAGGGCACACACACAAACACACACTCACCCACACACAAAGGACAATTTAGGATTATAGCTAAAACATCACTACATAAGTACTTCTGGAAAATCATTGCTATGCATGCAGAAAAAACGCATTCACACTCAAATGAGTTTCTTAACTGAAGGCCCTCCTCCACCCTTCAGTCATTGGCCAAGAGTCCTGTCTTCAATTCAAAAAGTCCATTCCCATGTAGACGTTGTTTCTTCTGTGTACACTGCTCTGGTTTTCCTGTTTATTTAACAATATTTTTGCCAAAAATACATGCATTTTACTTTTTTTGAGCATACAAATAGATGACTTGATGTGCCGATTAATCAACACGAGTAGTGCGAGATCTTTTCTGATATCGTTTGCTGTCATCCAGTGTTGTTTCCAATAGACTCCCATCCTTTTAGAAACCCCGTCATCTCCATTCAGTCCTGATGGGCTGCAGTGGCTGCAGGTTTTTGTGTCAACCCAATTGCTTCATGAGAAGTCATTTACTGCTGAGGAGGCCCTCATTGTTCTGCTTGATTTTAATTGTCTCGCTTGTTAAGATTTTGAACCTTTAATTGCCTTTTTGATTCTTCAACAGCTGTATTCCCTTTTTTAATGGCTTCTTGTTAGCAATAAGATGCAAATGACAAAGGAACCTGCAGCTCTCCGTCTAGCTTGTTTCAATTTACATCTGTGGGTATTCATTGTGAGTTCTGGTTTATTAAAATATTTGTAAGGAAACTGAAGAGAAAGTGAAGAGCTGAAAATGACTCTTCCATTTTAGGCTTCAAATCATTTAGATAATACCATTAGGAAGGAAAAAAAAAAAAGTCTACGACTTAAAAATGACATAACGTTAGAGTTAAAACTCTAACAAGTCATGATATTAAATAAGATCTGTTATTGGCAAGGATTGTTTTCGAATTAAGCAACTGAGTTGGAAAAAAAAAACCTGCAGCCACTGTGGCCATCGAGGACCGACACTGATCACCCTCGATATAAATGGTGGGGGTATTCCTTTACAATCTTATATGACGCTAACACCATCCTCTTCCGCTTATCCGAGGTCGGGTCGCGGGGGCAGCAGCTTAAGCAGAGAGGCCCAGACTTCCCTCACCCCGGCCACTTCTTCCAGCTCTTCCGGGAGAATCCCAAGCTCCCATGCCAGCCGGGAGACATAGTCCCTCCAGCGTGTCCTGGGTCTTCCGGGGCCTCCTCCCGGTTGGACGTGCCCGGAACACCTCACCAGGGAGGCGTCCAGGAGGCATCCTGATCAGATGCCCGAGCCACCTCATCTGCTGTAATAAATCCAGTCCACATTATGGCACAAACTGATCAGTTTCTATGAAGTGGCAGGCAATCCACAGACCCAAAGCTCTAGCCAACCAGTCCACAATGTGTTTTCACCCTCTAAGAGGTGTGTGCCATCAGCAGTTAAAAAAAATAAAAAATATGTTGTTACGTTTTGACTTGATTATATGGAATGTTTTATGCTTTAATAAATTCAATAAAAGATTAAAAAACAAAAAAAGCTTGTCTGACGGCTACCGGTTGACACCTGGTCGGTGTAAAGGCACACTTACCACAACACACGATGAAGGTCACTGCGCTGTATGGGTTTATAGGCTTATTATTGTCACACACACACAGATGGACATTTCTGGAAATGAGAACATAGCAACAAGGTTTGCGCTTTCTATTAGATAAAAAGAAGACATTCTTATTTATAACGGTGCCAGAGTGGCAACATGTTGTGTGTTGGTCAAATATTCAAGTAAAAATGTCACTGTGCTCTGTACACGGCATTACTACTACTATGACGACGTTGTGTGTCAATTTCCCTTTTTATTTACTTCCTTAATTGTAACAGAGCTGCCAGACACAGCAGTTCGACTGTACTGATTAAATATGAGGATAACCGTGATGAGAACAAGTCATTCAAACCAACACGCTCATACGCCCTATACACCTCCACTGGCCAAAAAAACAGCAGCAAGTCAAGATTTGAAGGTCTCAAAAGTTCTGCTCTCCACCATACTGCTTAGTCAGTAATTCCATGAGTCTATGTTTCTTTGCTTGAAGAAAAGCTTTCTAATATTTATGCGGAACGTACCCTTAACATGTTCTTGTTACAGAATTTATTTTAAAGTAACAACTAAGACCTACTGTACTAATTCTCTTGATAATTGTAAACAATCATGTGCCCCTCTTAATCTCCATCCAAAACATCCTTCGATAGCAATTTCTCCCAACCATCCATGAACAGTTTGGTGACCAACAATGAACAATCCAGCATGATGGAGAACCAGGCCATATGGTGAAAGTGATAACTAAGTGGCTCAGGAGAACAAAACATCGGAATTTGGGGTCAATGGCCAGGCAACTCCCCAGACCTTAATCCCATTGAGAATTTGTGGTCAATCCTCAAGAGGCGGGTGGACAAACAAAAACCCACAAATTCTGACAAACTGCAGGCATTGGTTATGCAAGAATGGGCTGCCATCAGTCAGGATTTGTCCCACAAGTTGATTGACAGCATGCCAGGGCGAATTGCAGAGGTCTTGAAAAGGAAAGAAGGGCCAACACTGCAAATATTGACTCTTTACATAAACTTAATGTCATTTTCAGTAGAAGTCTTTGAAACTTACGAAATGCTTGTAATTATACTTCAGTATACCATAGAAACATCGGGCAAAAAGATCTAAAAACACTGAAGCTGCAAACGTTATGAAAATCAATACTTGTGTCATTCTCAAAACTTTGCCACGACTGTACACGTAACACTTTACATTTACTTATATTAAATTTAATCTGCCCGAGCTCCTCTGTAACAATTAGCTGATTCTACATTATCTTTCACATAGTTTGGTATCATCTGCAAACTTAACCATTTTATTCATTATGTTCTTGTTCAGATTCTCTATGTATAAGAACTCTTTGAGGACTGAAAATTTTTTCCAAAAAAATTAGCTTCAGAAAAGCAATGGTTTCACACAGAAATCAACATAAAATGCCTGTTGCTGCATGCTGTGGCTGCCAGTTTTCCACGAATATGCAGCAGGCTTGCTGCCAGGCTGTCTGTCCATTGCAATCTGGTTTCTACCTCTTATCATTGTTAAGTGGCAGTCCTCCCTGGCAAACATTGTCAGTATAACGATTAGCCGGGGACCAATCAGCTAAAGCTGGAGCCTCACATTCGTTTCCAATCACTTGTATCCAAATCTGAGTCCGACAAGTCATAGTCCAATTCAGAGATAACAGGCAAAACGTTGTCCACGGAGTGTTTTGCTTTATGCATTCACTTCGACTTCTCTCCAGATGTCAGTGTCATTTTTGCCATTGTTTGCACCTTGCTACTCACACGAGCGCAGGAAATCTCGGTCAAATCAATGAATCTAACTTTCCTTCTAGCAACGAGAGTCCAAAACATAACGGTTGGTTTTGTCATAGTTTACAGTCGATTACCATCGTCAACTCCTCCTTTTGACAAAAGCCGACATCAGCCCTGAAAGAGTTAAAAAGAGCAGTGACCTCTGAGGGACACCACTTTTAACAGCGCAAGGAGGGTCACAGTTCTCCTTATCTCTACTTTGGCTTTTCTCATGCCATTCTGGTCTCTCATATTACAAAGTCATGCCAGTTAGGTTAGTTGCTATTCTAAAATGGCCTTGTATTAATTGGTGTGCCCTTAAACAACGCAGTCCAATCAGCCATGTGTGCACGAGTGTGACCATCTAGAGGTGCTATCAGCCTGATGGCAATGCTATTGCCAGACTCTGGTTTTCTAAAACCTTGATGGGAATGACCAGAATTGGAGAATAGACGGTTAAAAAGGTAGGTGTGTTAGCATCAGTTCCTAACAGCTGCATAGACCCGGGTTTGCTTTCCAGCTCAATCACTTGTAAAAAGATTTTACTCGACACACTTAAAAAAAGGTTTGGTGCAGCCACCCGTATATTATTCCTGGCTGCAAAAGAGTCTTTGAAAATACAGAGATGTTCTCTATATCGAGTCCAAAACAGAACTGGAGAAAGGGTGACAAGATGGCAGCTTTAAGGGATAGGACAGGAAGTGATGTAAGGGGGCCATAAGTGATGTTTCTTCATTAGTCAGCTGTAACTGGAAGTGAAATTCTTCTAGGCCACGGAACCGGACGTGACGTCATCTGTTTTAAATTAGACAGGTTTTCCCGCGCCTGGTCTGTAGAGGTAACAAGAGAAGGTTTAGTGCACCCCGCCACCCCCTGGGCCTGGCGTGGATTTACCTTTGCTTGGTCCATACGACGTCTTCCTAGTCGCACGTGTGTGACACACTCCATTTTTTTTGTGTTCATGTGCAGTTTCTCCGTTTATCTTCCTACATTCTGAAGATGTTTGAAAAATGTTTTCATTCACTCATTCTGAAAACTACACAGAACAATTCAGGGGTGCAGTGAGCCAGCAGCATAAGTCACAAAGCAGGTGCCATCCATGTGCAAGGTGCAAGTACTGGTTGGAGATTATAAACTTGGAATTGGCCCAGTAGGAGAATGTGTGTACCCTCCTGCATTACTCTGGCACCCAAGCTGCTTCCCAATTTATGCCTGGTGCTGCCAGTATAGTCTCTAGCTTCCCACAACCCTACATTGAAATAAGTAAGTTCAAAAACGGATGGGAATGTCAGATATGTACTGTAAAGGCCAGCATCCATACCACAGGCACTGCAGAACAGGTCATCCACCTGAAGCTAAGCATGTTTAGTCCCGGCCAGAACTTGGATGGGAGACCATGTAGGAAAAGCTAGGGTTGCTGCTGGAAGAGACGCTGGTGAGACCAGCAGGGGGTGCTTAGCCTGTGCTCTGTGTGTGAATCTGAATGCCCCAGTGCTGTGATGGAGACACTGTGCTGTAAAAATGGTGCCATCCTTTTGGATGAGATGTAAAACCGAGATCCTGACTCTCTGTGGTCATAAAAGATCCCTGGGCATCCTTCAAAAAAGAGTAGGTGCATCCCGAAGTCCTCAGTTAATTGCCCATCACAGGCCTTGTTCATTCTGGCTCCCTAACCATCCCCAGTCCCTAATTGGCTCTCTTTCACCCCTTCACTATCTAACAACTAATGGCTGTCATCGCCTCATCCAGTTGGGTGCTAAACATTGGTGGTGGCTGAAGTCGTTCCTTTCTGTCTAAATGCTTTGAGTAGTGAGAAACGCACTATATAAAAGTAACTATTATTATTTAGACCTGCATTAATTTCTGAGTCCAGTCACCGTGCAGCAATATAGTCAGGCATATTCTTCTAAATGTCCCACATTTCCTCACATAGCAGTAAGCTGCAGAATTGTAGAATCTTCTGTGATTTGCTGGTGTTGTGGGCAATAAACTCATCACATCACTCAGTTTGGAAGCCATGGAGGTAAACAGTAGAAGTCAACACTTTAAGGGGTAAAAGAAGTGGGGTACAGATGCTTGTCAGACCCCAAGATCAGCAGACAAAGCTGTGACACAGAGGCCTAGAAGACTTTGAGGTTCAACATGTGGAGCCAGAGCAGGTGGATTCTGCATTGCACTCCCATGTTATTTTTTATTTCTTTTCTCAATAAATAAAAGTTGCTATAAAGGCTGCTGGAATGGAGAAGCTCACCTGCCTGCACCCCCTGGCTTCTGCAGAGTGACTGTATGGACTGAAGGCTAAAGGCGGCCCTTCAGGGAGATAAACAATATGTTGTTTATACGTCAGGCTTGAATTTCTGAGAAATGATAACCATTGTAAATGAAGCCAAACAGGAACTTTGTTAAATATGTTATCAGATTAAGAAATGTAGCACCACCCTTCTACTTTCTTTGATGTGTGAGATTTGAGGTCAGATGCTCCACTGCACTCAGCTGTTTGGTGTGGCACCCACAAAACCTACGAACCCCAAGCCAAAGGCAATGTAAAAGCTTGGCACTTAAGCAGACTGCCAGGGCTACAGTATGTCGTGTGGACACTCCTTATTCCCAGAAGCTGCCTGAGCATTAACGCATGATATGGCGCTCTAATCCGTCCTGAAACTACAGAGTCCAGCCATCCGTTCATTCAAACCTCACAGAATGGAAAAAATGCAAAGTAGAATCTTTGAGGGTCTGTCACATCCCTGAGTCTGGTGCCAAACCTCAAGGCAGCACACACATCATGCTGTGGGGTCAACATGGCCTCAGACTTTAATGCAGCAAACAAAGTAAGCCAGGGCATCGAATCTCAAGCAGCACACAAATCAAGCTATGGAGTCAGCATGGCATACATCCTTTAGGCAGCACCAAAACATGCAATGGGGTAAGCATGGCATTAAACCTCAAGGCAGCAAAGGAAACTAAGGGGTCAGCATGGCATCAAACCTCTTAGCAGCATACAAAGCATGCTATGGGGTCATCATGTGATCAAATCTCAATGCAGCCCACAAGGCTTGCTATGGGGTCAGCATGGCACCAAACCTTTATTTAGGTAGCACACAAAGTAAGCTATGGAGTCAGCATGGCATCAAACTTCTAGGTAGCACACACACCATGCTATGGGGTCAACATGGCTTCAGACTTCAAGGCAGCAAACCACGGGATTGAATCTCAAGGCAGCACACAAATCAAGCTATGGAGTTAGCATGGCATACATCCTTTAGGCAGCACCAAAACATGCAACAGGGTAAGCATGGCATGAAACCTCAAGGCAGCAAAGGAAACTAAGGGGTCAGCACGGCATCAAACCTCTTAGCAGCATACAGAGCATGCTATGGGGTCATCATGTGATCAAATCTCAATGCAGCCCAGAAATAATGCTATGGTATCAGCATGGCACCAAATCTTTATTTAGGTAGCACACAAAGTAAGCTATGGGGTCAGTATGGCATCAAACTTCTAGGTAGCACACAAGGCTTGCTATGGGGTCAGCATGGCATCTCATCTCACGGCAGCACAAAAAGCAAGCTATGGAGTCAGCATTGCATACATCCTTTAGGCAGCACCAAAACATGCAACGGGGTAAACATGGCATGAAACCTCAAGGCAGCAAAGGAAACTATGGGGTCAACATGGCATCAAACCTCAAGACAGCACACACATCACGCTATGGGGTCAACATGGCATCAAACCTCAAGACAGCACACACATCATGCTATGGGATCAACATGGCTTCAGACTTCAAGGGAGCAAACCACAGGATTGAATCTCAAGGCAGCACACAAATCAAGCTATGGAGTCAGCATGGCATACATCCTTTAGGCAGCACCATAACATGCAACAGAGTAAGCATGGCATGAAACCTCAAGGCAGCAAAGGAAACTAAGGGGTCAGCATGGCATCAAACCTCTTAGCAGCATACAGAGCATCCTATGGCGTCATAATGTGATCAAATCTCAAGGTAGCTCGGAAAGCATGCTATGGTATCAGCATGGCACCAAACCTTTATTTAGGTAGCACACAAAGGAATCTATGGGGTCAGCATGTCATCAAACTTCTAGACAGCACACAAGGCTTGCTATGGGGTCAACATGGTATCTAATCTCAAGGTAGCACAAAAAGCATGCTATGGAGTCAGGATGGCATAAGTGGCAGCGTACTCTACCTGGACATGTCAGTGTGGTGTAAAGAGAGGGGAGCAAACTGCATCAAATGTAACCCGTGTTTGGCATGCCCAATGTGTCCTTTGGCTTTCCCAAAGTATTTGCCTGGTGCATTAGTTTGTGTAAGACACAAATAGGTGACTCACCCTACAAAGGAGACTTGATTTCAAACCAGAAAGGCTTAAGACATGGAAAGACTTGACTGGCACACACTACAAGGGCACCAACGTCTTGTGTGTTGCTTGGAGAGGATTCAGTCTCTCGTTCTGCATAGATCGCTTCTCTCTGAAACCAATCTGATAGAGGGAAGTCCCCAGAATGCAGCGAGGCACTACAAGACCAGTGATGTTAGCCACCCAACTGTGACTCAGTTACATTTACTGCAGGGTTACAATTTTCTTGTCATTCCTCAGGGATAGCGAGAGAAAGACAGAGAGGGAAGCCATACGTGCTTGGGTCATCCCCCCTCCCACCACCTGCATTGCCACCCTTAATCACTTCTTCTCTCACAACATGCCCCAGAGGCTGGAGATATATATAGCCCCTAAAAAGATCTACCCAGGATCCAATGCTACCGCTTTCCCAGAATCTGCACGGGTCATAGGTCGTGCTCCCCCACACCCATTCACAGTTAACCTCAAGAGCTCCCCCATCATCAGCTACCCTCACACATTTTTTATCTGCAGGTCGCCAGCCAGGCAAATGCAGCAAAATTAAAGCAGCAGCTTTTAACACCACATCCTGAGGTGGGGTCACACCCGTCAAAACATAGGAAAGAAGAAGACGTGTTTTTGTCAAACAAAAGACCGCATTGGGCTTTACAATGTAAAAGAATTTAAGTAAACATGTAGTGGCAGCTTCGAATTGGTAGCAAATGCCATAAAATGAACCGAGGAGTGTGTCAATATGAGTGAAACTGGTTAGGCGTCTTGCAGGTGGGAAGCAAGTCTATTAGAGGGCACCTCAGGGAGCACGAAGAACCGACATAAACCCTTAAATGCCATTGGCACAGTGCTGGGGGGGTCCTAGTGAGCCGAGGGTGCAGAGATGATATGTTTGAAGAGAGTTTCACTTAATTTCCTTTGGTAGGCTGCATATCCCTACTGACAGCCAGCAAAGAACCACTTTTCCTACAGCTTGTCCCATTTTATTACAAGCCTAGCAAGTCTGCAGGACTCATGGGCTAAAAGCCAAAGAGGGACCAGGAATAGAAGTTGGAAGCCCGTCACCATAATTTAATGATCCTTATATTTCAATCTTGAGCAAAGTAAGAAGATTGTGCCTCCATGAAAACAGGCAACTGGACAAACAGTTCGCTTCAAGCCCCATGCCACTACGTGCCACACTATTCAACAAAAAGATTATAGAGCTGCTTATGATCGTGCTGTGTAAAGATCTAACACAGAATGAAGATTGGCATTGTGGTGAAGTGTCTCTGGGGTCTGTCGCGCGCAGGAGTTTTAAAAGAATAGTGCGGCTCAAACTTTGTTAGTATAGGTGTGCGGGAGGAAAGCTGTGCAGCTGTGGAGTACTTAATGGAGGAATTGGCTGGGTGAGTGCGATCGGCACAGCCACCCCTCCATGGTGCTCCATGGGGTGTTAGGGAGGCGCTTACACTCCCAGGGCTATAAAAAGGTCTGAGCGCATTGGAAGAGGATGGCATGAAAAAGAGAGATGAGACAATAAAATAAAAGAAGAGGAATTAGGAAGAGAATCGCGCCATCCTGCTAGTGTAGACGGAAGGAGTTAAGCAGTTGGGGACGCTCTGTGCTGGAGCAAAAGGAGTGGTGTGTGGGTCAGAGTGTTCGGACAAAGGGGTCCTGCAGGTATCAGTGGAGGCAGCAGGTCAAGTGTGCTGGGCTTGGTGTGTGTCCAAGTGTATGCCAAAGGAAATCCTCGAGACGGGAGCCAATTGGTGGCCCGCACTTCACCAGGGTCTCAGCCCTGCTTGGCAGAGCCATCACTGAGCAGTGCAGACTAAAGAGAGAGAAAACACTGGGAGATGAAAGGGAAGAGACAATTTTGCAATTTGTATCCTTGGTTTTAGCCATTTACTTATTGAACATATTTACTGGATTTTAAGCTTCCTCACTGCTGTACTGTTTTAAGGATAATTTTTTGAAGAGTTGAAAAGCACTGCACTTTATTTTTGGGCACTGTTTTCCAGATGGTAAATCGCAATCTCACCGTGTCTCCTGAGCAAAGTTACTTTACTAGCCAGAGTTTCAGACGATGAAAAGAAAACTAATGTGAATTTACGATTTGTAATTCATGTGCAACACGTATGCTGAATAATTAAACTAATTAATCCATTATCAATCCCACTGCTACCTATCCTAGTGGTAACAGACTTGGAGTGTCACTCACGAATGCACCTAACAATAATCCCCACATCTGTCTTTACAGAACATTTTCATTCACAAGTGTAGTTGAAGGTCCACCACAAGTAGTAAAATAAAAAGTTAGAAAAGAGGTCAAATTGAAGGATCCCTACTTTTAATTCTTTGATGGTTAAAATGGTAGATGCCAAATGTCTCATTTGATAACACAAGCTATAGTCAGACAGCAAGAGAGGGGGAAACAAAAACTCCAGCTAGCAAAGTTGCTGGAGAAAATAAACCTCTAGGGGTTTCAATCCAAAAATACTACCCAGCTACCTCAGGCAACCTACAATACATACATACATACATGTGATAAAAGTAATTCAGAATTATCTACACAAGCTACAAGATTTGATTCTGCGGGTACCATAATTGCGGTTATTTCCTTCAATTTTTCCAGCATGCATGAAGGCTGCAGAGTACTGTGGGCTGGTGACACAGACGGATGTTATTAGAAACTTGAAAAATATATACTGCATACAAAAATCTATATCGTGCCTATAAAAAGTATTCACCCACTTGGAGGTTTTAAATCTTTGAGGGCTTAATATTTTTTCTAAAAGACAGTTTCTGAAAAGCGATGGTTTCACACAGACATCATCATAAAACATCTATTACTGCATGCTGTGGCTGCCAGTTTGCGTGGCTGGGCCAGCAGCAGCAGCAATGATCACGGTCGCAGAGCATTGCAATCTGGTTTCTACCTCTTATTATTGTTAAGTGGCAGTCCTCCCTGGTGAACATTGTCGTTACCACAATTAACTGGGGACCAGTCAGCTGAAGCTGGAACCTCACATTAGTTTTCGATCAATTGTATCAAAATCAGAGTCCGACAAGTCAAAGTCCAGTTCGGAGAGAACAGGCAAAACGTCGCCCGTGGAGTATTTTGCTTTATGCATTTGCTTTGATCTCTCGCCAGATGTCAGTCCCATTTCTGCTGTTGTTTGCGCCTTGCTATTCACGCAGGCCCAGGAAATCTCGGTCAAACCAATGGATCTAATTTTTCTTTTAGCTATATGAGTCCAACTAAAACATAATAGTTGGTTTTGTTACAGTTGACAGTCGATTACCATCGTCAACTCCTCCTTTAGACAAAAGTTGACATCAGCCCTGAAAGAGTTTAACATTTTATTGTCATTGAATCAGAGAGGATTTGTCTTGATCAACAGAAAACGACCCTTTAATGTCAGTTAAAATATATCACCGGAAAGTGATGTAAAATACACTCACCTAAAGGATTATTAGGAACAGCTGTTCAATTTCTCATTAATGCAATTATCTAATCAACCAATCACATGGCAGTTGCTTCAGTGCATTTAGGGGTGTGGTCCTGGTCAAGACAATCACCTGAACTCCAAACTGAATGTCAGAATGGGAAAGAAAGGTGATTTAAGCAATTTTGAGCGTGGCATAGTTGTTGGTGCCAGACGGGCCGGTCTGAGTATTTCACAATCTGCTCAGTTACTGGGATTTTCACGCACAACCATTTCTAGGGTTTACAAAGAATGGTGTTAAAAGGGAAAAACATCCAGTATGTGGCAGTCCTGTGGGTGAAAATGCCTTGTTGATACTAGAGGTCAGAGGAGAATGGGCCGACTGATTCAAGCTGATAGAAGAGCAACTTTGACTGAAATAACCACTCGTTACAACCGAGGTATGCAGCAAAGCATTTGTGAAGCCACAACACGCACAACCTTGAGGCGGATGGGCTACAACAGCAGAAGACCCCACCGGGTACCACTCATCTCCACTACAAATAGGAAAAAGAGGCTACAATTTGCACGAGCTCACCAAAATTGGACAGTTGAAGACTGGAAAATGTTGCCTGGTCTGATGAGTCTCGATTTCTGTTGAGACATTCAAATGGTACAGTCAGAATTTGGAGTAAACAGAATGAGAACATGGATCCATCATGCCTTGTTACCACTGTGCAGGCTGGTGGTGGTGGTGTAATGGTGTGGGGATGTTTTCTTGGCACACTTTAGGCCCCTTAGTGCCAATTGGGCATCGTTTAAATGCCACGGGCTACCTGAGCATTGTTTCTGACCATGTCCATCCCTTCATGACCACCTTGTACCCATCCTCTGATGGCTACTTCCAGCAGGATAATGCACCATGTCACAAAGCTCGAATCATTTCAAATTGGTTTCTTGAACATGACAATGAGTTCACTGTACTAAAATGGCTCCCACAGTTACCAGATCTCAACCCAATAGAGCATCTTTGGGATGTGGTGGAACGGGAGCTTCGTGCTCTGGATGTGCATCCCACAAATCTCCATCAACTGCAAGATGCTATCCTATCAAAATGGGCCAACATTTCTAAAGAATGCTTTCAGCACCTTGTTGAATCAATGCCACGTAGAATTAAGGCAGTTCTGAAGGCGAAAGGGGGTCAAACACCGTATTAGTATGGCGTTCCTAATAATCCTTTAGGTAAGTGTAATTATGAAAAAAGTAATTGTGTAAGTATTCAACCTGTTAATACAATATACCTAACAATTACTGGTGGAGAAAATTTGTTTTAGAAGTCCCAGAATTAATTCAATGGAGGTCACCCTTCTGGGGTTTCAATTGATTGAATGAGGAGGGTCCAACTTGTGATTATTCAGCATGGTGGCCAAACCCACAGAGTAGAGACAAAATAACACTCCAAGCAATTTTGTGAAAAGGTGATTGAAAAGTCAGAGGACGTGGACAAGAAAATATCCAAGTTACTAAATAGCCTTAGTCCAGTTTGATCAATCATTAATAAAATGGGTATGTACGGCACAACTGCAAATCTGATAAGAGCAGGGTGTCCACTAAAATAGTGACTATGCAAGGAGACAAGTGAGGGAGGCCACCAAGAGACTTGTGACGAATCTGAAGGTGTTACAAGCTACAGTAGCGCAGACAGCGGCTGATGCCCAGGTGCTCCACCAGGTGCAGGTTTAGGGAAAAGGGGCAAAGAGAAAAAATGCACAACATCTCGACTCCAATTTACTTGAAGGCACATGGGAGACTCTTAATTCAGCTGGAAGAAGGTTCTGTAGTCTGACGAGACCAAAACTGAACTTGTTCACCATCACACTAAACACTGTGTTATCATCAAAAACACGCTGTGCCTACAGTAAAGCATGGGGGTAGCAACACCATACTACAGGGATGCATCTTTGCAGCAGACCATGGAAGGTTTTGGGAGAAAAAAAGCAAAACAAAACAAAAAAAAAAGTCTAAAAGAATCCTGGACCATGGGTGAACATCTGTATCCTGGCAAGACAAGGACACCAAGCATAATGTCAAAGCTACACAGAAATTGCTTAAACACAGTGTGAATGTCCAGGAGTGGCAGAGTCAAGAGTCCACATCTCAATGTAATTAAGAATTGGAGGCAGGACTTGAAAAATGCCGTTCACGTGCCATCAACATGCAGCCTGACAGAGTTTGAGCAGATTTTCAAAAGAAGAATGGAGGAAAAACTGCGGGGTACAGATGTGCAATGCTGATACAAGAGACCCTGTACACATAAATTCAAGTCTGTCATGACTGCCAAAGGTGCATCTACTAAATACTGAGGCAATCAATAATTTTGTTTTAAATTGGGAATTTATTTATACCACTTTGTAGAGATCAATTTTTCCTTTGACATTAAGGAGTCTTTCTGTTGATAAAAGTCTAAAAAATTAATTCCACTGTAATTCAATACTGTATGATAATAAAATATTAAACTTTCAAGGGGCCGAGGTGAGGTGAGGTTAGGAGCACACGCTGATAGAGCGCTTTGCCGCACCCACCACACGACAAACCAACTCAGGATCCCAGATTAGGACCCGAATGCAGCCATGCAAAGGGTGACACCTCAGCACCACACCAGCTCAGATGGAGTGGAACAGTGGGAGGCTGAATACCTTTTAATAAATTCAGTGCATCCAGAAAGTATTCACAGCGCATCACTTTTTCCACATTTTGTTATGCTACAGCCTTATTCCAAAATGGATTCAATTCATTTTTTTCCTCAGAATTCTACACACAACACCCCATAATGACAACGTGAAAAACGTTTACTTGAGGTTTTTGCAAATTTATTAAAAATAAAAAAACTGAAAAATCACATGTACATAAGTATTCACAGCCTTTGCCATGAAGCTCAAAATTGAGCAGGATTGTGCATCCTGTTTCCCCTGATCATCCTCGAGATGTTTCTGCAGCTTCAATGGAGTCTACCTGTGGTAAATTCACTTGATTGGACATGATTTGGAAAGGCACACACCTGTCTATATAAGGTCCCACAGTTCATGTCAGAGCACAGACCAAGCATGAAGTCAAAGGAATTGTCTGTAGACCTCTGAGACAGGATTGTCTCGAGGCAAAAATCTGGGGAAGGTTACAGAAAAATATCTGCTGCTTTGAAGGTCCCAATGAGCACAGTGGCCTCCATCATCCATAAGTGGAAGAAGTTCGAAACCACCAGGACTCTCCCTAGAGCTGGCCGGCCATCTAAACTGAGCGATCAGGGGAGAAGGGCCTTAGTCAGGGAGATGACCAAGAACCCGATGCGATGGTCACTTTGTCAGAGCTCCAGAGGTCCTCTGTGGAGAGAGAAGAACCTTCCAGAAGGACAACCATCTCTGCAGCAATCCACCAATCAGGCCTGTATGGTAGAGTGGCCAGACAGAAGCCACTCCTTAGTAAAAGGCACATGGCAGCCCGCCTTTACTTTGCCAAAAGGTACCTGAAGGACTCTCAGACCATGAGAAACAAAATTCTCTGGTCTGATGAGACAAAGATTGAACTCTTTGGTGTGAATGCCAGGCATCATGTTTGGAGGAAACCAGGCACCGCTCATCACCAGGCCAATACCATCCCTACAGTGAAGCATGGTGGTGGCAGCATCATGCTGTGGGATGTTTTTCAGCGGCAGGAACTGGGAGACTAGTCAGGATAAAGGGAAAGATGACTGCAGCAATGTACAGAGACATCCTGGATGAAAACCTGCCCCAAAGAGCTCTTGACCTCAGACTGGGGCGACGGTTCATCTTTCAGCAGGACAACGACCCTAAGCACACAGCCAAGATATCAAAGGAGTGGCTTCAGGACAACTCTGTGAATGTCCTCGAGTGGCTCAGCCAGAGCCCAGACTTGAATCCGATTGAACATCACTGGAGAGATCTTAAAATGGCTGTGCACCAAAGCTTCTCATCCAACCTGATGGAGCTTTGTGAGGTGCTGCAAAGAGGAATGGCCGAAACTGGCCAAGGATAGGTGTGCCAAGCTTGTGGCATCATATTCAAAAAGACTTGAGGCTGTAATTGCTGCCAAAGGTGCATCGACAAAGTATTGAGCAAAGGCTGTGAATACTTATGTACATGTGATTTCTCAGTTTTTTTTTTATTTTTAATAAATTTGCAAATACCTCAAGTAAACTTTTTTCACATTGTCATTATGGGGTATTGTGTGTAGAATTCTGAGGAAAAAGATGAATTTAATCCATTTTGGAATAAGGCTGCAACATAACAAAATGTGGAAAAAGTGATGCGCTGTGAATACTTTCCAGATGCAATGTACATTGCATACTGTGGCAAGAAAAAGTATGTGAACTTTTTTCTACATTAATTGGTTATAAAATATGATATGATCGTTATCCAAGTCATGTGCAAAATCTGAAAAACTGAGGACTCTATATACAGCTGTATTCTCTGAAGACACCCACACTCTTAGTATAGCCAATTTTGGGCTGCTAATTAAGCCAACAAAAATCTTTGCAATGTGGAAGTACACGCTGAGAGAACAAGCAAACTACACCCAGTGATGGTCCTGACACCCCAAAAGAACAAATACACATATAAAAAAATGAAAATGGTAGGACAACACTTACACGACTGGCCTGTTAGGTGACCAGCCATAAAGTGCTGTCATTGCAATTGGAAAGCCTTAATACATAACACAAGGAGTTGTGCGCCAACTAAATGTATACATATGGGTCCCCTCAGCTGCCTAGCACTGGTGTCTGGTGGGCCACGTCAGAGCGCTTGCCTAACCTTTCTATTTGACTGTACTTTTCTCAAGTGTGCAAGACAAGTCCAAGTTGTAGAGCACATTTCCACACATGTGATGCAAGCAATGCTCTTCCGAGAATCTCTCTCTCTTACACCCCTTGCTTCTTCCGTTAAGAAGGTAAGCGTAAATGGGTGCTGCAGTTCCACTACAATTTCCAACTCTGCACTACTCCCTGCCCCCCCCACCACCACTAATATCACCTGCCATGGTGGCGTAAGACAAAATTCAAAGAAGAGAGAAGAGCCCTTCGATGCCGTAAAAGTGACAGTCATGATGATGTAGATCTTTCTCCAAATCTGGCAAGAGGAAGTTGCCTCATTCACACAGCTTTCCTGTTTACATTTTGTCCAGATTCTCAGGGTGCTGCATTTACTCCCCTCCCTGGACAAGTGAAAAGCCACCTATACCTGGAGGACCCTCTATGGTTAAGAGAACCTGTGTGGTTGGTCAGCTAAACACATAATTAGTATACAAACTACAGGATGGTCTTCAGGTTCACTTCCTCCTTTCTGTTACTGTGAATACAGATATGTCATCACATCCATAGTGGCCAAGAATGTAGCAACACCACTATGAAGTGACATGTTTGGTTTATAGGTTACTATGTGCCACCAGGACAGCATAAGACGCCACAGATTCTACAAATATCTGCTAGTATGAAGAAAACCTAGTAAACAACGGTTTCCTAAGAATGTCAACTCATACCTGATCACTGGAGATGCTGTCAAATGATTGACCAACAGTTGTTATGCTCAATTAGCATCTGTAGATAGTTGAGGAGGAGAGAGGAGGTTGATCAGTCAAGTTCATGAATTATCATTTAGCATCAATTGTGGCCTTCTAAAAAGTCATGTGCACCATTAATGTTTAAAGAGTTACTAGACACTTTCACTGTTACAACCATGATACTAGGGCTTCCTATGTGTGCACAACAGATGCTTTCTCCATTTTGAGAAGAAAATGTCATGTTCCTTTATCTGACCATATTCCATCTCTCCTAGGCTCACGTGTTCCTTTGCACTACATATAAAATGTCTAATGCACTCTAAAAACAACGTATTCATCTTCTTTAGATTTAACAAAGAAAATGGCTGCTTATTATCTAACTTGAAATTTGCTCAGGATTACAGTCAAGCTGCTCACTTGTTTTGGCTCTGTACTTAGAACTAATGCACAATACAACCTAAAAGCTTGTGCTTCTGAAATGTAGTTTAGTGCTAATTGAAGCACTTAGCCCCTACTAAATATCTTCCAGCCAATGCAGACTAAATATGAGTAACAAGAGTACATGGGCATTGTTTATATGTGATCTAGGACATGCTGCAATGTCCATCAATTACGTAGGATTGTTGTTTCAGCACAGTCAGGGCTTTACTTACAAAGCTGGACCTAATGCTGGATTCATCTCCATTCAAATGTTGTGCATAATAACATTGTGTAAATTTAGAGCTTCAAATTAATCTGTCCTGCACATTTTACAGATATGCAGAGAAAAGGCAACACATCCCAAAAAAACAGTAAAGTAACAATATTTCCAAACAGACAATAACTGGACTATTAAGTTAGCAATGCTATGCATGCCACCATCGTTTGCCCATCCGGAAAAATAAAAAACTGAATTAACTTGGCAAGCACGCCTGTTTGGATACACCTTCTGTCAATATACTTTGTGTCCCTCATTTACAAAAGTGTGTTGCCTCCTTACTGGCTTTAACTTGTAAGTGCATGTTTACTAAAGTTCTCGCATTGCTTAAAAGTTAAACTGTAGATGGTTCTCTCTCTCTTTTTTTTTTCTTTTTTCATAAAACCCTAGTAATGTTGTCAAATAGAAACAACGTTAAAGACGAGTGATTACTACTCATCTAGAAATTCCAACAAGCAACAAAACACTGGCCCCTACTGGCCACCACAGAATGCTTACTCTTTGCATTAAATCAAGCCTGGAAATTGTGAAAGTTGGCATTTTACCGTCTGCAGACCCTTTCTGAATAATCAGAATATATGTAATATTGATCTACTATGAAAAATAGCTTTTTCATTTCACATGAATTTCTTTTTTTAATTTTTGTGGACAATTTATGTGCCACATATGGTACATGTTTAACATGATGGCGAACAGGTTGAGACATTTCTGTAAATCATCATGCACATATGAAAAAATTGTTTCTGCCATTCAAATGTTAACATAATTTTGACTTGCCCTATATCTATCTATCTATCTATCTATCTATCTATATATATATATATATATATATATATATGTTGTTCTCATATCTATCTATCTATATATATATATATATATATGTTGTTCTCATATCTATCTATCTATCTATCTATAAGTGGCAGATGACCAGGGACATTGTCCCATCGGGACGCATGGAGCAGGGAAGGACCAGGAGAGGGGCAATATCTCCCCTGGGCGCAAGAGGGCAGCCCCCCTGATTTCCATCAAGGACCACGGATACGGAGCTGGGAAGCTCAACCCTGTGGGGGTCTGTGGCCAACCCCAGGGGGCGCCTGGATGGTTCCTGAGCGCTGGAGGGCAGCACTTCCGCCACACCAGGGTGGTCCAGATCTAATTATGCAGATCCAGATCGTCTGGATGACTTTGATTTATGCGGGGACGATTCCAGTTTGGCGTGAAGATGATTCTTCATGTCGTGAGTTTGCACACTTCTCGATGGTCCGGGATTTTTCGGGTGATTTTCTATGTAATAAACTTAAGTTATAGCGTAATGAAAATTGCATAATTAGATCTGGACCACCATATATTTATTATATATATACACACACATACGCACACACACACACACATACATACATACATGCATATGCCACATGGCCGCCCTGCTGCCAAGAATTGATTCTACAATAAAATAAAATAAAAATACAAAGAGAAATAACCTTGGAGGTCAATCATCACCCCGTAAGCGGACAGCAGACGTCACGTAGTGTATGTGTACCAAATTTCAGATAAATAGGTCAAACAGTTTGTGAGCTACAGGTGATTTAAAATCCTGGACAGACAAACGGACAGCCATGGTAGCGTATTATATACACAGTTATATGCATTTATGCATTGACATATCGATATAAAAAATCCATCATCATCATCATCATCCACAAATGGTGTTTGGCAGGCCACCAACTTACTGTAAGTACGTACTTAATATGCTTCCAATGCTTTACTTTTTACTTTCACAATTACATTTACAGCAACACTTGGTTTTTGTGCAAATCTAGCAGCAACTCAATAGCCATCTTGCATTATTTTTTTTTTCAAAACTGTGATGACAAATGCACATGAATCAATAAAACTGGGAAGTTGAGACATCATAAATGGTAACTCTCCAAACTGTCACAGAAAGTGAAAACAGCAATACCAAGATCTCCTTGGCTTCAGCACTGAAACAGAAGAGTGAAGTTCATGAGAACAGAAGACCTAGGAATGTATTTCTGCATTTTTTAAATATCATCCTTAAAAAGCAGGCACGATTTTTGCTCACCTTATTAGCTTCCATCCACTCACCCATCCATCCAATACATTCTTAATGTATTTGAGTAAATAAAAAGAAAAACACATTTTTAAATACCTTCAATTTATGTTAATAATTTAAGTCTTAAAGCAATTACAACATTTACAACAATAATTTTGAAACACTGTGCCACTTTAAAAATGGTGAAGCGCCACCCTATGGAGACAAGCTCCTACTTCACATGACATGAGAGAGTGAGCGCGATATAAATATAGATATGCTCCAATAGGAGCCACACTGGAAATTACGAACCCTTCAGAACCCAAATTCCTCATTTAGGCGACGTAATAGGAGTCTTTTGAAGGCAAAGCCACTCATCTTCCACAAGATGTCTGTGGCCAAAAAGGCAGAGAGAAGCCGCTGAGCCACTGCTTTCTTTTTTAATGCGTGCCAAAACAAAGTTGGGATCAATAACGCCATGGGCCAAGCCAAAAAAAAAAACAATCTTGGAAGCGACTTGGAGGTCAGCAACTCTTTGCCTAACTGGCCAAAGTTCTTCACCCTATGAATATTCCACATAGATGTATGCAGAAAAGGCGATCTTTCTGTGGAAGGCATTTCTTCAGAATGGGAGCTTACTACTTTCGGTTTTTGGCTGTGCAGGTTGGAAAAGCAGTATTACAGACAAATTTGTCTCCAGCAGGCACAGCTGAGTGGTCTGTGCTGCAGACTCTAGCAAAGTCCCTGGGGCTGGCTGTCCTTCTCAGTGGGGTCTTCCTTTGGCTCACCTGCATCTTCCCTGTTGAGCCAGCACCCCTTTTCTCTTGGTTCCAGCATACACTTCTTTCCAGACTCCTGGAATTCAGCTGGCTACACACTACTGTCCTCCAGAAGTGGTTCCTTGCCATCCGAGACTCCAGCTTGCGGACTATGCAAGTGGCTCTGTGCACCGTTGTTGTGTTTCTTATAGTTGCCTGCTCGCAAGTTAAGGCCGCTGTGCTCTGGAATAAACAAAGCCACTAGGAGCGAGAGCAGGACTGAACAGGCACCAAAGAGAAAAGGTGGCCCAGGGATGATGGCACTCTGCAGGGAAAGTGGAACAACAGAGCCTTCAGAATTCCTGCCTTACAAAGACAGCCAAAGGATAATGGATAATAAAAGCATTTGGTTTTCATAAGCCTCACCTCGTCTGTGGGATTGGCCATATTAGTCTTGGCAGCTTTGTCCGGATTCTCAACCGCATCCATTTCGTTGAGCTCCACATGAAAGAGGTAGAAGACAAACCCATACAGAGCTGGTCCCAGTCCATTACACAGACCACGAATGCCTGTAATCATGCCCTGGACAACACCTAGAGAACCAGATAAGAAGTAAAGTTTGTGCTGTACTGTCAACTCACTACTCAACATGTTCTCTTCACTAAAATTTCCAACATCACAAATACTTTACGAGAAGAACTGTTACCTTGCTGATCTGGATCAGCATTCCTGGATACTATAGCACTAATTGCAGGGAAGGTAATGCTGGACATGGCTGCCACAGCTCCTGCTGCCCACATCATCCTGAAAAGAAAGGGATGAAAGGTGAGCTATTAACAGAACACTTGAGCCCTATCAGAAAAGAGTAGTGTTACTCACCATGGCTGAGACCCAAAACCATACCACGCTAGCTGCAAGATCTGGAACCCCAGGCCCAAGAGGATTGTGTTTTTGTTTCCAATGGACCTCATTAGTATTCCTAAGACTACAGTCTTTACATGAAAAAGAAATAAGAAAGAAGTTTGCTTTACAACTACTTTCTGTGCTAAAAGCATAACCAGCTTCACTGGGTACCCAACTCACCTGTGCTAATATGGAGAGGATACCCACCACCGCAATGAAAGCTGCCACCGTCTCGGAAGTGAAACCAATCACCTGGAACACAAATGACAATGACAGCTTGCAAATGCAACTAAGGAAACAAAGGCTATAAGGAAACAAGGTATGCATAACAAATCAAACAGAAGCCGATATGGCTATCTAGTTCTTCCTACCTGTCTCAAATACAAAAAGAAGCTTGAATATTGTCCTGCTTCAGGGAGGTAGGACAGGAAGACAGTGATGCAGATAAGAAGAACAGTTGAGTCTTGGCCCACCTTACGCAGAGACTGCAGAAGGATAGTATTATTCATTAAGATATTATATTTGCTACCAACCTACTCAAAAGAGCAAGAATCAACACCACTTAATAAGGATAAGATGCTCTGAGATGGATAAAAAATAATTTGTAACAAAACATAAAAGCTACTGGCCTTGAGCTGAATGAGGAGGATAAATTAAAAAAAAAAAGTTTCTCACGGCAAAAGGATCTGCTTGCTCCCAGGAGATTGGTGCACCCCATGAAGCTGGACGCATCTTCTCAGGAAGGGATTCTGGCACCGCTACCAGGATAAAGCAGATATCCAGAAGAGCAATGGCAGTGGCCAGTATCACGACAAGAGTGTCTCCATATGCTCGGGAGAGGTAGGCACCAATTGCTGGGCTTGTCACTAGACTTGCAGCAAAAGTAGCAGAAACCTATGGACCAAGAGCAAGATAAAGTGTCCTCATCTCAACTTTGCCAAACAGGATACATTCACCTTCCCATGCCAACCTGTTCTGGTAGCTCTACTTACCAGTCCATATGCCGTACTCCTCTCGTGTTCCTGAGTGATGTCAGCAACATAAGCAAAGATCACAGAGAATGTGACAGCAAACACTCCTGACATGGAAATTACTGCAAAATACCACCTATAGGCACAAAAAAAAGCAAATGTCACAATTTTATCATGCCACCCAGATTTAATCTTTGGATCTATTTCTATACTGACAAGAAGCACTTACCAGGGGCTTATCCTCATGAGTGGTATGGGAGCACAAGTGAAAAACACAGTCAGTAGTAGGAAGGATTTTCGACCCCAGACATCTGATAGGGCACCAATCAGAGGGGCACTCAGGAAAGACAGCAGTCCCTGTTCAAGTGAAAAGTCATGTTACAGTCTGAAATGAAGAAGGCTCACCAGTCTTAAACAGGGAGAGTCTAACTTTAGTATGTCAAATAAAAAAAGACACTTGGTAATTGAACTCTGGTGAAGGGATCAGAATTATTTTTTTCTAGAGTCATAGGCATCAAGAAGCTAGATGGATAACATTCTTTGATACATACAAATGCCACTGTAATAAATCTTAGCATACACACAACATTTGCAAATTACTGAATTGGGCAGTAAGAGGTTAACCTTATAGACAGCTTTCTAGCAAATCCACACCAGCATACTGGTAATTTACCAAGGTGTGTTCACAAACAAGAAAAACCTCACCTTTACACCATGAATAAGTCCGTTCATAAGAAATGTGTGCTGTGGAAATGTCTGATGTAACACCTGCAAAGGCAGACAAGCAGAAATCCAGTTTAATTCCTCTTAATCCCAGGGCTATGCATATTCCAGCAAACACCATGTCCAAATGCCACCACTCTGAAATAGCAAGCCACTTTTCTTGTATGTCACCTCACCACCTACCATATATCATACGATAACCCCACCCAATGTGTCCTTGAGTCATCTTATTTTCTAGTTCAGACTGTGTGTCAGCTCTCGCTTGAAACATTAACACTCTACCAGACTAAGAGAAGTAAATCCACCTCAAAATTGAAACAGTACCTTTGAGTCCCAACATGAATGAGTCATTTAAACAAGTTAAGCCCAGGTCGACTTGCTAAGTACGTTAATAGATGTAAAAGGGAAGACAGACCTCAGTCCTCAGCCTTCAATGTCTTTGTCTCCAAAGCAATCACATGGCTTATCATGTTTCATAAATAAACCACCTCTCAATTTTGCCACCAACTCTCAGTATGCACCCTGGTAACATCCCAATTGGGCCGCTATGGCAGAAACAAAAATGTAAAAGTATATTGTAATACTTTAATACACTATTATAGATTTGAAATTAATACTTTTAAATCTAACTTAGATTACTTAATAATGAGCAAAATACAGTTTCATGTTACCTTTGCATTACTACACTCCTGCTTGTTTTACAGTTTATTAATCATGATGGCCTTCCATGAATATCAGTACGCTTATGTTTTTGTTAATATTTAGTGTTCATTTTCTCAATCACTCAACTACTGGTATCTAATGCCATTTTTTTTTTTTTACATTTTTGTTTATATATAGTATGTGTCAACTTTAGTGCTCATCCAATGGTAATTACACCCCAAGTCAAAGGTTGGCACTGCCTAATGCCTCTTGTTTATTCTGTAGGCCTGACGATTGGCAACAAAAGACAAGTGACATCACTTCTGGATTCCAATCCCTGTCGACGCCACCTTCACCTTACCCGCCTTTCTCCAGTTCCATCACCAACTTGCCTCAGTCTAGTACTAGACTCAAAACAGAATTACAAAGCAAAAGCAACAAACACGATGTAACATCTATGATTTTTGCCTAAGTGTGCCCCAAACCTTATCTTTGCTCTGTTCTTGTGAAAGTTCTTAAATTTTTGTTCTAACTTTGCTTTTGTAGACTTTGATTCGAAATATTCAGTACTTTGCTAGCATTTGCACTGTATATGTTTATCTTTGGAATCTCATTTACATTATCTCTCTATTATAAAAAAAAATCCTGGGAGAGAAAGACTAGGGACAGGGTGATGGAAGACACTTGGAAGACCCGCGAAACAAAAGAGGTTGGCCACAGAGCGTCTCGTGGGGAACTTAAACATGAGTCTTTGCGCCAAGAGATTGACCTAGGACCATCTCACAGGGATGTAGAACATGAGATTCTTGCAAGGCAGGCTCTACTTACAACCAATATCAAATAAGACCACGGGCAGCAAAACACTCACTTGTGTAAAGGTTTTGAGCACAAACAGATACAGGGCACTCATCGCATATAAAGACAATACGTTATAGATGAAACGTCGACGACTAAGCGAAGAGGAAAGAGCAGCGCGAAGAAAAGAGACTCAAAAGCGTTGGAGGGAATAAAAAAATACAAAAAAGAAAAAGAATAATCTAGGTGCAAATTCAGAAAATAAGGAAAGTAATAATCAGCTCGGAACAAGTGGAATTGGAAAAAAAAAAAAAAAAAGCACGTCCAATTGGGCTCAGAATTAAAACACAAAGTAGAACTTCATAAAGACGTTCAAAAACACTGGCGCTCTACACATGCAGAGCAGGTAAGAGATTATGAAAGCAGTGAAATTCGAAAGGCTCAAAAAATGTTGGGGAGCTACAAATGCAGAGAAAGTTAAAGAAAATAAAAGCAGAAATATTAGAAAGTATCAAAAAAAGAAAGTAAAGATTGCAGTAGTGCTAATAAACAGAAATTACTCGAAAAAAGGGAAAATAATCACCACAAACCAGGACTTCAACCTACTTTCCTGTACTTTCTTAGACACATTACCAGTCAAAAGTTTAGAACACCTTATTTTTTTTCAAATTTAATCAGTTGATATACAATGAATGACCTAAAATGGTGAAAAAATAAAGTGCTAGAGTTAAAATTTAGGTTAGCAAAAACTGAAAAAAAAAAAAAAGTAATTATCAGAATATTACAAATGCACTGTGGGTTAGACAGGGCGTGTTGCAATAAGAAAGCTATTCCTTAACACTAGAATTACCAGAGCCTACGAAAAAACTCAAAAGATCCAGCCCACCTTAAATCCATTCGCACCTCTCCGTCAGCGTCTTTTGTCCTGTAAATGTGCCGATAAACACAAGCAGCCTGCTAGTCCATCCCCCCACCGCCGCAGAATGTGCACAAAGTTCTCCCAGCTCATGCCTTGATTATCTGGGAGTGAAGTGCTGGAGTTTTATACTGGAAATAATAGATCATTATTCGGAACACATGCATTTCACGCGTGTTCTGTTTCTACAATAATCTGTGTAAACACATTGTTAAAACAGAAACGTTTTTCATATTTTAGTAGTAAATGACAAAATGTTGGCATAAACTATATAAATGTGTGAAGCCTGAAATCCAAAGATCAAATAACCACTTTCACAAAAGGTTCAAGGATAAGATAACAGCTTCTGTGGCGTAGCATAAGATTTGCTGATTTGTAATCAAGAGTTCCTGGTTCGATCCCGGCTGTCTTCTATATCTGCCGTTTTCAATTGTGAGATGTTCTTATTGTTAATATTATACAGTACACACATACATTTGGTTTGCGTCTGTAGCAAACATTGTACATTTATAGTATTTGTAAAAGTTACTTTTTTTCACTTTTACTCTCTCTGTCATGATCATGATACATACTACCGCCCTAAGGATCGGACGTTGTTAGTTTTTATTTGAAACTGGGAATAACTGTAGATGTGAGTGGTGTTTTGAGGCAATGGAACTGGACATTCTCTGATTAGAATGGATAAAAGCTGACACACAAACTCTGGTGAATCTGCCTTCTTCGTATCTCACTGTCACTTGATTTATTTTTTATCGACTTTTATTGAGTGTTCCTGGTCACGCTGAATTAGTATGCACCTTATGGTCTATGATGTCAAAAAAAAAAAAACAAAATACAGAGACATACACTCACCTAAAGGATTATTAGGAACACCATACTAATACGGTGTTTGACCCCCTTTCGCCTTCAGAACTGCCTTAATTCTACGTGGCATTGATTCAACAAGGTGCTGAAAGCATTCTTTAGAAATGTTGGCCCATATTGATAGGATAGCATCTTGCAGTTGATGGAGATTTGTGGGATGCACATCCAGGGCACGAAGCTCCCGTTCCACCACATCCCAAAGATGCTCTATTGGGTTGAGATCTGGTGACTGTGGGAGCCATTTTAGTACAGTGAACTCATTGTCATGTTCAAGAAACCAATTTGAAATGATTCGAGCTTTGTGACATGGTGCTTTATCCTGCTGGAAGTAGCCATCAGAGGATGGGTACATGGTGGTCATGAAGGGATGGACATGGTCAGAAACAATGCTCAGGTAGCCAGTGGCATTTAAACGATGTCCAATTGGCACTAAGGGGCCTAAAGTGTGCCAAGAAAACATCCCCCACACCATTACACCACCACCACCAGCCTGCACAGTGGTAACAAGGCATGATGGATCCATGTTCTCATTCTGTTTACGCCAAATTCTGACTCTACTATTTGAATGTCTCAACAGAAATCGAGACTCATCAGACCAGGCAACATTTTTCCAGTCTTCAACTGTCCAATTTTGGTGAGCTCGTGCAAATTGTAGCCTCTTTTTTCTATTTGTAGTGGAGATGAGTGGTACCCGGTGGGGTCTTCTGCTGTTGTAGCCCATCCACTTCAAGGTTGTGCGTGTTGTGGCTTCACAAATGCTTTGCTGCATAACTCGGTTGTAACGAGTGGTTATTTCAGTCAAAGTTGCTCTTCTATCAGCTTGAATCAGTCGGCCCATTCTCCTCTGACCTCTAGCATCAACAAGGCATTTTCGCCCACAGGACTGCCGCATACTGGATGTTTTTCCCTCTTCACACCATTCTTTGTAAACCCTAGAAATGGTTGTGCGTGAAAATCCCAGTAACTGAGCAGATTGTGAAATACTCAGACCGGCCCATCTGGCACCAACAACCATGCCACGCTCAAAATTGCTTAAATCACCTTTCTTTCCCATTCTGACATTCAGTTTGGAGTTCAGGAGATTGTCTTGACCAGGACCATAACCCTAAATGCACTGAAGCAACTGCCATGTGATTGGTTGATTAGATAATTGCATTAATGAGAAACTGAACAGGTGTTCCTAATAATCCTTTAGGTGAGTGTAGGTATACATGATATTTGGAATTATTCATTTTATGACCTGTATAGTACATTTCGGAAAACATTGTGGCACGGATACAACATTATTCATATTCATTTGCATAACATCTTGCGGTTGTAATCAGTGACCACATTTCCCCCCCCCCCAACCCCATTCTTGCCAGTGTCCACTTTTGGGTGCACAGTACTGTTTCTTTTTGTACTCCAGGACATGCAGAGAAAAGAATAGTACACAGAGGTCAGTTTAGCGCTATATGTAATCATCAAATTCAAATGTTAACAGTTCACACACACACGCAAGGATCATCCTTCCTACATTTACGACATGTGTACCTGTTACAATGTACACGCTTTTCTCTATGATGTGGTTTCTATTACACACCTATTGCACAAAAGAGTGGGAAGAACATTTTCCCAGCTGATGTCAGGGACTGCTAGACAGTTATAGTAAATGCCTACTTGAGGCTGTTTCTGAAAGAGAAAGCAATACCAGCTGTTAGAGTCATGGGTGTACCTACATACATTTTACAAAGATGAAAATGGCATACCTGTCTATTATTATTTGTGATTTAATAAATTGCTGCAAATTTTCACCCCCCTCCCTTTCAGTCATATTCGTAACTATCTATATTTAGTATTGACATTTGTTAGTATTAAAATCTCTTTTCAGCTTTCTGCTTATTTCTAATTGATTTCTAGAGTTAAAACAAATAATCGGCCAACATTTAAATGCATTCTCTTGACATTTACATAAAGCTAGGAGCAGCCCCAAGCTGACCACTAGAGCATCTTCTCATTGCACATCATGTCTGAGTCTGCCTTAGAACACATTCTGGACCCAATAAGACAAAGATGACACAATGAACTCTAGCCAGCACACCTAGTTGTCCCACTATAAATTATGAATACAATTGTAAAATTATAGGCAGCACAGTATCTAATTGTGTCATGAAATCAATCCTTTATAAAAAAAAGCACTTTAATTATTTAGTGAATTACTTAGAGCACCCTTTACACAAGCTGGTAAGCAGCTTGAATGAAATGCACCAAAAACAAAGCTGTAAAGTCCTTCTCGAGTTGTGTGGTCTAATGTGTACAGTCATCTGCAAAACTGAGCAGCTATTTCACCAGAACCCCACTTTCCAAACTAAGAGTGACAGTTATTGGGGTAACCATGAACAGATATTCCCATCCACATTCCTTTCCAATGCCTGCCCATTTATCTGTTATCAGCTATTTCACAATGATCTTAAACATAGCTTTTTTTCTCTCAGAAAATTGTCATGTATCCCACAAATACCTGAAAAGCCTACACTCTCTCTCATAAAAGAAATGATTTAATGAAATTCTGTACCTGAGATTTTACTATGGCATTAAAGCAGAAACTAATTATAAAGATCACTGATTGCTGACATACAAACAAAATGCAAATGAAGAAACACACTGTTTAAAAGCATAAAAACAATATACAACATACAAACAAATACTGCAGCCCATTTATTTATTATAAAACACTGGGTTGTCCTTTGACCTCTCCTGTGTTATTTACAGCCTGAACGTCACAAGTTTTAAGATAAAATCCTTGTAAACTGTAAATAATTCATACCATCACTATTCTCATATGATAAACCCTTTAAGGATTACATAGATGTACAGTGGTGTGAAAAACTATTTGCCCCCCTTCCTGATTTCTTATTCTTTTGCATGTTTGTCACACAAAATGTTTCTGATCATCAAACACATTTAACCATTAGTCAAATATAACACAAGTAAACACAAAATGCAGTTTTTAAATGATGGTTTTTATTATTTAGGGAGAAAAAATCCAAACGTACATGGCCCTGTGTGAAAAAGTAATTGCCCCCTTGTTAAAAATAACCTAACTGTGGTGTATCACACCCAAGTTCAATTTCCGTAGCCACCCCCAGGCCTGATTACTGCCACACCTGTTTCAATCAAGAAATCACTTAAATAGGAGCTGCCTGACACAGAGAAGTAGACCAAAAGCACCTCAAAAGCTAGACATCATGCCAAGATCTAAAGAAATTCAGGAACAAATGAGAACAGAAGTAATTGAGATCTATCAGCCTGGTAAAGGTTATAAAGCCATTTCTAAAGCTTTGGGACTCCAGCGAACCACAGTGAGAGCCATTATCCACAAATGGCAAAAACATGGAACAGTGGTGAACCTTCCCAGGAGTGGCCGGCCGACCAAAATTACCCCAAGAGCGCAGAGACGACTCATCCGAGAGGTCACAAAAGACCCCAGGACAACGTCTAAAGAACTGCAGGCCTCACTTGCCTCAATTAAGGTCAGTGTTCACGACTCCACCATAAGAAAGAGACTGGGCAAAAACGGCCTGCATGGCAGATTTCCAAGACACAAACCACTGTTAAGCAAAAGAACATTAGGGCTCGTCTCAATTTTGCTAAGAAACATCTCAATGATTGCCAAGACTTTTGGGAAAATACCTTGTGCACTGATGAGACAAAAGTTGAACTTTTGGAAGGCAAATGTCCGCTACATCCGGCGTAAAAGGAACACAGCATTTCAGAAAAGAACATCATGCCAACAGTAAAATATGGTGGTGGTAGTGTGATGGTCTGGGGTTGATTTGCTGCTTCAGGACCTGGAAGGCTTGCTGTGATAGATGGAACCATGAATTCTACTGTCTACCAAAAAATCCTGAAGGAGAATGTCCGGCCATCTGTTCGTCAACTCAAGCTGAAGCGATCTTGGGTGCTGCAACAGGACAATGACCCAAAACACACCAGCAAATCCACCTCTGAATGGCTGAAGAAAAACAAAATGAAGACTTTGGAGTGGCCTAGTCAAAGTCCTGACCTGAATCCAATTGAGATGCTATGGCATGACCTTAAAAAGGCGGTTCATGCTAGAAAACCCTCAAATAAAGCTGAATTACAACAATTCTGCAAAGATGAGTGGGCCAAAATTCCTCCAGAGCGCTGTAAAAGACTCATTGCAAGTTATCGCAAACGCTTGATTGCAGTTATTGCTGCTAAGGGTGGCCCAACCAGTTATTAGGTTCAGGGGGCAATTACTTTTTCACACAGGGCCATGTAGGTTTGGATTTTTTCTCCCTAAATAATAAAACCATCATTTAAAAACTGCATTTTGTGTTTACTTGTGTTATATTTGACTAATGGTTAAATGTGTTTGATGATCAGAAACATTTTGTGTGACAAACGTGCAAAAGAATAAGAAATCGGGAAGGGGGCAAATAGTTTTTCACACCACTGTATCAATGCTTCTTATGATTATGTATTAAATTCATTAAGATTAACAGATATGACAGATGGTCATTGTTTTGGGTTGACAGTAGTGATGCAGCACCATTCATCTGCTGCTTATTGCAAAATTTTGTGATATCTTCATATTACACAGATGTAAATAATAAAGTAAACAGTCATAAAGCATTTAAAAAAGACATTTTTAAATATGTTATGCAAATCTAAATAAATCAAATCAATAGTTTTCTTGTTTATGTCATGTCAAAAACAAGCACTACTACTAAAAACAGTTGCTATTATTATGAAACTGGCAAAGAAAAAAACAAGTCTACACTTTTTATCTGAACTGAGGGTGCCGAGGTCGGCAGCACTACTTACTGTCTGTGTGATATTTGCACATTGTACTCCTACCTGTGTGAATTTCCCTCCTGGTGGTACAATTTTCCCCAAACATGAGCTGTCAGGGTTGACTGGCGATTCCATATTGGCAATGTGCAAGTGTCAGTATTCAGAGAAGCGTATTGTACAATGTGATGGCACCTGGTCTAATGACGTTTCTTGCTTTCACATCATTCAGCTGGGGTATGTCCCTGTTCCTATGACCCGGAGTTGAACTGAGCAAATCTAAAATGTTTTGTTACATTACTTAAATTCTCCATATTTGCTTCAGTTTATTTACAAGTAGGGTGGCACAGTGAGTGGTGCTGTTGCTGCATGGGTTTTTATCTCATGCACAGTTATGTTCTGGCTGAAGTTTGTGGCACCCTGTTTTCGGCTTTGTTCCCAGTGCTGCCAGACTCCCTATTAACCTGAACTGGATTAATTGGGTTTGAAGATGTTACTTAATGATGTTTGCACTTCCAAATAAAAGCAAGCAGTTTTTTTAAATATTACCTAATATGTAGTTTATTTACTTAGAACAACACAAACAGAAATAGAGCAAAAAAAAAAAAACAAAACTAACTACTCTGTTTAAATTGTGCTTTGAAGTATTAAATGTGATGTGTTAAATTAATTCAAATGTGGATACATATTTGTATAGCTCAATTTACTGACCTAAGGAATACCTGAAAAGTTGAAAACTTGATGATGTGGCCAAACTGTAGGAGGAAACCCTTGTGTATATAACTGCATAACTAAAGTTTTGTCTGGAAGGAATGATATGCAGTGGCCAGCTTTTGTGAAAAAAATATGGGTAATTGCAATTCCTTCCATCAAAATATAAGACTGCTGGACTATATTTCAAAATTTATAAATACAAAATATACAATATTAGGTTATGTCTATATCAAGTTTATTAAAATATAAAAAATTTTGTTGCATTTGACTAAAAAAAAAATACAGTACGTTTGTGCTAACAGACTATCTGCAATTCTGCATAAAAATTGAGAGCATGTCTTCATTGATTTAATTGCATAGTTTGAATATATAACATTTGGTTAAATAAGGAAAGAGCACTCTGTTAGAGGAAGCACTCTCCAGACTCTTCTATTCTCAAAAAAAAAAGGCTACATCTACCACACATATTATATTATATATACTGCACATGTGTGGTAGATGTAGTTTTTTTAAAACACACACACCTTTTATCAGGCAAAACTCCCAGCCTATTAATTATTTAATGGAATCTCTGTAATGAAAGACAATTAAATATTTTTTTCTGGCTGTATTGGAAATATATATTTATGTGCGTACATGATGAAAGTGGAAGAAAGGAAGCAAATGCTACAGAGTATATGAAGATAATCCTTATTGCAATGAAATGGGCTTACAGGTGTGACTGTTACTGAAATATTTTTTGGTTGCCATTCATTTTGAATATGATATTACATTTATTTATAGCGATTTTATACTAATCACACATTTTGGGGCTTTATCAGTGAATTTTGGGGGATACATTGATATCTTTAACAGCTTCCAGCAGCAAATATTAAAAAAGAATTCACCTTAATGCAAAATTCAATGATTGACAGCTGGCAAGTTTATTGGTCATCTGATTTTACAGGTCAGTCACTAACAATTAGTTCCAGTGTCTCTCAGGGATATTGTCTACTTCTGCCAAAAACTCAAACATCACCTCTTTAATAGCCGACAATCTACCAGCTCAGCTACAACTGCTACATTGACAGACAGTTACTTCAGTTTCTGAACTGAGGTCTCATGTATGAACGATGTGTACGCACAAATATGTTGCGTATGCCCGTTTCCACGCTTACATCGCAAAGTATAAAAACTAAACTTGGCATAAAGCCATCTACATTCTCATGCTTACTCAAACCATTGTGTATGCAAGTGTTCGACTCAGATTTGCAAACTGGCAGCACCCAGTGTCAAAGCACTGCTACTGTTTCTGGGTGGTTTCCCTTTATTTTTTTAGATTCACATCCCTGATGCAGCTTTATCAAATACACTGAAATTAACCGCTTATCATTTTTTAGTTTAAGGCATCTGAATGTAATCAACCTGTAACCATATAATGATGGACAGAATGGCCAAACTATTCCAAATACAATTGCTGCTTTAGCATTGTTACTCTCAGTGCACCACTCAAGAATATTTTAACCCACTGTATCCGAGTGGGGAATCACAGCTCTACAGCAGCTCATCAGAAAGCTCTACAGCAGATTGTGTCAAGAACGGAGAGAATTATCGGGATGCAGCTTCTAGCACACGCTGCCTCAGCCATAGGTACAGTCTGCTTGAACTTCTTCCATTTGGCAAACGCTTCAGAGCCTTTCCTGTAGGGACCTCGCGGTTCAGAAACATCCCAAGAGCTGTAAACGCATTCAATTAGTCCATTAAATGCTCCCGCTAGAACTGTTTGTACTTATAAGTACAATTACCTCACTGTAAACTTGCATTACAGTTGTAATATTGCACAACCTGAGCCACTTATGTTTTAATATTGCATATTTTTCATTGTTTTTTATCATATAATTTTTTTTACCATTTTATAGTAAAAAAAGTTTATGGAGAATTTGCATATTGAATCTCATTGTACCATACAATAACAATAAAAGAATTCAATTCAATTCAATTCAATAGAAGACAGCGTGTATTTACAGATGATGACGACTGGCTTCTAAGTTGATTTAGATTTCCAGGTGGATTCTTCTTGGAGCTCTTGATATATTTTTTAAGATGAAATGCAGTAAACTATATATATTACATTATACAGATAAATTTTACTTCATTTAAATAATGCATACTGTTAAAAATTAAACAGGTGGACATGGTGGACAGTGGTAGTGATGAACTGGCGCCCCATTCAGGGATTGTTTCTGCCTCGTGCTGTATGATTGCTGGGACTGGCGCGACCCTGGATGGATAGATGGATGGAATAATTAAACATGTTTTGTGAAGATATTTCTATGTTCCTTAAATGTTTAGAAGGAGCCATTTTAAGCTTACAGATGGTTTGACATTTATTAAAGGACTGAATGGGTAATAATTGGTTACTTGAAGAAAGAAAAGGAAGGACAGGAATTGGGAGTTAGTACGCTTGAAAGCAACAGTACTGCTGGAATAAATTATTTTACTGGGGGTCATGCACGGCGCAGCAAACTTCTGGTGGGAGGCATGCCACTGCCTCTAACTCTGTGCCACCATGCCCCAGTGCTTAATACATGCTTTAATTCCTGTCATCATTAAAATGATATAAAGCATGCATCTTAGTATTTAAATTGTTCGGAGAGCTGTAATATCATAAATATAATGTATTCTGTGTCCTGTTAGCGCAAGAGAAAGCCCATTTAAGAAGCACACAGTGATTCACACACAGAGTACATAGAAGAACACATAGAATACAAAGCATTTAATGTGCTACTTTAGTTACAATTGGATTTGAGAAAGTAGTAAATTAAACGATTTTAAGATAAAGTTTATGACGTTCTACTTTAATGACAAAAGAAACTACATGATTAAGGTCGAAATTTTGTCCCTTTTTTCCCCCCTTTTCTCTGTACCCTAATACACTTCCATATGACACTCAGATGGTGGGCTACGACTCGCCTTTTCAAATAGTACGTTGTTCCTTGCCTCCACTTTGTATTTTCTGGAATTCTTCTATCCCCCGTGCTTTTGCCATTGTCTTTTCATAGAACACTGAACTTAAGAGGCTAGAGAGAGAGAGAGATTTGCATATTCAAAGAGGCGTAATTCTGGTAGGAGTCAGGGTGGTGCGACAGGCGCGTGCATTATATTTCACGCTGACTGGGATTTATGTGGTGGAAGAACATGGAAGTTGGCATATGCAAATTTCTGGTTTTGTCCATACATCATGTTTTAGTGTGAATTCTATGCACAGCGTTATACATGAGGCCCCTGGGCACTAACTGCAATGGTCTTCCAGAAGCAAGCCAACACGAAGCCAAGTGTGACTGACCAAACTTTTAGATATGCACCCCAGACCCCAAAGGCCCTCAGTGTACATTACATATTTTCAAATTGACCAGAAAAATACTTCAGTAATAAAGACCAGTGGCAAAAATTGAAAGTAAGAGTTACTCACAGTGAGCATTGGAGTAGTGAGCAAACCCCAGGCGAAAAATTCGAGAAAAATGACCACCACTGCATGGTAGACACTGGGCTCGCCTATGCCTTGAGGCTGAAAAAGAAAAGAAACAGGTTATGGGAGGCATATGGACAAGATCCTGCCGAGTGACTACCATAAAGGTAAAAGATCACTTGACTACTTGTCACATGAAAATGCTTGCACTCAGAATTGCAAGGCTGTTCTTAGTAAGCAACAAATCAATTAATCCTGACCAATCGCATTCATTCCCACACCCCAAAACATGCAAATATATTCAGTTTAACATACAATATAGGACACCTGCATGTGTACATCCACTGTTTGGCTACTCAGACAAACAATTATACTACTCAAATACATTTCTTTAGCCACACACTTGGTCAGCTTGCGCACTGAAAATTGCACAGGGTCTCTCATTGACTTGCTGATTTATGTACACACATTGATCAATGAAAAAATAATGTTCAACCATTTTCAAACCTGCCTCGTTCCAAACAAGGTTGTATGTCTTACGGTTTGGTGCTAGCATTGGGCACAACGCAGGAATAAACCCTGGACAGGATGCCAGTCCATTACAGTGCAAAAATCACGATCAGAAATTTCCAATTAATTTACAGAGGTTTAGGCTGTAAACTCCCTCAAGATCATGTAAATGATGACCTTTAACTAGGAAAAGAAAATCTGAGCACATCTCTCCAGTTTTGATATCACTACACCGGTTACCTGTGCCAATTACAATTGACTTTCAAATACTGCTTATGGTTTACAAAGCCTTAAATAACCTTGCTCCGTCCTATATCTCAGAATGCCTTTCACCTTACACTCCAAATCGGAATCTTAGATCTTCAAATGAGTGTCTGCTTATTATTCCAAGAGTTAAACTTAAAAGTAGTGGTGAGGCAGCCTTCTGCTGTTATGCACCTAAAATCTGGAATAGCTTACTGATAGAATTTTGCCAGGCTAATAAAGTAATGGGTTTTTAGCAGTTTTTTTTAAGTGTTCCACTGTAACATGGTTTTCTCATAGCTTCATTTAGTGTAGCCCTGATATTCTGTATATGCATTTAATTATTTTTTTTCATCTCTCCGAAATCTGTACTAACCCCTGCTTTCTCTGCTGTTCTTTTTCCGTTTTTTTTGTGGTGGTGATCTGCACCATCACCACCTGATCAAAGCACCATGCCATCCCTACATTGAAAGACTGAAGGCCAGAGGTCCACATGACCATTGTTGTCTAATTCTTCCATGTGAAGCCTGAAAACCATGAGGACTGATTGAGATCATTGATGTTAGGTAGAATGCCTAGAGAGGGCTGGACGGTCTCATGGCCTTGGACCCCTGCAGATTGTTTTTTTTTTCTCCAGCCCTCTGGAGTTTTTGTTTTTTTTTTTTCACTCCTCTGTGGCCATCGGACCTTACTTTATTCTTTAATTAGTATTGCCTAATTTTTATATTTTTTCTCTTTTCATCTTGCATAAATAAATGTTGTTGATGTTTTTGTTCAACATAGGCCAACGATCCATTATGCAACTACCCTTAAATGTTCCATTCACCATTGCAGGTCTTAATCTTTGGAACCCTCTCCCCAAGACCGTAATCAATACATCCATATGTAAAATATGTAAAACAAACCTAACAATCCTTTTTTTCATTTTAAACCTAGTGTCCTGCATTCTGTTATTTAATATGAGCTAAGCTTTTGCTGCACTATTATTACGATTCTATTGAAGAGAATTATTCAGTGGATTGCTTTATATTCCAGTTTGATAGCGAAATACTGTTAGGCTCCTACCCAAGTGTTTAGGTACATTCATTATTAGCATTCCCAGAGTCTGTTTTACAATATTAGTTTGGTATCAGAGTTTTCTTGAATGTGTGTTGGTAAACTGTATCATTTTTTAACTATGTTTCTTTGCTTGGTAAACTGCACTGGGATGTTGCTCAATAAAACAATAACTATCTGGCAGCAGACACAAGAGCACAAAACAATGATCCCAGAAACAGCATGTCCACAAACATAGACTTTGGAAAGTCATTGTTAAAATAAGTTTGCTAGAAGATGGTTGCACTTTTATTCTCTGCTAGAACAGAGTATTGTGTCTCCTTCTCTTTGTTGGCTTTGATTAGGGTGGCATGGTGGTGCAATGGCCAGTGTTGCTGCCTCACAGCTCCAAAGTCCAGTATTTAAATGATGGTCATTGTCTGTGTTGAGTTAACACATTCTCAAAGAGTTTGCATGGGGTGCTCTCTTGCCATTATTTGTTTCTTTACAACCTGAAGCTGTGTTTTTGGCCAATTATTCACTCTAAATTGACTCTTTGTTTATTAGTGTTTTGTGATGAAGATACATGCCATTCAAGGTCTGTACTGGTCTTGAACTGAGCTAACAGAATCTGGCAATGAAAGTAAAGATTTATAATTTTAATTACATTTTTCCCCCCAAAGCGTATGGATTCTTACCTTACTCTCTCCTCAATTGCATATGTGCTATTAAGTAGTGTATTTGAAATGAAAGTTCTAGTAGCACCATACAGACATGACAGAAATGCTGTCAGATAGGCACAGTCCTGAAAAGCTGTGCAGATAGGTGAGTGTGTTAGCAAGAGAGAAAAACAGAGAGATGCACTTACAAGACAAATGTCTCTACTCAAATCGTATTGGCAGGGGTACATAGATGCCAGTAAGACTTGCGATTGTGCCTGCCTTGAGAGTGCAGATGGTGTTACCCTAGATACCAGTGTGAGACAGGTATCTTCAGCTTCAAATACTTAACACTGAAAGCTGAATTCTAAACTGGAATTCATACATTTCCAATTTTTGTTCAATTGGCAAAGACCAAGATCATATTAAACATAAGGAATCAACATTATTTATGGTAGCGATAACCAGTACTCCAAAATAGCAAGATTTGCAATTCATGTATCCTTTAAAATTGTGCCACAAAGACAAAAGATTCATACAGACACTTAATGAGTTCGAGCCAAAAAGTTGCACCACATGCACACGCCTGAGCAAAGGTATATCTACAACACTGCAGGGTTCAAGGGCCAACACAAGTAAATTGATAAAAGGCTTGCAGTGTCCAGGTACAAATAAAATATTATTCAAGGTAAGAAATTGCATTGAATTTGTCTTGGAAAACTGGAAACTTGATTATGATGACTACATTGAGCTTGCTTGAAATATTTTAACAATATGTGAAAATTCTGCACGAAAGCACCACTTGCCAATAATGCAGATACAGTAGAACCTCTGGTCACAAACGTTTCCGAACACGTACAAATTGGGTTACAATCAAAAAGTTTGCCAAAACTTTCCATCTATTCACGACCACATGCTCTGGTGGCGAACAAAAACACTGGCGGCCAGTTTCCCTTCCGGTTCATACGCGACAATGATTTCCTATTCTCCGTTTCCCATTTTCTTTTGTTTGTGTAACAAAGCAGCTGATATTGCAAAAAGAGTTACAATGTTAACCAAGCAGAGGCCTCAAGTGCTGGACAAGGTGGAAAAACTGTTGCTAGTGTGGCTGAATGAGAAGCATCTTACAGGGAATAGCGTAAGCGAGGTGATCATAAGCGACAAAGCCGGGAAGTTTCATGGCGATTTGCTGAAAAAAAAAAAAATCCTTCTTCGAGTGGCGAAGGTGAGGAATTTAAAGCCAGTAAAGGATGGTTTGAAAAGTTTCGCAAAAGAAGTGGCATTTAATAGTTTACAGTGAGCAGTTCGTAAGGGTCTAGCGCGAATTGTTACAATGTTAGTTTTCTCTGTTGTTCAAGGTTTTCTCAGTGTTATTCAATGCTTTTACATTTAGTTTACTATTACACTGTGCATTCTATGGTATAATTAACTATTTTTGTGCTTAAAAAACTTACCACTGTACACAACTAGTGCTAACGTGTAGGCAAATATATAGTGTCAACCTTGCAAGTTTGGCGAGTGCCTTTAACCGATGTCACATTATGCAGATTCTATTTGTGAAGCATATTAGATTTGCCAACCACAGTTGCTGATCGTGTTGCTGGACCACGTCAATTTAAATGACTGAAAAAACGCTGTCCATGTCTCATGTACCAGCAGAGTGCCAACTTTCTAAAACAATTGTTTCTCCCCTTTTAATGGTAGCCAATAGTTTGCTGCCTGATGGAGCCTGCACTGTACAAAGGGCTAACAGCTATGGCGAGTTCAGCTGCAATCTTAAACACTACAACAGAAAGGAAAAACATGAGACATCAGACAGACAAGCTTCTCTTCAGTTGGTGAGGTGTAAAACATCTGCATTCCTTATTGCTGCATTATATGCACTGTACTTCCCTACTGGTTGTCAACTCTCAGGCACACAGAGCCTGCCCTTCCAAACCAGTTTTATTTTATCAGATCTACTCATTGGGAAAGTCAGATTAGGTGGCTTTTTTCATGGACGCATGCTGCCAACTGCCTCCAACTAGCTAAGATGTGAAGTCTAGGACTACAAATTGCTAGAAAAGTCACAAGGTGACATAGCCTTTACAATGACTGGTTTCCAGAGACACAGGGGGTTTGGAAAAGAGGGCTGCACTTTCGCTAGTTTGTTTATGCTCCTATCCTCATGCAAGAGAAAATCCCGTCTCAGGAAACCTGACATAACTTCCATTCACTCCAGGCTCCTCTTTCAGTCCCCAGACTATGAAGTACCCCATTACAGAAAGTCCAGCGTCATTTGACTGGAAGATGCTACCAGAAACATAGCGGTCACAATCTGAAGCACTTTACTATGCAGAAGGCATTCTCCTTCCATTTTTTGCACTGCCTGACATTTTGGCTCTTCTACTCTCTTCACCTATATTCTGCAAATACAAAAAGAAAGATTTTTAAGTGGCTTTGGGGAAAGAAGTGTTATATAATACAAAATCACTTCCAAAAAAGTTGGGATGCTGTGCAAAATGTACTTAAAAACAGAATGCAATGATTTGCAAATCTCATAAATCCATATTGTATTCACAATAGAACACAGAAAACATATCAAATATTGAAAGTGAGACATTTTACCATTTCATGAAAAATACTATCTCACTTTGAATTTGATGGTAGCAGCACATATAAAAGTTGAGACACGACAACAAAAGGCTGGAAAAGTAATGGTACTAAAAAGAAACAGCTAGAGGAGCATTTTGCAAATAATTAGGTTAAATGGCAACAGGTCAGTAATGTGATTGGGTGTAAAAAAAAAAGCATCATAGAGAGGCAGAGTCTCCCAGAAGTAAAAATGGGCAGAGGTTCACCATTCTGCAAAAAACTGTCTACAAATTATGGAACAATTTCAGAATAAATGTTTCTCAATGTAAAATTGTGAAGACTTTGAATATCTCATCATTTACAGTGCATAATATCATCAAATGATTCTGATAATCTGGAGAAATCTCTGTGCACAAGGGATAAGGCCGAAAATCAATATTGGATACCTGTGATTTTCGGGACCTCAGGCGGCACTGCATTAAAAACAGGCCTGATTCTGCGATGGAAATCACTGCATGGGCTCAGGAACACTTCCAGAAACCTGTATCTGTGAACACAGTTCACCATGCCATCCACAAACGCAGTTTAAAGTTCTGTCATGCAAAGAAGAAGTCATATGTGAACATGATCCAGAAATACTGCCGTCTTCTCTGGGTAAAAGCTCGTTTGAAATGGACAGTGGCAAAGTGGACAACTGTAATGCTGTCAGATGAATCGAAATTTGAAATTCTTTTTGGAGAAAGTGGAGGTCACATCCTCGGGACTAACGAGGACAGGGACCGTCTGGTTTGTTGCCAGCGCACAGTTCAAAAGCCTGCATCTCTGATAGTATTGGGGTGCATTAGTGCCTACGGAATTGGCAGCTTGCACATCTGGAAAGGCACCATTAATGCTGAAAGGTATATACAGGTTTTAGAGCAACATATGCTCCCATCCAGGCGATGTCTATTTCAGGGAAGGCCTTGCATATTTCATCAAGACAAGACTAAACCGCATACTGCATCTAACAACAGCATGGCTTCATATTAGAAGAGTCCGGGGGCTGAACTGATCTGCCTGCAATCCAGACTTATCACCAACTGAAACATTTGGTACATAATGAAATGAAAAATATGAAAAAGAAAATCCAGGACTGTTAAGCAGCTAGAATCCTATATCAGGCAAGAATGGGACAACATACCTCTCCCAAACGTCCAGCAACTGGTCTCCTTAGTTCCCACACAGTGATAAACATGGCCCTGTCCCAACTTTTTGGAGACGTGTTCCTGTCATCAAATTCAAAATGACCTTATTCTATTCTTAAAATGGTACATTTTCTCAGTTTAAACATTAATATTTTGTCTATGTTCTATTATAAATAAAATAGGTTTAGGAGATTTGCAAATCATTGCATTCAGTATTTATTTAAATTTTACACTGTGTCTCAACTTTTTTGGAAGACATTGTTCTCTAGTGACAATAGTATTAAACTGGGAATTAAAAGCTTTACCACTCAAATCCTTAATTCCACTTTACTGTGTAATTTTGATTTTATAATTTTTATATTTCACTTGCCAGTGCACCTACCAAAAAGGTAAAGTATTAGGCTATCTACATATATGTTGTTATTGACACTGAATAAAGTGTAGAGGCAATTAATTGATTGTGCAGCATGGCTATGCACATCTACATATACTGTAACTATTCACGGACACAAAATTCCATTTCCATATACACTCTCATTCACATATTTATTTGCATTTACTGAAACGCCACAGTCTGTCCTGTGGTAGGGAGGCAGTTAGTTTTCATTGTAACAGGTCTTTTAAACATATGCAAATAACTCTCTCTTAGTTAACTCCCTTCTTCCTCAGGCTTGATGTCCTCCCATTTCTACATTAAGATAGACAATTCCAAATAGAATGTATTATATGAAGCTATGCAAAGATTAAATTTAGCTGTGACCTTTGCTCTACACAACCAAATTCTCCTTTCCTTCCACCCATCCATCCAAACCCGAAATAAGACATGCAGGTTAGGTAGACGGACAATCCCAAATTGGCCCGAATTTGTGCATATGATGTGGGTGTGTTCGCCTTGGACTGGACTGGCACACCCTGTCCAACAAGGATCGTTCCTGGCTTATGCCCTAAGCTTGCTGGGACAGGCTTTTCTTTTCCAATCTAACTTTTAATAGTTTGATTTTCCCCATCCTCAATATAGCTGTTTTGATGCAAACAGATGTCCAAGCTATAAAAGTAAACGATCTTAACTATACACAAATATTAAGATTACAGAACCTGTTCAAACAAATGATAAACCTACAACGAGAAATGCTCCAATTAAGTAACCACGGAGACAATTTAATGAAGCTCACAACTGTACTCATGGTAGTTGATAACCCCAGACATTCTTCTTAACACTCATGGCACTCATTCATGCCCAGACTAAACCACTTTCATTCATTGATTCATTCAGTGACATACCTGTACATGGACAGGACTGTAACCAAAAGAATACTGTATACACATTCACAAACAGGTTTGCCTCGATTTCAAATTACCAGACTTGGTAATCCATTCAAATTTACAAATTCTCTGACAAACCAACATTCTGGCACTTGTACGTACATTCATTAACAATCTTGAAGTGTTAAACATGGTATATGCCAATAAGACACATCCACGCTTAAGAATACACATTTTATCGCACACCAAGACACAATGTATAATATTTATGGATCCAGTCATCTCAGACATTAACTGTTATACATAACTATTGAGTAGCTTGCACATTCAGATTCACCAATTACCACTTTATTCAACTCTTTTTAACAAGCACTCAAACGTAGACACTTAAAATGCATTATAATTACGTATACATTCATTCAGATAAAAATGCAGTATCACTCGTAAAGCCACGCTCACCAACATCAACACACTTAATAAAAATCCACGCCGCCTATGCCTTATACATCAAAGTGCAAAACAACTAAATACACGTACCTACTTAAATACACAACGAATGTTACTCTTACACCCAGGCTGACTGTAACACTCGAACATATGGACGCACATCTAAAGTCTGTCTCTCGGTCGTATTCGCTCTTTAAACACTTGGCCTCTGCCAATATGTTCACATCCTGCATAATTTTAGTTACCTTATGAAGACCACAGTTCAATGACATAATAGCATAAGTAAACACACACAAGCATTGTTCAATACGCAGACCCGGAGTGCCACCTAAATGTAGAAAACGCACTTGGATGCCCAGACGCCCTGACACCCTCGCTCACTAGCAGATACACGCTTTCTGCTTATTACAATGGCTAGCGTGATTAATCATTTAAATGCACAAATGGACTGAGACACGATTTCGTGTCTTGGATCCCCATCACAAATACACACACTGTATCCCTTTTCCATCCGGTACCTTGCTTGTCAGTCGTTCGCCGTTGCACACATAAGGAATCACTAGCTCTAACGTGTACACACGCACATTAGGTGTCACTCTCTTTTACACACCTGGCCTTGTTTCCCTACACTCAAATACTCAGACTCGATTGCTGTCTCTCTTACACGCAACGTCCTCATTCACCGCTCACACTTTTTTCCTCTTACTCACCGTTCCTCCATCTTTTATTATAATTTTCTTGGCAAGCAGAATGCTGCGGTTTAGTCGCTTCTTTTTTTTCTTTTCTCCTGTCATCGTTAACTAGCTGCCATCCTTCAAAAGAGTAAAGAAACATATATATGTAGCAAGAGATGAGGGGGCGCGAAAAGACGACAGGCAAGCGGGCGGGTAAAGAAAATCCCGGAAAAATCAATTTTGCCCCCTATCTCTCTCCGCCCCAAACGGCACCATCTTCCTTAACGGAAGAGAATCGGCACCGCCTCACGGGAACTATTTGCACTGATTGGTCAACGGTTTTGTCTATCACCTCAAAGTCCTTCTGGTTGGTCATCGTCACAGTCCGTGTATCACTCCCTCAGCCGTGTTTTTATTGGATGAAGTCGTCAGGCTGTTATAAGAGTTGTGTAAACTGTATACTCCACACCCAATTTAACACGCCACAACAAAACGGCCTTAAAAGTCGTCATGTTTTTATAACAACCGAAATGAGTGTTAAACACTTGAAACACCTGAAAATATGGTCTTGGTTCTGAACTTCAAGAACAATATAAATTTAAGATGCAGATACATTTTCTAAGAACGGTTTAATTTCTTCGCACAACCTAAAAAATTGGTTTAAATTGGAGTACATCAAAAATAAAAAATATATACGAATGTAAAAAAAAAAAGAAAAAAAAGTGCGACGGTTTATTGCATACTGATGACAGCCAACAACCTTTGACTCCTCCAAGAAAGAGCGCCTCATTCTACACTGGGCCAGCCCCCAACTTCTTTCGTTTCACCCAATTGGACGATTGGTTGTCCTTCATTCTCTCCCTGTCCAACCACGCTAATCCCGGATGTGTAGTTTCGAGGATCTCGGAAGTGAAGCTGGACCAGCGCTTATTGCTATGACAACCATATCAGGATTTTTTGCGGCGGCTGCCTCCACACGTGACTACTGCGAATCTTTATATGACGCTAACAAGACGACGTGGGCAAATTAGATTTAGAGGTGCAGCCCCGCCTGCTCAAGGTTTGTACGGTTTACGTTTCTAAATATGAGACTATTTTTAAATCGCATACAGGAATCTATGTTTATGACGCACTTTACTACGGCTCATAACGATATAGATGGTATTATCGGCAAAAAAGTTATAAGTCCAATTCTGCTAAAAATAAAATAAAGCTAAAGAATACATTTGTGTGGTATTTGCTGGAATATTCAATTGAACTGAAATTCACCATTCTTGGTTATAATATAATAAAATGTATTTCCTTTGTGGATAAAGTAAGTACACGAAACAGTTAAAAGTAAATTATCCTTGGAATTCAAAATGACCATGACATTTCCATTTCTGGGCTAATGTCAAAATATGTTAATAATAAAGATGAAGTTTAAAGATGTTATCAAACTTCTAAGAACTACAGAGGCCTTTAAGAACCTTCAGAGACACTAAAGGAGAAATCATTGAAAATGAAAAGGAAGTGGGCAATGACCACAAGAAATATTTCCTCCAAGTATTTGTAAAGGAACAAACAAATGGAAGAAATGCAAGAAACAAATACTTCTGTTTTAATATCAATGAGCTGAGAGTTTCTTTTTACTTCTGCATGAGACAGAACAGTCAGTTGTGCTTCAGGTTCACAGTATTGTGAAGATTAATCATACCTGGTGTGATTTTACCAGATGTACTGAAAGAAAAGAAAAGAAAAAAAAGACACATTTAAACCCTTATCTACCTTAATAAAATGACAAGTGTCCATGTTTGTGTCTGCCTGGTTGCTATCTTTGTCAGTCCAAATGATCACACATCACATTTTCAGTGATAAAATGCATTTGTTATTCAAATAGATGGCGATCATAAATATTGACACTGCTTTTACAAATCTATTACCAAATGGCATAAAGTAGATAATATGCATTGCATGGTACACCGCAAATGTTAATGCTGAGGTCTACATTGATTAGTTAGATTTCAGCCCATGTTAGATGGGTAGCACAGCTAGTTGGGCATATTTAAGCAGTCACTTGAGGATGGAGAAGTACCTGAGGACTGGAAAGTTGCAAATGTGACCCCATACTTCATAAAAGAAGACAAAATGGTCCAGGAAATTACAGATCAATAAGTCTTTCTTCTGTGCCCTGAAAAATTATGGAAACCGTAATAAGAAATATGTTTGAAAAGTACTTATTTGAAAATAATATATTAAATAAGAACCAGCATAGGTTTGTGAGAAGATCTTGCCAAAGCAATCTTAGATTTTTGTTTTGGAAAAGGCAGCTGCAATACCCAAAATAAGAAAAGTATACAACATAATTTATTTAGACTAAAACTAGCAGCTATAGGCATCAGAGGTAACCTACAAAACCGGATCTTAAGTTGGTTAACCAGCAGGAGACAAAAAGTACAGATAGGAGAAAGCTCTGCACGGAGTGACGTTATCAGTGGAGTCCCTCAGAGGTCTGGTTTGTCCTTGGGTCATTAACTTTTTCAGATTTATATCAATGACACAGAATTTGGTATTGTTTGTAAATCTGAGAAATTCACAAATAATACTAAAATTTGAGGAATGGCAGGCACCGATTAGATGCCAAAAACAATTCAGAAAGACCCAGACAAGCGTCAGAACTGTGCAAAAACTTGGAAATTGCAGTTTAGAACTTTAGAATGTGTTAGACGAGAAACAAAGCTAACTAGTACTATCCAGTTTAATGTAGAAATGTGTAAAGTGCTACAACTGGACAATACAAATGTCAATTAGAAATACAAGTTGTGAGACATTGACCTAAAGAAAGCAACCTCTGAAATGGATACATGGCTTATGTCAACACATTTTTATCATCTAAGCACTGTGCTGAAGTAATTAAAAGGGTAAATAAAATGTTAGGTTATTTCGTAAAACATGTAGATCAAGGGATGTTGTGTTCTCAGTAGTGCATTCTATAGTCTGAACATATCTGGTGTAATGTGTGCAGTTCTGGTCACCACACAACAAGAAAGACACAGCAGCACTTGAAGCTGTGCAAAGAACAACCACCAAGTGCATCCCAGGACTTCGACATTTCCTACTCTCACACACTCAGAGAATTAAACCTTTTCAGTCTCAAGAAGTGGAGACTGCAGAATTCTCAAAGGCATTGGTAAAGTAGATCCAACAAGCTGGAAATTAAGGGGATGTGCATTTAGCACTGAGCCAGAAAGTGCTTCTTTACACAACGAGTTGTGGGAATCTGGAACAAACTTCCAAGCCAATGAAACAGAAACCTTGATAACCTTTAAGTATCTGGATGAGATATTAGGACAGCGTGATGGACTGGTCTCCTCCCGTTTGTCAATTTTGTTGTGTTGTAAACTTGACTCATATACCAGTCACTCTAGAAGCCCTTCGGTTCAAATGCCAAACAAATAAGCCAACAGAGGATGCACCTTGGTTACACCTTGCCTGATGAAAGAGCCTTAGCTGCCTCAAAAGCTTGCATTTGTAATCTATTTAGTTAGCCAATAAAAGGTGTAATTTCACCCTACTTTCTCCTGTATCAGTCTATGGCTAACACAGTATTGCCATGCATGTAGTTCTCTCACTAATTAAGAACAATAAAAGTAATGTCAGGATGCTAGGTATTATATCTGTAATTGGGTTCTATGGCAGAGCGACGGGCACTAAGCAAACTCCTGTCAATCATGAATAATCCACTGCATCCACTTAACAGTGTCATCTCCAGGCAGAGGAGAAGCTTCAGTGACAGACTTTTGTTACTGTCCTGCTCCACTGACAGACTGAGGAGATCGTTCCTCCCCCACACTATGCGACTCTTCAATTCCACCCGGGGGAGTAAATGCGAACATTAATTTCATTTTAATTTTTTTTCATTTTTATTACTATTTAATTTAATATTGTTTCTTTGTATCAGTATACTGCTGCTGGATTATGTGAATTTCCCCTTGGGATTAATAAAGTATCTATCTATCTAGATTTTTCTAACAGACAGACCCTCAGGTAGTTTGATTTGAGAACTGTACTTTCAACATACAGATTTTAAATACAGGGACCACACTCAAGCTGTGTGCTGTTGCTTCCAGAATAATGCCCCCCATGGATAGCAGTTATTGAACAGATTTCTGAGAGAGCTGAAACTGCCTACAATTGAGGAGATAGTAAATCTGCTAAAATGGTGCCAGTACAATTTAACATTGGATTTTAGCAAAACAGAAGAGATGATTGTAGACCCATGGATAAGGAGTGAGCAGCACACACCACTGTACATCAATGGTGGAGAGTGTAAAGATCTTTACACAGATACATTTCCTTTGTCCCCAGAGGGAAATAAGGCTTTTTACAGAAGCTCTTTAAATAAATACATATATCAATAGGTACTTAAATAAGTGTAAACACACAATTTTTATTCAAATTTTTGATTAATCAAAGTAGCCACCTTTAGTTGATATAACAGCCAAACACAGATGTGGCATTCTTTCTATAAGGGAAATCAAATATTGGACAGAAAGATCTTCCCAACACGGTGGCAAAATTTCCCACAAATATGTTGCATTTGCTTTGACACCTTCTGTCCAGTTCATCCCCAAACTAACTCAATAGGGTTTAAGTCGGGAGACTGTGCTGGCCACTCCATGTTTTGGAATGTGCCTTCTTGTTCTTTTCTTTTAACATACCTCCAGGCTATGTCGGAACTAACATATGTTTTGGGTCATTGTGTTGCTATAGGATGAACCCCTGACGTACTAGACATAGACCAGAACGTACTGCACGAGGCTACAAAATGCTGTGGTATCCCCTTCGATTCAGAATACCAGTCACTCTGTGCAGACCAACACACTTCCTCCTCCATGTTTGACAGCTCGTGTGGAACCATCCTTTTAAAAACTCAAAAGACATACACACACCCTGCGTGATGATTCAAAGGTTTCAAATTTTGATTCATCAGTCCATAGCCGGTGTTTAATGGCCCAGACAAGCCTTGCTTTCTTCCTGAATGGCTTTCTTATAGCAACTCACTCAGTCAAACCTGCAACACAAAGTCTCCTATTCATCATGCAAGCTGGTGACCCACAGAATCTTGTCTTCTGATTGGGTTGTGACTTTCAATCTGCAACAGATCTCTTCCTATCAATTATTTTACAGTTTCCAATTACCTTTGGACTGCGTAGGACACAGTACTCACTGATACTTTCATTTAGAGAAATTGCAGAAAAAAAAAAATCAAAGGCCCACACTTCTAAGGGTAATAATGCTCTGTTTCATTTCTTTTGTTAATTGTCATTTTCTTGCAATTACCACTGGAATTTACAACTTTCTACAGTGTAATATTGCCCAAGTAGTACTTCAGAGGGTGTAGTAACACAGTACAACTCTGCTTTAAGAAAGAGGTTTTTTAAAGTAATCCTCAGAAGTTGGGACACCTGTACAAATTGTTTACTTCAACTTGAAAGGCTTCATTTACTTTGCTGCAGAACATCTGTAGGTTATAACTTATTTGTTGTTGCCTGAAAGTGTAATATTCTGAAATTTCCCTTTTCAGTTTTTAATAACCTAAACTTTATATTTAAACCTTTGGCAGTTTACAGCTTACCTGTTCACCGTCTTAGGTCATTTGTTGCCATTTCAACTGATTAAATTTGAAGAAAAACTGGAATAACTGAGGTGTTGTAAAACGTTTGACCTGTCGTGTAAATACTTTTGACAAATTAATTTGTCTTTAAACATAAACTGTTAGAACACTTAGGATGTCAAACAATACATGCACATGTTTCTCCAATAAGTATCTTTTGAAATTCAAAGAATAGTGATGACTTTTAAGGGGACTGAATACTTCTGCAAGGCCCCCTGCCTCTGTGTTCTATTGCAGTTTTGTTCTAAAGGGTGGCAAACGTATATGCCCTTCAGAATTCAGGCATTATTTTTTATATTATACACACATGCAGTGTGTATTCCTTGCACAGAAAATGTTCTGATAAAACTGGCATGTTATAATAAAAATAATACACAGAACTCCATTTGAAGGTTAGCAACATTCATTAGACCCTGAAGATGAAAACACTTCTTGATTTATGAATGGCTTTTTTTCCCAATCTGTTACCTCAATATCACTGGAATGTGGTTCAAAACAACCGTTTTTCTGCCCACTGCAAAAAATTGAGTCATTTTCACAGAGTCTGAAACATCACTCAACATACCATAAACAAGCTATCAAATTTTATCGCAGTGCCTTGGCCCCTTGGGATTCTCTCTCTGTATTGTGGTTGGTTTTAAAGCACATTGTTCAGTGGTTGCCAAGCATTTTAAAATCAGAATTGGTCAGAATTGGAATGTTTTAGTATTTTTATTTATTCTGTGCTATTAAAAAAAGTATAAAGTTAACAAATAAATATTGCAGGTAAAGGTCAAATTACTCCATGGCTCCAAGCATAGCAAAAACAAATATGACTGGGAAAAAATTTCCATTAGAAGAAAGGCGGGATTGGCTGGGCAAGACCATAACAGAAGAGAAACTGTCAAGTGTTCTCACAGTGTAGGGGGAGCAGGAGCCATATTTAGGAATAAGCAGCATATGAAGCCAAAGGTCTCAGTCAAATGAACGTTGCTGCTCCAAGACCAGAAGTCAAATCTACATCATGGGAGTAGCAACTTTAAATCTCATATTAAAAAAAACAAAACAAAAAAAGTAAAAATAACACTAAAAACAATCATGGAGATTAAAAAAAAAAAAAAAATAAGGCACATTGCCACTGGTCCCTCGAATCTTTTGAGGTGGCAGTAAGCGACATACTGAAAGTGCTTCGTGAAACAGAGTGCAGTCTGGAAAGAAAGCAGTTCTGTTCAGGCCTCGCCTTGTTCATCAATGTAAGGTATATCTGGGTTGGAGAAACGTCTCTTGAGCTTGTCACTAGAATTGCAGTCACTCACGCTGGGTGGCAGTAGGATCGGCTCTACACCAGGCATTATGTATAGAGAATGGATGCTGTCTTTACGTCGTGCTGGTTGCTCACGCAGCTTTACCAGCTGTAGTAACTTCAGTTTCCTCTCAGGCAGCAGCTCGGTGCTGGCCTGCTTCTGCATACCAGGGGGCAGCTTGATATTTGATGTTGGCATGATGGGTTTGCGGCTAGGCAGCCTAATTGAGCCATACTGACTTCGTACCGTGGCATGATGGAGGCTCGAATCTGAATGCACAAACTGTGGCCTGGAGTTCTTGGAGGACAGCTGGGATAAGGCCTTTTTCAAAGATCCTAGAAAAATAGAAACAAAATTAATTAGGAGGAAATGTCGCTAGATAGCAAAGTACCAGTAAAAGCAGAGGTTCTTGGCAATTGGTTCTTTATCAGATATGCAGCTTTCTAACAAAGATCATTCACTACAATAATCCATTTAAATCTATCTGGATATACACAGGTATGACATTATTTTAGATGTACATTGCAAAAACAAAAACTGGGATGCATGCAATATCCTTGAATGCTTCATTAAACACTGTAAAGATGACTCTTGTGAAACCAACCATCATAGTGAGAGTGTAAGAAGTTTACCACTGCAACAGTTAACACCAATGTATGTTAAGAGCAGACTAAGTTTATGATCCTAAATAATAAAGAACATCATACATTTTAAGTTATCATAAGAGTTACACGGGGAAGTGTTTTTTTAAGATGAATCCTGTCAGCAGACAGAGCAAAGAGCTCTGATGGTGAGAAGTATGAGTTGAACTATGCAGTACACTGAATGGAATTTATTACAAGGGGTGTCCAGGAATTTAATTAAAATTCATATAGTTCAAAGATATCTACCAGTTTCCTAGGGAAAATTCTATTCAATTTATTTCTGAAGCCAGTCTCTGGATGCCTGACCGATTTGTTGACCTGTTGAGTATTCTGGCAGATGGTAGCAAATATAAAGTGAAAGAAAACAGGACCCACTTGATTTAAACATGTTCAGTCCTCTGCACAATTCAAGAGCCATAGTAAAAAGGCTACTAAATCAAAATAAGAGCAGTAACTGACAAAAAGCAGGCTCCTGAGGCCCTGGACCAATTTACTAACTCTCAACAGCAAAACACGAGCTTCTGCATGAGAACAGGTAATCATAAAAATGAGACCTGGCTTTGTTCAAGTAGTTCTGTAAAAAAAATAAATAAATTTGAAGCTAGAAGGAAAAAAAAAGATTCTGATGAAAACTCAATTTTCTAGAAAAATGTTTTCAGAGAATAACCTCTGAAAAGATACATGCAACACACATATGCTAAAATGTAAAGCAAAAGACCCCTGCTACAAAGGGTTACAATTTCCAACCACTCCCTTTACTGTAACTTAAACAGAAATATTTATGGATAACACTTTACTGTTTTATTAATTGGTTGCACTCAAGTCTGTAAGAAATGAGGTGCTCACAAGACCAAAGATGGTTTGTTAAATCATACTGTTAGAAGTGTCTGTGCAATATTCTAAAATTACACTGGTTGCATTACTAATTCTTCTAAGTAAGAAATCCTTGGCTTTTTGAATGTTATATTTGTTTAGTTATCTTTGTTGCAGGTTGTAATAAGTGGCACAATAAGGACACAGACTAAGGATGTCCATCTAATTACCATATGTGTATGTTCAGTAACATTTGTCATTCTAAGGAGTGAGATCCAATCTTAGATGTTTTACCTGACATCCACCTAACAGTTTTGATCTCAGCCATTTTCAGTAATGCCTAATATTCTGTATTCACTGTCAACAGCATAATAACTCTTTATGAAACAGGCATATGAAGGTTTAGAAACATTTTACTGTGACCCAAATGGGTTGGGAGCAAGAAGCAGTCCCAACAAAAGAGCCATATGGTACATTCCTCCTCCTCCTCACCTCAAGGAAATGCATGTCAAACAGAAAAAGTTTCTTAGCATGTAGAAACTTATTTTTGAAATCTAAACAACAACAACATTTATTTATATAGCACATTTTTATACAAATAATGTAGCTCAAAGTGCTTTACATGATGAAGAAAAGAGAAATAAACAACAAAGAAAGAATTAGAATAAGACAACACTAATTAACACAGAATAAGAGTAAGGTCCGATGGCCAGGGAGAACAGAAAAACAAAAAAAACTCCAGATGACTGGAGAGAAAAAATAAAATCTGCAGGGGTTCCAGGCCACGGGACTGCCTAGTCCCCTCTGGGCATTCTACCTAACATAAATGAAACGGTCCTCTTTGTATTTAGGGTTCTCTTGGAAGGACTTGATGATGATGGTCATGTAGACTTCTGGCTTTTAATCCATTAATGTAGATTTGAAAAGCAGTTTTCAAAAAGTTACAATTATATAACACAACCAATTTTTTAACATTTTTTTTTAGAGAAGAAGAAAAAAGTGATAACTGTACCTTAATACTGACCTTCCGTGTCCGAGTTGCCCGGGCGGTCTTCCAAAAGACTCTCTGTACTAGCAGATGCCTCAGAATCAATATTCTCCTGGTCTGACCCAGGGTGGTCCAGCTCTGGGAGTCCATAAGTAATTTCTTCTCTAAAGAAGAAAAGGAGCCCAGAGCCAGAGGATGAGAAATACACACTCTGAGAAACTTTCAAACTTAAACATATAATCCAACACTTGCTCACACTCCAAGGTTTCCAAATCCACACAACACTTTCACACATGCCTTCTACAGAAGGACAAAACCAGAATCCATTTGGACAGTTGCAGTAAACTCACTTCTCTTGTTTAATGGACCGGATGCGCTCGATCAGAGTATCAGCTTCAATATCAGAATCAGTGGGCTCATAGTCTTCAGACATGGTTTCATCCGATGTTCGCTTCACAGTGATCTGTAAAGGCAAGACAATGGATTAATTCACAACAAAATGGGCACATGTGAACAGACTTTTTCCTTATAAAGTACCACTAAGAATGTGGAGCAACTGCAACTGACTGGGGAAGTAGAGAACGTGTGAAAACAAAAACCAGGAACAGCTGGATTACAGCATTATGGAGGCGGCACAGGGAACATAATTTAACCCGAGACATTGAATGACACATTGAAAAATAATGTGACATAAGTAATATTGCCTTTCTCTCATAGCTAGCATGAGCTATCCAACATTGTGGACTTAAGGTTCAGGGCAAGGAAAGGAATTATGTACAAAAAAGAAAAAAAAAAACTGCATGCATATAATAAGGTATTGAAATTAAATGGAATGGTTATGTTGGGTGGGGGAGCAAGCAAAACCAACATGCATCATCCATGGACTGAGCAGACATGTGTTGAAACTGTACAGCGTTGGTCACTGCAAGTTTGTGACTAGTTGCTAAACTATCAAAGAAGACATGATAGTACCATGTATTACAGCATGCATGAATGAAATCTAGAAGCATTTCAGCTCATCATGCAAGTGGAATGTGAAACATGAATTATAAACATGCAGAAAAGGCCAAAGTACATACCACCTCTCCAGAAGGAAGAAAGTACCCAAGTTTTAAAAGCCAGGGCTGGAGACAAAAGGAAAACCACATTTCAACAAACCCAGTGTGAACCTGGGACATTTGATAGCCAGAGACAAGTGCAGTCCCGACCAACCCTAAAAAGTCTAAATCAGTGGCTCCCAAGTTTAGTCCTGGGGGACATGCAGGGTTTTCATTCCAACCAACTTCACCAGTCACTGGATCACTGTTACTTTTAATTGATCTCATTGTTTAACTTGTCCTTTTCCTTCTTGTATTTTTAGAAATGTTGAAATATTTATATTTTTACTAAAAGAAATGTATTGCCATTTTCTTTTTAATAAACCCTTTTCTATAGAGTTCACTCCCTTCTCAACTTACTTGTATTGAAATGCTGAATGCTAAAGAAATATTTCTTAATGAGCAGACAAGAGAAAATGGCACTGAAATAATTGCTCTGCTTTAGGATTCAATGTTGTTTGTACCTGTGTCTGCATTGTCAATTGCTGATTACCAACATATGGATACAATGTAGGGGCAAACCCTACAGAAAAGAGTACATTATAAAAGAAAATGGCAAAAGAAACCTGAATATTTAACTGGTAATAAAGCATATGTTTATTAATTCCTTGGAAATGTGTTTAGGTCTGAGAAGTAAATAAGGGGATCAGGTAAAAGTACGAACAATGAACCAATGGTGAAACCGGTTGCAATAAAAACATAGGGGTCTCCCGGGACTGATCTTGAAACCACTGGCCTAGCCTGACTGCAACCCTAAAGTGCAAGGGGTGAGTTTTATTTAGCCACACTGATGATGGCATCACATTGCTCCAATGCATGTTGGGATGTGTGGACATGGTAATGTGTGTCACAAAACCCTCAAAATGGTGGCAACAATTGGAAAAACAAGATGGTGCTGAAAATAACAGGACATAAAAACAATTATAAACTTTTAAATAAGTCTCTAAGTGAAAAACACATCAGACACACATTCTCCGTGTCACAAAACTACAAAAGACATATTTAATTTTAAAGGTTCAGAAAAGCCCCAAAAATGAAATATAAATGTCAATTACAAAAAAAACTATCTGCACATTACAATCATTCAATATTTCTCGGATACTAATTTAATCGGCAAAGCTCCAGACCATCATGAGCCAATGCAGCCAACAATTTTATCTAGAGACAGTTCAGTTAAGATTTTAACTCTTCATTGGATACTTCTTTCAAAAATGTTATATTCAAGAAATATGAACTCCAGTTAGTCACATACCCTCCACCACAACTAACAGCAGCACTTAAAGCCCTTTTTTTTATATTACTTGAATTTGAATCTGCCGTCTATGAAAGCTAGTTTCCAACTGCATGATATTTTAGAGTACTGTTAAAAGGCATGTATTTAACATAGTCTAATAACACAGGTGATTCTATTGTATGCATTCTATTATTGCTGTTCTTTTTGAATATGACTAACTGTTACAAAAATATTTAACAACTAGTTAAATCTTTTGATTAATAAACACAAAAAGTTAACTAATTTGAAAGCTGGAGCAGTTTATAAAGTCCCCAAATGCACCTGAAATGTGTGAAAGGTGTACATTTTCTAACTTAGTTTCTAATATCTGTTACTCTTTGTCTCACTGTTTCAGGTCTCTAGTAAGATATCAAAAGACAAATATACAATGAGACTGGGGCAAGGGCCATGAAGACAGACAAATTTTCACTAAAAGGCAAGTGAGTGCCTCCAAATAGGGTTGCAAAAGGCACATTGTGAAATAGATAACTAAAACATAAAATATAGCTAACTTGGGATGATTGTGGGGTTATCTGTGTCACCCGAGTGTCACCTACCTTAAGCTAATGCAAAAAAGAACTTACAAATCCGTAATTACACAAGCCACTATTCTTTATGTACCAAACAACATTGTGTGCGTGTGGTTGGCTGAACGATCAATGGAAAACTCTAAAATTTTTGCTAAATTGTTATCAGCAAGAGGCTCTTCAGTTTGCGGCATATAATAAATGCAAAGATTTAACCATTATAGGTTACACAAATCAAGTAATGGACTTTGTAAAGCATTTTTGAAAATGTGTGACAGAGGAAAATCATTTATATCTGATAAATGCACATATTACATTAAATTAGCTATGTTCTTTAAGATAATTTAGTTGAGTTTTCAAGTATAACTTTGCATTAAATGTTTGACAAAAGCTTTAAAATAATCACAATCTGATTTACTTATATGGACTTTAATTCAAGGAACCATACATAGTTGAGAACAATCTCACAAGTCTTCAGGCAGATTAGCTTAGAATCTAATAACAAAACAAAAATGACTGTGGCAAATGCAATTTTTCATTTTAGACTTTTTAAAACATGTTTATTTATCATCTTGCAGTTTACCTAGGTAGATATCTTCTAACCTTGACATTAACTTTGCCAGCTGACTTGCACCAGCAGCAGTGTTACTGACCCAAAAAAAAACAAAAAGTCCAAATGAACTGATTCAGTGAGCTGCAGAATGCAAAGTTGCGCAACACATTGAGCTTATTGGATAATTCTGGAAAAAGAAAGTACTACATAAGAATAACATTTTACTTAAATATTATTAAAAACACCTTTAAACAATCTCCTATACATAAAATATTTATCATTAATCTTTCTTAACAATATTAAAAATGTCTTAGAAAGACTAATTTACTCCTAAAACCTGTGTATATAATCCTTTTGGAAAACTGTTTATTTGCAAATACAAAAAAAGGATGGCACAGTAGGTTTTGCTGCTCCTTCCTAGGGATCTGGGTTCGATTGCCAGCCCAGTAAATAGGTTCATTACACTACACTGGATTCAGATCAGATCTTCCATGTTAAATGGTACTGAATCAAATGTACTGCTGCACATTTATTGCATACATTCATGCTGGCCATAAACAAACAGAAATATTAAATATGACTCACCCTGATCCAGTTAAAATAATACTGGACATTCTAGACCTGACAATCTCTTAATGTGTATAACTAAACAAGAGCATGAAAACCTAAAATTGCACAATAACTTACTAAAGTATTCAGCTTTATGCTGGTGTGTACATTCTAAATTTAACAATATACTTTGCATAATCAGTGCTTTTGGCTAAGGCACCTGAACTGAAGTTCTACCCTATCCTAAAGCATAAAAATAAACTTACATTCATTTATTCAAGCTAATACAGTAGTACCTTGAGATACAAGTGCCCCAACGTTTTTTGAGATACGAGCTGTCACTAGGTCGATTTTTTTGCCTTGAGTTACGAGCCAAAATTCAAGCCATCAAACAGCATTCAGAGGAACTGACGACAGAGGAGTTGATGGAACTACAGACGTGGCAACATACGGGGGTTCTGCAGGAGATCGTTATCACGGATGAGGCAGAGGCGGAGGAGGTTACCTCATAAAGTGAGATAAAGGAAGTGTTTGCAATTTGGGAAAAAGTTTCGAAGTTTAAAGAAAAGAAACACCGTGGAAAAAGTTGCAACCGATAGTGCAGCGGTGCTATTTAATGACACTTGCCTAACAATTGACTTTATTGAAAAAGAAACATCCTGAAAAAGTTACAACTGATCGCGCTGCGGCTCTATTTAATGACACTTGCCTAACGCATTTTAGAAACATTCTGAAAGAGAGGATGGAACAGACCTCATTGGACAGGATTTTATCGAAAACCCCTGCAGATGAAAGTGAGGAAGGTGCGGCGAAAAGGGCAAAAATCAGTGAATAACATTGTTATTCAGATCAGCCTTTTTCCACCACCTCCGTCAGCATCTTCAACTTGTCTGATCTCCAAGGTAAATGCTGTACATTATACTGTACTTATTAAAACCAGTTTATTGCAGTACATTCTATTGTATTGTGGTTTTATGCAATATTTGTTGTTTATAAGTATATTTTTCTTATTGAAAAACATGTAACAAAAAACTGCAGTGTTTTTTTGGGGTCCAGAATGGATTAATGGCATTTAAATTCATTCAATGGGGAAAATTGATTTGAGATAAGAGCATTTTGACTTAAGAGCTCGGTCACAGAATGAATTAAACTCGTATCTCAAGGTATCACTGTATATATATATTTTAAAACAATGGTGTCTAGTTGGGTATTTTACCCATGAGAAATACCAGTGTACCATTACTTACATTTTATTGTTTACAATATTCATTAAAGGTGGAAAAAAGGTGTAACCTTATTTGTTATGTCTTTAAATCAACAAATCTCAATAGCTGTGTATAGACTTTGGTATCCACTGTAGGTGCAATTCAATACCTATAGGTGGAACAGTCTTTCTAAAACAAACTCATGTGTTTTGTCTCATATGACAATATAAATTCCCTGCTTTGATACTGATAAAATTGGTCCTATTCGTATGCTTTAAACAGTAGAATATTTCAGTAGATCTCTAAAGTTCATTTCAAAGAATTCATTTTTTAAACTAATGAAAATTTGAGTTTTTAGTACACATCTAGCATACTCAAAAAAATATTTGCTTCCCACAGACAGCAATAGGTCTGATTGCATATAACACGGATTAATAAAATGACACATTTTTATTATTTTTTTCTTATTTGAACAAATGTCTAGAGAACATCCATAATTTCTATACCAACTTTGGGTGCTGTTAAGTTTTTTTCATTATTAGGACCTGGTTATGAAACAATGTAAAGTGATACAAGCAATTACATTCTCTTGTATTTTTATCTCTATCAAAGAATTGTTCAAAAGTATTGTCTGCAGGTTGCTGATAAACATCACCTCTGGTACCTTTTGTCATTCATTTTAAACATGCAATTTAAATATGGTATTATATTATTAAAACTTTTTTTTGTTTGTTTAAATGCAGTGTCCTTTCTTTCTTAGCTTTTTATCTAATAATATACAGTAGAGCTGTAATTTTCCTTAATAAATGTTTCAGGTAAGGCAATAAAACTAAATATGTCAAATAAAGTACACTGAAGAATAGAAGACAGTAACTCCTCTATTATTAAAAATTTCACTTGATGCTAATAGATACCATTTTAATAATGCAAAGTTAAATTCTACTGACCAAAAACGACAGAGCTACTCTACAGTCTTATCTGTGTAAAAATTCATGTCAGGCGTATTACTATCACAATCTGGACACAAACTAACACCAATGCATTTAGACTATTAAATTTTAGTTGGGGAGAGGGGTATGGGTGCAATGAAGTGAAAAAAAAACCTAACATAGGCAAGATCTTTAAATAAGACCCTGCCTCCTGGAAAAAAAATCTCCACTTTCTGCTTTTATATTCCAGATCATAATGAACTAGTGAAATTGTAGGATACAAATTTTTCACTTTTTGATGTATTGTTCATGACTGATATACAATTTAAATGTTAACAGAGTTACAAAAGTAATAATGTGGCACATTAACATCTGTTTAGATTTCACAGAATATTCCACAAAATTGTTAAAAGGCATCCTGCTCAGGCCTCATTCATAGATTGCATCAAGTGCTTCCAGAAAGGGCCCTGCCTCTCCCCACTGTCTCAGTCCTACAAAACACCTTTGAGATTAGGTGGGACTGGCTTCTTCAGTGAGATCCTGTTAACTCAATATGAGCCAAAAGTGCTTCCAGCACCCATTTTTAATCTTTAAAAAGCCAATTCTTTTCAGAACTCTAGCTAAAAAGGTCACATTTCACACCTGCAAAAATGTGGGCACCTGGCTCTCCAAGTATTGCAGTTATTTCCCTATGTTGGGCCTCCTAGAGAGGTGAACATGGGTTGCTGGAATTTGAGCTATCAGTTTTACTTCCTAGCTAAAGAAGATCTCCATTAGCTAGCTGCAGATATGGCTCTCCTAGCTGTAATGCAGCCAGTATGTGTACCACCTCTTTCTCTCTTATCACACACTACCAGTAACATATTTCCAGTTTCCTTACTCCCAAACAACATACTTATAAATGCACATTCTTTTCACCAATTGTTTGGCTCCTGCCTTATAATTAACATAAGCACACAGCAACTCCCAAATAATGTATTACCGTATTCTGCCTTTTCAATCTGAGCTGGTTGACGGCAAGAGTCTCTGCAAACTCCAGCTGCTCGATCTCTTCAATCTTCTGGTTGTATATTCTTATTTGTTCGTTTATAATCATTTCCACACACCTGTAACCATAAGTCAGACTTGGTGAAACTTCGTGTTCACTTCTTTGTAAAAATAAAATCATAAAATTACATATAATTTTATACATATATACATACACACATAAAACTACACTGTATATAAAGAAAAAGAAACCCTACATGGTTGTCTTGGCAACATCTTTCATGCTCATCAGGGGGTCTTCATTATCTGGGCAGCGAAGAATACATGGTGCAAAGACGATGGCCAGGGCATTTGGTGACATGCGATTTGATTCTTCAAACTTGGCCACTCTATAAGTTTAGGATCAGATGACAATGGAGAGCTGTTACTGGTACAAAGACATCAGAAAGTGATGAAAAGCTGTCTTCTCACTGACCACTTACCTGACCAAGTGAAAAACCAGCCTCTCTAGAGTACTGTAATGGGCAGGGGGTAGCTGGCCCAGAGTTCTGTAGATGGTCTGAACCTGTTCCTGCTTCTCTGGCAGATCTGTGGAAATGGAAGCAAGGGTTCTTTGATGGGACAGACACATACATAGTTCTATGTAAAGTTTGGAGACCTCTGTTCAAATTGCTACATGCAGTTTACAAAAAGGAATGAAGACAAACAGCTAAAGCAAGACTGGAAAGACTAGCTACAAGAAATGCTTGGAAACTGATTTCTGCTAAGGATATTACAAAGTGCTGACTGACAGGGTGATCAGTCTTTTGCACAATGCACATTAGATATTATATTTATTTTTTAACAGTTAAATTTAGCAAGAAAACAGAAATTGTTCATTAAAATTTGCAGACATTGGACAGGTCTAAATTTTGTACCCAACTAAACCTGAGTTAGTTTATTTTATTTAAGAAGTACAGTCAATCACTGTAAACTTTGCTGACCATTACAATCTGGGATGGGAATCTTACCGACAGCATGAAGAAAGTCACTGTAAAGTGCAAAGGTCATCAGGGGCTCTGGCAGGTCACGCAGCCATTTCTTCAAAACGCCTGCAATGGCATGAATAGGGAAGCCTTCCAAGTTGACTTTGGTGGGGTCTATTGAAGAAGAGTAATACAGTACTTAATTTGTGATTAGAAATAGGGTAGAGTCAAGGGTGGTCTTCAGGACACCAACCTGACTCCAAAAGCATTTGCAGTTCCTTCATGCGGTTTGTAGTGCCAGACTTTCGGTAGATGCCTTCAGTGTAAAGCCCATGGATTTCTACATACTCTAGCAGAACCTGCAGGACTACAGGAACAGGGTTCTTGTCACTGGCGAGGGAGCAGATGGAAATACCAAAGTGGTGTGTCTCTGGTTCACCCTGAAAAGTTTAAAATAATACAACTAGATTTAAGCAAAGGCATCAATCAACAGCAGGATCAGCGAATTCACAGAACACATACAAGCTGCGTAAACTGCAACTGTAGGAGGGTGCTTTTAATTCTCTGAGATTATTGACAGGCTCTGCTCTCTGCTTGTTTTCCAGGAAGAAAGCTGATTCAGGCTTAGAAATAAAGTCTATTCAAGCATTTTTTTTTTATTCCTCATTTACTAATTTGCATGAGATTAACTATTGAAGGCATATATAGGAAACTGTTTAACAGATGTTTGTTTTCGTGGAAAGAGTTCCAATATTTTGTGGAGAAAAAGCACCTGTACACCACCAGAAGATGGGGGTATTCGATACAATTTTGTAGGTGAGAATTAAAATCAATGGCTCAGTTTTATGGATTCTTGTTGGTCAAGAGTACTTTCTGGAGGGTGAATTTTGTAACTGAGAAAGAGTAATCATTCTGTTTTATGCAAAACAAAAAAAAGCTTGTTTATATTACTTTTTAGCACACAACCACCTTAGATGTTTTTGGTTAAATACTCAACATTCACATCCTAATACTAACCTTTCTTCTGCAGCCTACTGGACACTCATTCTGAATCTTGCATTTACACTTTTTGTGAAATGCCATCTTGCATGCTGTGAATAAATTAAGTAGTTAAAAAAGTTTTTTTATTGTGTTATTTTCAACAACTGCTCTTGCCTCCTGGTTTTAGTGTAGTAAATACTTACATCTGCACATCAGTGCTTTTTCCATGACCCATATGTAGGATGTACACCATTCACAGGACTGCACAATGCTTACTTGGTAGCTGATTAATGTGTGGCCCATGTATGTTTCCAGCTAAAAAAATACAACATCACAATAAGGTCTGAATGATCCATCTCAAATGTATTGCTCTTCAATAAATACTCTACTTGCTCCTCTGGACATATACAATAGCGTAACCAATAATGAAAATAGAGTGTGTTGATCTTTTATTGCAACCTTATTATTAAGACAAGTCTAATGTGAACTCATACTTACTGACTTTTCCTTCTTTCTTCTCCTTTTCTCAGCTTTCAAGGACTGAAAGGGAAATTCTAGTCAGTTAAAAACAATACTGTACACAGTTAGGAGTGTCTTCAAACTAATCCTTCATAGGATCCTGAGTGGCACTATTTAATTAAATGAAAATAATACATTTACAAATCTATAGAGTCATTTTGTAGTTAATACTGTCACAGATTGTAAATGTAACATACTTTGGGATCTACTTCTCCTTTCTTAACTTCTCTACGAATGAAGCCATCCAGCACTGACTGGAACAGGTTGGTTACCAGCTGAACCTCGGTTTTTTGCTTCTCTCCAGCTAAATGGACAACTTTTTTCTTATAGATCTTCAAAAGTTCCTTGTAGGATAAGCTCTGTTTCTGAAACAAAAACAAACAGATTTAAATCGGACAGACAGTAGTCACAGTATGCCGAGGAAGATCAAGGTGTTCTTCTAACCCGAGGCCCTTGAAAGATCCATGAAAAGACAAGAATTTCTTACTTGTACAGAGTATATGCTCTTGAGAGTTTCACGGAACTGCACAGTTGCTGTGATGAAAATATTTTCAACTTCAGACAGCTTTATTCCTCGAGATCGCAAGTCATTTACCTAGAACACAACACACAGACGCTAAGGACAAGGCAGTGCTTCCACAACTGATCCTAAAGCAGAAATGCTAGATATCTAACACCATACATAACAGCAGTGCTCTTCACCTCATCATAGTGTTTTTTTTTTTTTAAATAGATATGTCTGTACTAGTATAAGTAAAGCCATCTTCCTAAAAGGGTAGCAGTACAATGGACTGCCAACTCTCAATTTTACCACACCTCACCTGGTTGCCCAGAAACTCATCAAGTTCTTTCAACTCATTGCTGTTAGAGATCTCACAAAGCTTTGAATCACCCCACTGTTCTGACACATTGCTGATCTTAATGCTGCAATTCCGCCTCAGTTTCAGAGTAGCAGATTCTCCAGGATGTGGACGAAGTTGCTGATGTTGGGGTCCTGGTTGAGAGTAAAAATCATACAAAAAAAAGGAAAAAATGGTTCAGTAAATTATGCAGGGTAAGTTATTTCCCTACAGTGAATATTTTGCCCACTAGAGGTCACTGTAACACAATGAAAAATTAGCTTCACCAGGCAAAAGAAAATTGATAGCCTAGAACAGTAGTGGGCTTTGGACATGCTACCTAGGATGGATGGATAAATACATTAATAAATAAACAAACAAACAGAAAACAGGAATAAGATGTTAGTTAAATTGGGTAAACATTGATGAAAAAATTATACCATAAAGTGAAAAGGCAAATTAACTCATACAGACTAATATATTATTGTAAATATTTATTAATTTTAACCTTCAACTGTAGTTTTCAAAGCTATACACTCTGCCACTGTTTGAGAGAAAGTCATCTCTGGCTCCTCAGGAGTCTGCAGAGCATCTCTGTGTGTTCGCTTGTCCTTCTTCAGTATCTTGCGAAAAAAACCGGCCCTGTAATCCAAGTAATTGAGCAGATGCTCCAATTATTTTCTGCAGTTATGGACACGATTTTCTTATCACCATTTACAGAGTCATAGTCATGTTTATGGCAGCCACAGAAATAATAATAGTCAGCTCTAGTTTTAAAACACTATTTTTGTGACACAAAAAAGATTAATCAGCTCAGCTTCGTTAACCTGTAAGGTCGTGACAATTACTGCTTCCTCATGAAATTGATACATTTCACATTTCAGTTCAGTGTACCACCCACTACTTCCCATGCTTGCTATCCCCCTTCCCTGCAATAATATCAGCCTCCCACTTCAGACAATATAGATTTCACTGCAGTAATAATTACACTTCAGAACTATAAATACAACTTTAACAAGTATTCAAGTGGTCACAGTGAGACACACAATGAACATGAAACTGCACAAGTTGGAGTAAACATACTTGGTGTCTGGTGGAAATAGATTAGGATGCTGGGGAGTTGTTGGTCTCTGTTCGTTTTCATCCTTCTTTTTCTTTGGGATGGAGGGCATTGCTCCATCTGCTATACTTCCCGAGGGAATCTGAAAAGTTACAATAAACAGATTCTAAAATAGAGCTAGCACAGAGTTTAGCTCTACAGCTGTAGGTAAGAAAGCCCAAAAGTTAATATGGCAAACACCAGTTAGTATCCCAACACCAAGTCTCAGAAGAACACATAGCCAACCCTTGGCCATGCTGAAAATGATAATACACCACGTTAACAGATGTCAACTTCAAAATTGTCAGGAAAGGATCTTTAGGTTACACCTACAGTGATGAGTTCCACTCTACTTACAGAAGAATCCTAAGTATAGCTTGAGAGTGCCAGCCACCTTCTCAACAGTTATCAAATTTGACAAAAACACAACTTTAAAGACACCAAAGCTGCGCTGCCTCACATGGGCTCCTCTTGTACCTGCATGCTGGGGCTGGGAAGTAAATAGGTGGCAGGTAAACCAGGGGTGAGAAGTGGAAGGGGAGAAGGCCAGTACTCGGGTTCTTCCATATCCAAGTCCTTGTGCAACAGCTCACTGCGAATGTGAGCTAGCCTCCGCTTGCGATGTGTGCCTGGGGCCTGAAGGGAGGAGCGGGGGGATCAGGGAGTAATATTTTACAATGTAAAACAACCCAATACACAGAATAACAGTCAGCACTTCATGAGTGTCAGAAAATATTGTTTGTTCAAAGTGCAAACTAGACAGCATTGACAATGCAAGCAAAATGGTTAAAGCAAACAGACTCAAAACAGCTGCTCTTTTTTCACCAGGGAAAGGGTCTGAACTTAAAAGTTCAGTATTTTTCAAACCAAAGTTAATTCTTCACAAACATGGTATATGTGCATTTGCCACACAAAATTGTGCACTAAAGTTAAGCGTTTATCTATAAATTAAATACATTAGCCACACATTGTGCTTTACATTGTAGTCTATGGGGCATGAAGGTACAGCTTAAAAACTTACTAAATACATCTATTTTTCAAGCCAAGACACTTGTTGAGCATTGATGCATGTCTTCCAATTAAACACACATTGTAAAAATGTATACAGTATGTTATTTTTGAATAAAACACACCAATATAATGACATTCAGCCATTTTTAAAGAGGACCAGTTGTGCATGATAGCTCAGCACTTAGTCTTCCCACGCAACAACCTTTCACCACCTCAGGCATGTGGTTTCCTCCCAAAAGACCAAATCACTTTTCATGGCAAAAGGTTGGTTTTGTTCCAATTTACTTCCATATTTATGTGAAAATTCACACACGCAAATAGAAAACATATCCTTACCGTGAGAAAAATAGCATCAAGAGTATGTGATAAAATTAATTTCAGATCCCTTTTATTGTCACAAACATGCGTCAGAAACACAGAAGACACAGATCGATACTTGACAACGGTCTTGGATTTAAAAATGGATGCATTTGGTATGGTATTATGCTTTTATTCCATGCCCCATACCCTTACAGTGTGGGCAAGATAAAGTACTTTCTAAATATTAAAAAGAATTTCTTCCTAACACAACTTCACCTGGCAAATGCATACATACTTGGCTTACGAAGCAGTAACTTGGACTGAAAATAATATAGAACTTACTGTATCCTTTAAGTGAGATTTTTCACACATTTGGCAGGGGTTTTGGGGTGGGGATGCAAATATGCTAATGATACCCATACAATATATGTAACTTGCAAAACTGTGTCCATGAATTATGTTATTACAACAGCAAATTACCTAGTAGTCATGGTTCAGGGATCAGCAATTCTGAGGCTATAGAGAATGCAGCAATGTGTAGGAATCTGATCACAGTGGCTAATGCTTAACTAAAATTTATCAATACAAAGTGTAATGTCTATCATTTTGGCCAAGCTACTCTGTATACACTACCAGACAAATGAATAAGGATTTCTGCTAAGTCCTGGCCTTGCTTACTTTAGGCAGGATAAGAAGGCAAATTGTTCTAATACTGTAGTAACTTAATGTATGGACGTTTTTGGCTTTAGGGTATGTAGGGATATCTTGGAATCAAATCAATAGAAAGGTATTTTTAAATGTGAATAACAAACTAGTATATGAATATGAATGTCTCTCAAAATATATCATAATATCAATTTTGTTGCTTATTTCTTTATGCAAATGTTTAAATTATTTTAGAACGCCTTTATTTCCATATTTTTACATTTATTTTTGTCCTACAGCATTCCTACGTATTAGTGTGGCTGAATTCAATGAAATAAAACAGATTCTGAAACATCTGGGACATATCTGTAAGCCTGCTCATTTGTAAGCAAACCAAGGGCAAAGAGTTTTGATATATACTGTGGTTATAGGTGTACAGAGACTGAAATGTGTCTTTTAAGCTTTGCCCTTGTGAGGTGAAAAACCCCCTCAATTTGTCATTTAAGGATTTAACTGCATGTGGGGGGTGCCAAATAAACAACAGTTTTCTTATTTTTCACTGTGTTGACTACACATTTAGTTTACTTCAATACATTTTCATTGCTTGCATTCCAGCTCTTCCCACTCCAACACCCAACATTATTGTTATCACACACTGGTAAAAGGCAAAGAGCTGGATGCCATTGTTGCAGCTACTAGCAATCATTATCCATGTTGCAGTTCCTTAGGTAAATGCTCATTATATATGTGTATGTGTATATGTGTGTGTGTGTGTGTGTGTATTTTTTCCATTTGTAGAAGATGAACCACAGTTACTTCTACATTTTCGCTACAACCAGCATCTAAGCATATAATTGTCTGCTTTTAAATAACCCTAATATCAGAAACATCTTCACTTTTTCTTCAGACATCTTATGGACATATATTTAAAGGCAAAAAGAAATGTAATCATACTGCTTTATATACTAATTTGTCACTGATTGGTTCATCTTTAGCTCACTTTGTCTACCTTAGTGGACAAGTATTACTTGGGAACACCGCTAATAACAATATGAATTATCTCAATGTTATAGAGTATAGCAGAAAAATATTAAAGTCATGCCCAGTGACCTGCATTATTGAAATACTAGCAAAATACCCGCGCTTCGCAGCGGAGAAGTAGTGTGTTAAAGAAGCAATGAAAAAGAAAAGGAAACATTTTGAAAATAACGTAACATGATTGTCAATGTAATTGTTTTGTCACTGTTGTGAGTGATGTGTTGTTGTCATATATATATATATATACATATATATATATATATATATACATACACATATATATATATATATACATACACATATATATACATATATATATATATATATATATATATATATATATATATATACACATATATATATATATATATATATATACACACATATATATATATGTATATATATACAGTATACACATATATATATACATATATATACATATATATACATACAGTGGTGTGAAAAACTATTTGCCCCCTTCCTGATTTCTTATTCTTTTGCATGTTTGTCACACAAAATGTTTCTGATCATCAAACACATTTAACCATTAGTCAAATATAACACAAGTAAACACAAAATGCAGTTTTTAAATGATGGTTTTATTATTTAGGAGAAAAAATCCAAACCTACATGGCCCTGTGTGAAAAAGTAATTGCCCCCTTGTTAAAAAATAACCTAACTGTGTTGTATCACACCTGAGTTCAATTTCCGTAGCCACCCCCAGGCCTGATTACTGCCACACCTGTTTTAATCAAGAAATCACTTAAATAGGAGCTGACTGACACAGAGAAGTAGACCAAAAGCACCTCAAAAGCTAGACATCATGCCAAGATCCAAAGAAATTCAGGAACAAATGAAGTATTACAATTACAAACAGAAGTAATTGAGATCTATCAGTCTGGTAAAGGTTATAAAGCCATTTCTAAAGCTTTGGGACTCCAGCGAACCACAGTGAGAGCCATTATCCACAAATGGCAAAAACATGGAACAGTGGTGAACCTTCCCAGGAGTGGCCGGCCGACCAAATTACCCCAAGAACGCAGAGACAACTCATCCGAGAGGTCACAAAAGACCCCAGGACAACGTCTAAAGAACTGCAGGCCTCACTTGCCTCAATTAAGGTCAGTGTTCACGACTCCACCATAAGAAAGAGACTGGACAAAAACGGCCTGCATGGCAGATTTCCAAACGCAAACCACTGTTAAGCAAAAAGAACATTAGGGCTCATCTCAATTTTGCAAAGAAACATCTCAATGATTGCCAAGACTTTTGGGAAAATACCTTGTGGACTGATGAGACAAAAGTTGAACTTTTTGGAAGGCAAATGTCCAATTACATCTGGCGTAAAAGGAACACAGCATTTCAGAAAAAGAACACCATACCAACAGTAAAATATGGTGGTGGTAGTGTGATGGTCTGGGGTTGTTTTGCTGCTTCAGGACCTGGAAGGCTTGCTGTGATAGATGGAACCATGAATTCTACTGTCTACCAAAAAATCCTGAAGGAGAATGTCCGGCCATCTGTTCGTCAACTCAAGCTGAAGCGATCTTGGGTGCTGCAACAGGACAATGACCCAAAACACACCAGCAAATCCACCTCTGAATGGCTGAAGAAAAACAAAATGAAGACTTTGGAGTGGCCTAGTCAAAGTCCTGACCTGAATCCAATTGAGATGCTATGGCATGACCTTAAAAAGGCGGTTCATGCTAGAAAACCCTCAAATAAAGCTGAATTACAACAATTCTGCAAAGATGAGTAGGCCAAAATTCCTCCAGAGCGCTGTATTAGACTCATTGCAAGTTATCGCAAACGCTTGATTGCAGTTATTGCTGCTAAGGGTGGCCCAACCAGTTATTAGGTTCAGGGGGCAATTACTTTTTCACACTGGGCCATGTAGGTTTGGATTTTTTCTCCCTAAATAATAAAAACCATCATTTAAAAATTGCATTTTGTGTTTACTTGTGTTATATTTGACTAATGGTTAAATGTGTTTGATGATCAGAAACATTTTGTGTGACAAACATGCAAAAGAATAAGAAATTAGGAAGGGGGCAAATAGTTTTTCACGCCACTGTATATATATATATATATATATATATATATATATATATATATATATATATATATATATATATATATCTATCTATATATATATCTATATATATATATCTACATATATATATATCTATATATATATATCTACATATATATATATCTACATATCTACATATCTACATATATACACATACATATACACACACACATAAATACATACACACACAAATACATACACACACAATACATATATATATATATATATATATATATATATATATACATATATATATATACATACATACACACACACATATATAAACATATATATACATATACATACATATCTACATATATACACACACAGCTATTTCAGTGCAATACTGCTTGTTAAAACGGATGACTCCGCTCTTACGTGCAAGTCTGCGTGGATATTATGAACTATCGATTTGTTCAAGTTCTATTTAAATTTTAAATAGAAGGAATTTTTATTTAGTCGACAGAAATATCTTTGGTAGGAATGGTAAAAACAGACAGGAATATTATTCGTGAATAAATCAACTCAAACCTTAAACAACTTATAATATTTTGCTCTCCATAAAAATATATCCTGTCTAAATTATACAAGTTAGAAATAAAGTAAACGTTAAAAGAACAAACATTCAAATTTCTTTACTCTTATGTAATTTTATATAAAAATAAACTTAGATTTTAAATATCCCAAAAGATTTTGCTCTCCATAAAAATATATCCTGTCAAAATTATACAAATTCAAATATGAACATGCTGCATAACAAAACCTAGAAATATAAATAAAATGTGTTCCTTTCAGCAATAACAAATCAAATCATTCAGTTGTCTTTGCTCATATGTCATTTTAGAGCTGGACGCCTGGCATCTTTTTTTGGCCACAGGTTCGTTTCTGTTTGGTGTGAGGTTCTGTGTTGTGGAGATTCTCAGGATGGATTGCAGGTGCTCATCAGTGAGGCGACTCCTGTGTGCTGTTTTGTTAGTCTTTATCACTGAGAAGAGCTTCTCACACAGATATGTGCTACCAAACATGCACAAGGTTCGAGCCGCATGTAGACGGACTTTTTGTTCTTCAAAGTCACCAAAGCGCCGTGCAAACTCAGTGCGCAGCGCCAGTTTATCAGCAAAGTGCGATTTGGGAACACCGTAGTGACGACTTGGTTTAACATTACTTGGCAACAGGGAAAGTGGGGCAAGGTGAACTGGTGCATTTGTGTCTCCCATAAAAGCAGCTTCACTTGAAATCACTTTGTGATTGTGCACGGTTAAAACGTCCGCTGAAGTGTCAGATTCTTATTTAATTATGCTGTTTTCTGTATCTTCTGCATTGCATTCAGGTTACCCTGATGTTTTGTCTCATAGTGCCGGCTTAGATTAAATTCTGTAATTACAGCCACATTAGCTCCACAAATGAGACACACGGGTTCAGTAAACATATACTCAGCCTCCCATCGGTTTTAAAGGCTCTATTTTCAGAATCAACTTTTCTCTTCAGCATCGTGTGAGCTAGCTTCGCAATAACTTGCAGCATCATAAGCTAGACTTGATTAACGCGGTAAGTGTTGGCAAGGCAGCTGAAGCGCTGCATTATGGGATCTGTAGTTTATTGTGTTACCAGCGCTTCATATACCCGGCTTTAATAACAATAATACAGTATATAAAATGATCTCGGGCCGGATATAATTACGCCGGGCGGATGTGGCCCGCTGCCCTTGAGTTTGACACATATGGACTAAATAGAACTTGAAAAGATATATTTTTTCAAATGTGATCGCAATTCAGATAGAGTTGACGCCAAGCACTACAGCCTGCATGCCTCAATAAGTCATCCTCCCTCGCTCTTACTTTTTACCGCTCATCTAATGAATGCACTGAGTATGGGCTTTTCCAAAACAATGATTGATGGCTATTAAAGTATCCATTATTCGAGTATGTAGATCGGGATATATATATATATATATATATATATATACCCGCGATCGCAGCGAGAAGTAGTGTGTTAAAAAGCTAGAAAAGAAAAGGGAACATTTTAAAAATAACGTAACATGACTGTCAATATACAGTATTTGTTTTGTGAGTGTTACTGAGTGTTGCTGTCATCAAGGATTTGATTATCATTATTTCTTTCAATCAGGTTCGTATTTGTAGGATGTGTTGTGTTCAAGTTACATTCCGTGTTTGTCAATCGTTGTAAAGATGACAGGTTTCATTCATCGATTCGTTTCTTACTGCATCAATAAACAGCTCGTCTTCTTCTTTATCTGAGACCTGACACACTGCATGCACGGTTTTTTACACTGTCTTCCTTTAGCGGACATTGACTTTTTCCAACGTGTGCTTTGTTTCCGCAGTAGTTGGATTTATGAATATGCTTATATGTATCAGACGCTTCATATTTTTTGCTGCCTTTTCAATTGTGTAATTTGGTTTTGTTCAGCGCTCTTTGGAACTGTTGCTTTTTATCTGTGCACTGCGTCAGTTCACGTGAGCCACTCGGTGTACATGCATCGAAGGTTCCCAGCTGTGCTGGTGCCATCTCGTGCTATGTCCATGGCTGTATTTAATGTTACCTTAGTCCTTTCTCTCGCAGTTTCGCTGAGTTTGTGTCAAACACCACCCTGACCATCTCATCTTCCTCTCCATAAGCACAGTCCTTCACCCGTGAATATTTACCCGTGGCAGTTTGCTATTGGATTGCCGCTGACGGACGGCCTTATATGGGCAGGCACTAAATTACAAACGCCAGCGGCAGCCTGTCTATGAACTTAATTTAAAGTGTAGGTTTACATCGTGCTTTGTTTCCGAAGTAGCAGAACTCATGAATATGGTTGTATATGTCACTCGCTCGCTTCTTATTGTTTCGCTGCCTTCTCAATTATATAATGCATGTTTTCTTCAGCGCTTTTTTGAGGTCTTCCTGGTTTTCTATGTACTGCGTGATTACGTGGGAGGCGTGATGATGTCACACGAAACTCCGCCCCACGCGTTGAAGCTCATCTCCATTACAGTAAATGGAGAAAAACTGCTTCCAGTTATGACCATTACGCATAGAATTTCGATATAAAACCTGCCCAACTTTTGTAAGGAAGCTGTAAGGAATGAACCTGCCAAATTTCAGCCTTCCACCCACACGGGAAGTTGGAGAATTAGTGATGAGTCAGTGAGTGAGTGAGGGCTTTGCCTTTTATTAGTATAGATCAAAAACGCAACCAAGCCACAGTGTGACTGAAACTTGAGGAAATTTATAAGGAGATTAGCCATGTACAAATTATAAGCCATGTCCTAATGTTCATATGCTGAAGGACTAGTTACATAACAGTGCTTATTAATTCATCCAAGCAAGTGGCTTTCCCAATGAACTGAATGCATTGAACCACAACTTCCGCACTTCTTATCATGAAACTAAGGGTCCATACATACTCCAGCGCTGTAAATGTCCTGTGTGTTTATACAGTTTTTCAAGCTTTTCAATGGCTATTTGCAAGCATTTTCAGGCTTTTTTTCTGTGTTTTTCAGGCACTTTTCAGGAGTTTTGTAAGAGTTTCTTCGATGTGTTTTCATAGAAGCATTCTGAAGGCAAAATATGTTGGGCATCATTTCCATTATGCAGGTTGTGAGGTGTTGCAAGATGATTGCTGTTTAAAGAATGACTTCTATATTGCTTTTAATCCCGGTTTTAATCCTGGTGATCACAGTACTGAAAAGACAGTGTTATCAGCATTGCGATTGCACAACTTGGGTTCACCCTGTTCTGTAGCAAATGGAGTCAAGTACAATTATGGACTCTCCATGAAGCACGCAGCAGCGTGTGGCAAAAAAAAAATATAAATAAAAAATTATTGCTGCTGTCAGCACATCATGATGCAAGTGCATCATCTGGTTTTCTGGTAACATCTAGCCAGGAAGGGGTTATCATGCGCAGTGTGTAATTGACTCAAAAAAATTGAACATATGTTATATTCATATACATTTAATCCTGCATGTGTGAAGAATACATGTATTCTGCCAAGGTTATGGTCATTAGGAGACTGTGATTATTGCAGCGGCATTGGGTGCAATAGAAGAAGCAAATACTGTATGCTGAATAGTGCCCTGATGCTTTTCATTCACATAGTCAAGCAGACAAGAGTGTGCTGCATGCAATGCAACAAAATAAATCTATGATTAAAGCACCTATTTAGTTCAGTTATTTGATGAAGCTATTTTGAAACAGTGTGATCTGGTGGTGCAGTGGCCAATGCTCACCAAGGGCACATGCTGGGGATGGACATTATTTACTTCATGAAGGACTAAATGTATTTTCTTAACTAATAAGTAATACTGATACATTCCCTGTATTCAGTGTTAAAACAGGTAATAAGATTAGTTAAAAACACTCACTAGTACTAACAGATAAACAAATACACAAGGAGAGAACAGTCTCCTTATAGTTTCCAGCACTGGGACCAGGGGCTGGAGGTTCACCGAGTTCAATGAATCAAGATGATAGCTGGTACACAGCTAAGAGTGCTGGTCGTCAAGAGCAAAAAACAGCACTTGCTAACCATTGAGCTTTGCATCGTCCTTGCCAAACTTCCTCTTTCCAGTTTACAACGTGATCTTGTCTCTTTACCTATCCAGGACACTGCCCATTTCCCCCTCATCTGTCCACCCTGTTGGTGAGATGAGCTTTACATGTGGCCTGTCAATTGCATCCTGAGTTTACATAAGGCCCCATGACAGCTCAGCACAGAGCATACACAGTATCACAGTATCAATAAAAATTGATATATATATAAAATTAATCAAAAAATAAGTGTCTGCTAATTTCCATTTTTTCTTTAGATCATCACTAAATGTAAAAAAAAAAAAACAGTGTTTTTCTGAATTTTGTGTTCCTGCTTTGGGGAGAGGGTTTAACCCCAAAATACTGACATATCAAACTGTCTTTTCTTAGCAGATACCTACTACACTAGATATACCATCCAAACAGATTTCAGCTTTTTAACTAAACATGACTGAAGGAGTTCACAAAAGGGCATACATATCCCGAACTTGCAGATGACTCCATCATTGGGAGTCTTCCACAAGATAAGGACAGCCATGGATCTGTAATTTGATGAGTTTGCTCAGTGGTGTTCTTTTTACAGCTAAATATCTTTAACCCATTAATGCCTCGTGTTCCATTATTGGAACGACAGTCAGGTAATTTTATACGTTATGTATAATGTAAGAAGTGGAATTGCCTAGTGTTCCAATTTTGGAACGCCACATAACTCAACAATGGAATGTAATAAATTTTTTTTCTCTTCAAATTTTTGTTCCTTATATTTTTCTACGCAACATATGTGAATTTCATGCACAAACTCAAAAATTTCAACCTTAGGCATAAATGGCTTAAGACCTAAGATAGTTAAAGATTTTCACTATATGAACATTAATTAAAGGGGAGACCATGGACATGGTAGAGCACTACAAATAATTGGGGGCAATCATTAATAACAGACATTAGTAAAATCTTTGATCTTAACACAGAACAGGTTTAAAAGCAGGGGCAGGCTCAGCTATTCCTTCTTCGAACATTCAGTTTTTAAATAGACAAAACCATAATGACACTTTTTTGCAAGTATTCCTTTGAATCTGTTGTTACATTTGCTTTATATGCTAGTTTGGCGATCTTGGCAGCAAGAATATAAACTATCCAAACAACACTGTAAAAATTAGCAGTAAAATTATTAGTTTGTAGCAAACCTCAGCTACTGAACTGCATTATAAACAGGTTAGAAAGTAGTAGCATTTCTAGTAATTACAGGTATCAAGGTCTTAGTCCCCTCTTTGATACACACGTGGTCTTACATGAACATAAAATCGAAGAGCTGGTTTGCTGAACTTATTTCAGCACATTAAATGATGAGTGGGATAGTGTAAAGTAGGTAAAAAAGTAAACTAACAGTTTACTGTTAAACTCTAAAACAATGATATGTCGACCGTATAATGAAATTTTACTGATTTTTTTTGTTTCGATTTGGGCAACAAACAATTGTTTCAAACAGGTTTTGGTAGTAGGCTTCATATTAAGTAAGAGGGAAGATTGTTTTAACATACGAAAAATACAGTAAACTAACACAATAAAAGTGATTGAATACAATAATGCAAGTAATCATATTATGAATATTACTGTTTAAATAAATTGTATAACTATTGTATATTCCTACAAGTGATGTTAAGACTCATTTTTAGCTTAACAAGAAATGGGAGCTTATACTGAACTGGTGAATTCACAGATATTAATTCCTCCAGGAAGTCAAAACAGAATCCTCCAATAGTGATTAAGGTGAATTCAGCAAAATCTCCATCAAAGTCTGAGCTAAATAAGGGGCTACTACACATGCAAATGACTTCCAGCATTGGAACGGATATTTTTCCAGTAGAAAGCTAGCCGACACTTAAAAAAAAAGAGAAAAAAAAAGACGTTTTATAAATGGTTAGCAACTGTGTGGCGATTTGGGCTCACTGAAGACACTACAATCAGTTGCTGGGATCAGAATAGGTTTAGTCATGATTGAACCTTTAGGATTATCTTTGTAGTGTATTATGCAAGACTTGGTAGGAGAAGCTGAAGATTAGCATTATGTTTGGTAATGATTACATACTGTATAGTGTTTCCACACACTGCATGTGAGTACACATTTGTCAAACAAACCAGAATTACGGGATTTTCTTAAGAAACATATAGAGAGCTTTATTTACCCTGGAGTGTTAAAAAGATGCACATGCGTTTAAATAAATAAGAAAGTTGCCAAACGGTGAACCTTGTGCAATACATGTAGAAACTTATACAGGGACTGACACAGCACATAAAGCCAAAACTGCTTATAACTGCTTTAAAATCTCAACACTATGCAAATGCTGCTGCAGGCTAACATAAAAATAATCATGTTTTTTTATTAAATTTCCTGCAGTGACCAAAAAACAAAAGTAAAACAAAAACAAGAATATGGATTTTACTTATGTAACATTCACAGTAAAACTTGATATCATTCAGTCAAGCTGGTGTTAAAACATGAATGCAGTAGATATCCTAGTCTGTAAAAATTTCATAAATCTTATGGGAGTATAGCAAGAGTGAATTTAACATGAATTCTATGTACACATACATGGCAAATAAAATTATATTGTAAAAACTGTTGAAAATAAATTGAGGTAAATTATGCTCTGACTATATAATACACTAGTGACACAACATTTGGGGTATCATCAAATTTCAGGAAAGGCACAGCTGTGTACTTGAAGCTGTGTAGAGGAGAGTAACAAAGTACATTCCAGAACTTAACAGCATGTCCTACTTTGAACAAACTCAACAGAATTAAACTTGTTTAATCTCAAGCAAAGTAGACTACATGGGGACCTAATCTAGGTCTTCAAAATTCTCAATGGCGCTGATAAAATAGATTTAGCAGAATTCTTTCAACTAAACAGTGAATCATATAGTAAGGCCACCAGTGGAAATTAGCGGGAAAACTATTTAGGACTGAAGCCAAGAAGCACCTTTTTATTTTTTTAATACGTAAAGAGTTGCAGGAATATGGAACAAACTATCGAGACATGTAGTTAAAGGGGCAACCTTGACAGCCTTTAAGAAGTATCTGGATGAGATATTGAAATAGCTTAGTTACAGTATTAGCTAAACAAACAAGCCTGATGGGCTGAATGGCCTCCTCTCATTTATTAAATTTCTTATGTTTTTATACCTCTGCTGTGCACGGGCTAAAAAAAAAAAAAATAGAAACAGAGAGCTAAAACAGAGTTGTGAGCTGGCTTTGCTCTTACCTCTTTGTTGGACAATAAGCCCACTGCACCGTCACCAGAATGTCGTCTGTCTGTCAGTGGAGCAGGGATCTCCTTATTCCTACAACAAACAAAAAATATGAAAATATTTTTAGATTTATTAGAAATGACTTCTGGCCTGTTTCTCTGACGTCACATCTGATGAAGACCATGGAGCGGCTGCTGCTTCACCACCTGAGGCCACAGGTCCGCCACGCCCTCGAGCCTCTGCAGTTCGCATACCAGGAGAAGGTGGGAGCGGAGGATGCCATCATCTATATGCTACACCGATCCCTCTCCCACTTGGACAGAGGCAGTGGTGCTGTTAGAATTATGTTTTTGGACTTCTCTAGCGCCTTCAACACCATCCAACCTCTGCTCCTTAGAGACAAACTGACAGAGATGGGAGTAGACTCACACCTGGTGGCATGGATCATGGACTATCTTACAGATAGACCTCAATATGTGCGTCTTGGGAACTGCAGGTCTGACATTGCGGTCAGCAACACAGGAGCGCTGCAGGGGAATGTACTTTCTCCGGTCCTGTTCAATCTATATACATCAGACTTCCGATATGACTCGGAGTCCTGCCACGTGCAAAAGTTCGCTGATCGACACTGCTATTATGGGCTGCATCAGGAGTGGGCAGGAGGAGGAGTACAGGAAGCTAATCAAAGACTGTTAAATGGTGCGGCTCAAACCACTTACACCTTAACACCAGCAAGACCAAGGAGCTGGTGGTAGATTTTAGGAGGCCCAGGCCCCTCATGGACCCTGTGATCATCAGAGGTGACTGTGTGCAGAGGGTGCAGACCTATAAATACCTGAGAGTGCAGCTAGATGACAAATTGGACTGGACTGCCAATACTGATGCTCTGTGTAAGAAAGGTCAGAGCCGACTATACTTTCTTAGAAGGTTGGCGTCCTTCAACATCTGCAATAAGATTCTGCAGATGTTCTATCAGACAGTTGTGGAGAGTGCCCTCTTCTACGCGGTGGTGTGCTGGGGAGGCAGCATAAAGATGAAAGACGCCTCACGCCTGGACAAACTTGTTAAGAAGGCAGGCTCCATTGTAGGATTAAAGTTGGACAGTTTAACATCTGTGGCAGAGCGACGGGCACTAAGCAAACTCCTGTCAATCATGAAGAATCCGTTGCATCCACTGAACAGTGTCATCTCCAGGCAGATGAGTAGCTTGAGTGACAGACTTTTGTCACTGTCTTGCTCCACTGACAGACTGAGGAGATCGTTCCTCCCCCACACTATGTGACTCTTCAATTCCACCCGGGGGAGTAAATGCTAACATTACTCAAAGTTATTGTCTGCTTTTACATGCATTTTTATTACTATTTCATTTAATATTGTTTTTTGTATCAGTATACTGCTGCTGGATTATGTGAATTTCCCCTTGGGATTAATAAAGTATCTATCTATCTATGTATCTAGAAAACAATCCAAATTCCCTAAAACTATATACGAGAACAAATAAACATTATATAAATGATAAACTTATGGTAATGCTTTTATCTAAAGATACTACTAATATTAATTCCACCAGATAAACTGACTTCCTTAATTTACATCTATTCTAAAGTGGGCCCTGAACCATCAGCCTTATGCATTCAATTATTTTATTAACTAGACCAAAACTACAGCCATAAATACAAAATAAGTTGTTCTTACCCAAAATGCTCTGGTGTCTCCACCTGACCTCCCTCCTGCTTGCTCCGTTCTCGCCAGCGCTCTGCTTTGTTCTGTAGCTCTGCCTGGTTAGAGTATCGCTGCAGTGCACTGCTGGTGGGGCTGCTCGGTTCCTTGCAGGATGTCTCACTGCTCGCAATGGTATTGAGAGGCAAGGAGTTGGGTCTAGGTAAGATGCTTGGGCTTGGCTTGCCATCTTTCTTCCCAGGAGAATCCTTTACCTTCACTTCAATATAAATGTACTGGTCTAGCTCCTTGGAGTCTGTTCTGACTGGCTCCTTTTCACTGAAAACTGTATTGGGCACATGTTCTTCTAGGCTGGCACTGGATGCCAGCTTGTTCTGCAGCTTGTCATGCTCAAGGCCCCTTTGTCTGCGCCGCTCTCTTTTTTCCTGATTAGTAGGATGTCTGTCAATACTCTCAGTAGAAAGGCTTTTCTGGGACAGCAGAGGTGTCTTTCTGTCTTTCTCACCTTTAAGGTTCTCAGTTGGCTGCTCTACCTCATTTTTGGGAAACGTTTTATCCATCGTTGGGTTAACTGGCTGCCATCTTTCAATCCCTCCAAGATGCTTGTCCATTTGCAACTCGGCTGCCCGTGCAGTTTCATTCTTGCTAGAAGTTTCATTTTGATGCTCTCCTTCATTCTTAGCAGAACGCTGGTAGATTTGCTGCTCAGCAGGTCTCCCCACCTCATTAATGGGGTTGATTTCTTTTGTGGGCTGGGTACTGTCCTCTTTTGCCTGAATACTGGCACGTAGCCGTCTCTCTGTCTCCTCAGCTTCTTGCTTCTTTTTACGTAGGTTACTGGCCCTGAAATTGAGAAAGATAAATTAAAAAAAAAAAACCAACAGTATAGAAAATTTAAAATAAGCAGGAAAATCTAAAATGTACCATTCTCGTGCGGAGCGCCCACGGGCTATAGCTTGAATCTTCAGAACTGTTTGTAGTTGCTTCTGGTATATCATTCTCTGACGGTAAACGCGCCACAAAGTCTGGATAATCTTTGCTGCTGTATTCTTCTGGTAAAAGCGATAGGTACGCCATTCCCTCTGGAAACAGTGATTAAAAATAAACTTAATGCAGGGTTATGCTTAACACAAGACAGTTTATATCACTTTAGTAGAGAATAATACCTGAATGGAGATAGCTGCTCTCCTCATACACTGAAATCGCCTCCTGTCCAGTATGGCACGGAACCAGCGCTGAAGAAAGATAATCTTCTGAATTACCTCATTGTGAAGAATATCCTGCAACCTTTGGCGCTCGGATTCCTTCATGAATACCTGCAAATAGAAACAAGAGAAGATGGCCAAAACCTAGACATTATTATGCTTTGTTTCACGGCTGTGTTCATAAACTATGCATCATCAATAATCCACTGTACCACAAAAAACAAAGTCCAAACTTCAACAGAACAAACCTTGGTTCTTCCTATTTGGTAGTTGTTTTTATCTAGCTCCATTTTTGTGAAGAGGGCAGAGATCACATCTTGGGTTGCTCTGGAATTCTTTGGCAGTAGGACCCGGAAATGATCAATAAACTCCTTTTATCATAAAAAAAAAAAATGTGTCATTGATTCTACTGTCACCTCACATTTAATATTGTCTCATCTGAAAGGCTTAACTCACCTGAAATGTATATTTGGCACTATACCCAGAGCGCCTGATTCGAACCGTCTCCAACATCCCTGTGTAACGCAGCTGTTGCAGCACTAATGCCTCATCAAAATAGAGTTCCTTCTGCAAGGCAAAACATACATTTCCCAGAAAACTGTCTCTAAAAATTTACTCTCTCTCAGGCCTGGCATTGTTTACATTAACTGAAATCACTTGTCAGAACTTTGTCACTTCAGAGTTCATGCTATCCCCTAAATTGACAATTAACCCAAACTACTTTTATATGCCTTGCCAGAGTAGCCAACACCTTCAATCCCTTCCCAACTCTGCACACAGATTCAGTTACTCATATCTCTGCCAGTCAAATTAGTACATAACTATGCATGCCCAATAACCCTTCACTATGTACTTCTAACACAGTATGCTCCTTGCTCATAATAATAAAATGTGATACTACCTTCTCCGCATTTGATCGGATGCATCTGATAAAGAAAGGTTCTGCTTTGCCCAGCGTTTCCAGCAATTTATTTAGTGATGTCTGCAAAAGAAAAATGATGAGATGTTGCACTTGGATTTAGTCTCTCACTTGCAAGAAGTTGCATGCCAAATAGCTGTACATAGTGCCCACCTGGAACTGTGCACTGATGCTAGGGGGTTTCTTCTTCTTGTGCAGGTGTAATAATGCCTTAGTGGTGCGATCATAGAGTGTCATGCTGACGATGTGCTTCAGAGACTGAGAATCCAACAAGTTCTGTGGAAATTATGCAGACACAAATGCTCAAGATAACTGACCGGATCAATATCCCAGCAGTTTCACTGACTTGATGCTATACTCTGGTTAAAGTTTTTTGAGCAATATATATGGGTGCTTCTTCAGTTAAGTAGCAGAGGGGGTTGTTAATCAGTTTCAGCTGCTTTGGTGTTAATGAAATTAACAACAGGTGCACTAGAGGGGCAACAATAAGACGACTCTCAAAACAGGAATGGTTTGACAGGTGGAGGCCATTGACATTTTTCGCTCCTCATCTTTTCTGACTGTTTTTTCACTAGTTTTGCTTTTGGATACGGTCAGTGTCACTACTGGTAGCATGAGGAGATACCTGGACCCTACAGAGGTTGCACAGGTAGTCCAACTTCTCCAGAATGGCACATCAATACATGCCATTGCCAGAAGGTTTGCTGTGTCTCCCAGCATAATTTCAAGGGCATGGAGGAGATTCCAGGAGACAGGCAGTTGCTCTAGGAGATCTGGACAGGGCCGTAGCAGGTTCTTAACCCATCAGCAGGACCAGTATCTGCTCCTTTGGGCAAGGTAGAGGGGATGAGCACTGCCAGAACCCAAAACATGACCTCCAGCAAGCTACTGGTGTGAATGTCTCTGACCAAATAATCTGAGACAGACTTCATGAGGATGGTCTGAGGGCCCAACGTCCTCTAGTGGGCCCTGTGCTCACTGCCTGGCACCGTGGAGCTTGATTGTCATTTGCCATAGAATACCAGAATTGACAGTTCCACTACTGGCACCCTGTGCTTTTCACAGATGATAGCAGGTTCACCATGAGCACATGTGACAGACTGTTATGCTGACTGTAACATTGTTCAGCATGACCGGTTTGGTGGTGGGTCAGTGATGATCTGGGGAGGCATTTCCATGGAGGGATGGACAGACCTCGACAGGCTAGACAACAGCACCTTGACTGCCATCAGGAATTGGGATGAAATCCTTAGACCCACTGTCAGACCCTATGCTTGTGCAGTGGGTCCTGGGTTCGTCCTGGTGCACATCAATGCTTGGCCACATGTGGTGAGTATATGTAGGTAGTTCCTGGAGGATGAAGGAATTAATACCATTGACCGGTCCCCACGCTCGCCTGACCTAAATCCAATAGAACACCTCTGGGACATTATGTTTCAGTCCATCTGGTGCTGCCAGGTTGCACCTCAGATTGTCCAGGAACTCAGTGATGCCCCGGTCCAGATCTGGGAGGAAATCCCCGAGGACATCCGTCGTCTCATTAGGAGCATGCCCCACTTGACATTGTCAGGCGTGCATTTAAGCACGTGGGGGCCATAGAAACTACCGAGTACGATTTCGAGTTGCTGCAATGAAATTTCGGAAAAATGGACTAGCCTGCCACATCATTTTTTCACTTTGATTTTTGGGGTGTCTTTGAATTCAGCCCTCTGTAGGTTGATAATTTTCATTTCTGTCAAACGATGTGGCATTCTTTTGTTCCTAACACATTACCCAGTCCATATCAGTATAGATATCCAGCATAATTTTTTTCCCTTTGAGATCTGATGTGTTTTCAAAGTGTTCCTTTCATTTTTTGAACAGTTTGCATTAAAATGACAGGCACATCCAGAATACAAAAAAATGCTGCTACATACCTTAGGGATTAACTGCTTTTGCTTGTTTGTTCTGTTTTTCCTATTAAGAAATAATATTCAGAGATGTTTACCTGAAGTTGAGATTAGGTTTAGAGTTGTAAGTATAAGTTGTAAGTTCTTGCAGTTAGTGCAGAAAGCCATGCATTATGTGAATCATGCTGTTGAAGTGATGAGGCTTTAGGTACACAAGAGGTCAAGGCACTAGCTGACAAATATCTAGTGAAAGACAGGCTCAATCATCCACAAACAAACCTGGCTTCCATTGGCCAGATACCATATGTGGCTGTAAATTACCAGTCTCTAACTGACTCAACACACCTCCACATTTTCCTCTGGTTGCCTAATAACACTCATCATCTTTACCTCAAAATCTAAATCCCTTTGCTCAACATGACCCAATCCATTTGATATCCTGAATTCTCAACTGATGCAATTAAGAAGCACACCTACTCCAGCAATGTACACTCAATTCTTCCTTCCTTTACCCAGTACAGCAAAACCAATCATACATGCTTCTAAACAGCCCCACGACACCAACCCATACATATGCAGTCCACCATTCTCTTCAAGCCAAATACTTTAATAATGCTCCTTGTTTCTGTGATACTATGATATGCCCTAATACTGTTTAGAAGAAAGCCCAGAGCCCTGTACATATGAGGGAGTTGTGAGATGTGACTCCAGATTAATAAACTTTACTAAATGGAGAAGTGAAGAACTGCAATTAAAGAAAAGGCTGTAGTTGCTTGTTCACATCGCCAAGTTGCAAAGCAGCTCCATGTATGTCATACATAGATGTGCTATTGAGCTGAGATGCATAAATCTGGCTGAAAGTCAGATGAGCGCCATGCACTGCTGTACAGGACGACCATGTATTGTGGTCATGGGTGGGGATCTGCCAAGCAGTAGTTCAGCAGCTTCACTGGGGCTTAAACTCACTGATCATGACTGCGAGGCTGCTGGGTTCGTCTCCATGAACGTAGAAACTTGCCGGGATCTTCACTGTCCAGCTGTAGGCCTCTAATACTTTTCATGATTTGAGCATGCTGATCTCTGATTGATGCCCAGAAGGACAGAGAACAAAGGGTGATGGGTTAAAATAAAGGGAAGAAAGCAGACCCAGATACCAGTTACACAAAAGTATGCACCATGATCCCAGTGAATTACATTGACTCAGAGATGAGTGACAAGAGAAGAACCCTACACCAGTTTTGTAGCGGCCTAATGGGTAGTTTAACCTCTCATGCACATATATACTTACCTGTACCTCTGCACTTTATTGAGACATCAACACAGACACCGTGTGATGGGCGCAAGTGTAGACAGATAGTAGAAATTAAAAATCTCTCACGAGGACCAGGACAGAGAATGAGGGGTCATAACAGACATGTATGACCAATGGTAAATATAGGAAACAAAAAGAAAACAAGTCTAAATCCTGCAACAGATGGTATGCCCCACACAGAGCACTGATCTAACCATCACTGAGCCAATCTGGCATTACTTGCAGAAACAAAAGCAAGGCTGACAGCCAAGGTCTGCAATGGAGATGTGGAAATTTCTCCAACAGACACGTAACAACCTACCGTGCAAGGTCCTTCAGAAACTATAAGCAAGTGTACCCTGTACCTTAATCAGAAAGTATATTTCTGTCATTTTGAAGGCAGAGGGTGGCCACACCATGCATGGATTTAATTTTTATTGGTTACTGCACTTTTTAGGATGTTTATTAATACATATTAATGCCATTATTTTAAACGCATTCCCACTTTACAGCATTTTTTCACAAGTGCCTAAGCCTTTTGCATTGCATCAACAAGGTCTCTCCCAAGGAGAAATTTGCAGTGCCTTAAATAAGTACTTCAATATATTCAATTAAGAATTTTTCCATAAAAGAAACACATAGAAAACTTATCAATTTGCTAGTATTCATAAACTCGAAACAAAAAGGCTAACTCCCTCTTGCTGAGGTTCAACAGTCTTCTTCTTTCAGCTGCTCCAGTTAGTGGTTGCTACAGTGAGCCATCTTTTCCCATATCTTCCTGTCCTCTGCAGCTTGCTCTGTTACACCCAATCACCAGCATATGTCCTCTCTCACCACTTCCATAAACCTTCTTTTAGGCCTTCCTCTTTTCCTCTTGCTTGGCAGCTTTATTCTTAACATTTTTCTCCCAATATACCTAGCATCTCTCCTCTGCACTTGTCCAAACCAATGCAATCTCACCTCTCTGACTTTGTTTCCAAACCATCCAAGCTGAGCTGACTCTCTAATGTACTCATTTCTAATCCTATCCAACCTCGTCACACCCAAAGCAAATCTTAGCATCTTTAACTTTGCCACCTCCAGCTGTCTCCAGTTTTTTGGTCAGTGCCACCATCTCCAACCCATATAACATAGCTGGTCTCACTACCATCCTGTGAGCCTTCCCTTTCACTCTTGCCGATACCCATCTGTCACAAATTACTCCGGACACTCTTCTCCACCCATTCCACCCTGCCTTCAGTCTCATTTTCACCTCTCTTCCACAATCCTCAATACTCTGAACTATTGATCCAAAGTATTTAAATTCCTCCACCTTTGCCAACTCTACTCCCTGCATCCTCACCATTCCTCCGACCTCCCTCTCATTTACACACATGTTCCTACTGACCTTCATTCCTCTCTTCTCTACAGCATATCTCCACCTCTCCATGGTCTCCTCAACCTGCTCCCTACTATCGCTACATATCACAATGTCATCAGCAAACACCACAGTCCCCTGGGACACCTGGTGTCTAATATCATCGGTCAATCACCACTGCAAATAAGAAATGGCTCAGAGCCGATCCCTGATGTAATCCCATGCTGTGGTTCAACAGTGGGGTAGACATTTTCCACAAAAATCAAAACAAAATAAGCATAGCTTGGTCTGAACACTAAGCGGAATGTGTGGCATTAATCTAACACTGCAAATCACCAAGTCCAGGTTAAACCATACCTACTGTAGAATGTTGTGGTGGCGGTATTGTGTTGTGGAGGTGCTTTTCAGCAGCAAGGATTGACAATATGGAGAGGACTGATAGGAAGGAATGCTGGAAAATACAAACAGATCCTGGAGGAAAACCTCATCCCCTCTGCCAGAAAACTTAAACTGAGGAGGAAGTGTGCATTTTAATGGGACAATGAACCACAGCAACAATGGAGTGGCTCAAAATGAGAACAAAAATGATGTCCTTGAACTATCTAGTCAGAGTCCTAACCTTAATCACATCTGTGACAAGACCTAAAAATTGCTGTTCACCGCAGCTCTCCAACTATGGCCTAACACAGAGCTTGAGATATTTTGATTACATTGTAATGTGCAAGATTAGTAGAGACTTATCCAAAACGACTAACTGCTGCAATAGCTCTGAGAGATGGTTGAACCAAACATTGAAAATGGTTAGGGGATAACTACATAGAAACTTTTAATTATGTTTTTCTTAACAGGTCAGGCTCAGAACGTCTAATCACTACTTGCATAGTGATTGCTTCAGTAAATGTCAAATTATTTAAAAATACATGCTTTGTTTTTAAATAAACGAATAACAGGAGATACCAGGATACTTAAGAGTGCAACAGCCAACAAAACTGGTTATATAATTATAATTAACTTACAATGAATTAAAACCCTTTGTTTGTAAATTGTGATCTTCCGTTTTATTGTACATCTTAAGCAATGAGAAAAGAATGTACATTTTTCACAGCTATTTACTTTATACATAGCCATTAGTGAACAGCTTTACATTTCTCAAACACAACATTAAGTACTCTCATTAATGATAAATTTAATAAATTTTCCAAAGACTTAAAAGTTGCAATTTCTCCTACATAGAACCCTTTTTTCTAATTTAACTTAATTTTTTCCTTTGTTTGAGAAAAATGATGCATACAGAACCAAGTATTTTCTCTTATTACCTACCAGCTACACCTATCGTCTCAATAAGTTGTACAGTAGTTTGCCACAACTGCATAGACGCTATCCAGTCTACCTGAATCTTTGTTATGCAGAAATGCACCAATTTCATACAGTATCTGGTTTCTACAGCCATACAATATCCCCAGTGAGGACCAGCCTCTTTCTCGATTTTCTGTTTTTATCAGAGGTTTGCAGCCTGCAGCACCTTCCTGTCACATACATTAACAACAAACAAGCTGGATAAAGGAGGAAACTCAACAAAAAAGTTCTTTAGCACCACACACACACCACATTATTTTTAACCAGAATAAAAATGGCGCTATGATAGTCTATAATGACCCATCTGCTATATTATTTAGCACATGACCTGCTCTCTTCCTGTCCTGGTACTCCTTTTGTGAAAGGTTTCCAAATCAATATAGCCTACTAGTTCAATGTACATCGTACCTCTTTTCTAATCCGTCTGCCCTCAATGTCTGTATTGAGCATGTCTCTATAAGTAGACAGAGGAGGTTGGAGATCAGATCCCCAAACCTGAAGTGTGAGGCCACTTACTTCTTATTGTCATAGTAAGTAAAGATGTCCTCAAACGCCTCTAGAGGAAGCTCCTCAGACTTATCAAAGGAGAAATCGAGAAGCGAGCAGCGGCTGTGGAGGGAAAAGGTTACACTTCTGTCAGGAGTAAGGGGGTAGAGATAATGTATTTCGGTCTGACTGACTAAAGAAACAAGAGAACTCAAATAGTGGATGGGGGATCCATGGTGCAGAGTGTCAGGACAATGAGCCCTTCAGTCTCTTACACCTAGATTTTATGTTTCCGTGCAAATCGACATAAGCTAAACAACCTGTATACTGTAGGCTCATCCTTACCGATACATCTTCTCAATGGGTGTATTAGCTCTCTTTAACTCTCCAAGTGGTATACGGGAGCCTCGTCGAACAACACCTATATTAAAAAAAAATTTTAAATGTCACTGATGTTGAACGTCTTTTAGCAAGTGTCTTCAACCATCTACCAAACTTTCAACTAATCATTACCTGCTTACCAACGGCACACCACAAACGTAAAACTGGATAATTCAATATACCTGCTGTCTTGGCAGCCCAAGCTCTCCCAGCTTCCTGAAAAGCTGCTATACCACGAATAGTAGCTCGAAGGATTGACCAGCGGAACATTGCTACTGGGTCCATGCCAACAAGCTCACGAATGTACGCTCGATCACTGCTGCGGAGAAGTGCCACAATGTCTGGTCTCATGTAGTCTGTATTCTTCTCCCTGAAATCCTATAAAAGCGAGCATGAAATCAGCATAATGAATACATTAATGAATTCAGCAAATAAATGAAATCCCGCTAATGACAGTGTTATTGTGAGCAAATCACTTGACCTGCCTGTGCTGTAACTGGAAAACCAAAAGAAATGTAATCAATTGTATCAAAGGTTAGAAGTTGCCTTGGACAAAGGCATCAGTCAAATAAATGTAATTGTAAACGTAAAGCAAATTGTGCAAGTGTATAACTATTGCAGTTTCCAAAAGCATGTTCTTTAAATATAAACTGGTACAGGCAGACTTTCAGACAGATCTGTGCTAAACTCTTTAAGGACTTGCCTTGATTTGGTATTTGACCTTTCCCGCAAAGTGGCGAATGATGAACGCTGGTTCCAGTACTGGTGTTGCCACAAAGAAACGGTTGTCCTCATGCTGCTGCTTGAATTTTGCCAAAAGAGTCTCATTAGTAGCATGAGGAAAGCTGTGTGGGACAAGACATTTCTAAATGAAAAAACAATGATCCAGCAGCCTAAGAAACAGGCTGGCTAGTTTCAATTAATGAGAATAATACAGAGCTTTTCAACCTGCAGTACTCAGGGAAGCTAACCAAATCATTCCCAAACAAGTACAGACGTTGAGTAAAAAGACTGGCCAGATACATTCAATGTTAAACAACCCAATTTATTTAGGTGGAATTCAACCTCAGGCACGTACTTGCTCTCCTCATCAAGTAGATAGAAGAGGCCTGTAGGCTTCTTGCTGATGAGCTGGATGCAGCCCACATTGTCCGTGTAGTCAATGTTATGCCATGTAATGCCTTCACTCTGATATTCTTCCTGCAAAATTCATCACAGAGAAACACTAATTGAGAATGGGATCTTTAAAATCAACAAGGATTAAACAAAGCAATAGTCATAACCAACTAGACCAACCAAAAAAAAAAAAAAATCATGGGCTAGAGCTATTAATTTCCAAATAGCTGATTTAGATGATTAAGCAATAGCACAGACAACAAGAATGTAAAAAAATAATCTTGTGATATAGTATCAAAAGGAGACAATATACATGGAGAAGCATGGTCCAGGTTTACCTGCTCCAGCTTAAAGATGTGCTGGTTGAAGTAGTACTGCAGCTGCTCATTGGCGTAATTTATGCAGAACTGCTCAAAGCTGTTGGTCTTGAAGTCCTCAAATCCAAAGATATCTAGGACCCCAATGGATAGGCACTGCAAGAAAAAAAAATATATAAGAAAAACGTGAGGGAACATAAGATGGTACCCGTGATCCCATTCACTACAACTGTCATGTTGCCATGGCACATATCTTACAGAAATAGACTCTTCCATGTCTCTCTTGTTGAGGAGAGCGTGGTTGATGCGCAACACAATCCAATCAAACAAGGCACTATACAGTGATTTTGCCATGGAGTCACGAGCCGTGACAGCCTAAAGAGGTGGAAAAAAAAAAAAACAAAGAGAAAGGAGAGTCAAAGTTATGAGATAGAACAGGTAATGGACAGCTAATTTCCTCTATTTCTTCTTTTCTCCTTCTTTTTGCACCTCATTGAGGCTGTAGTGCAGGATCAGTTTCTCATTGACAGTGACAGTCTTCCGCTTGGTCAGTGCTTCCACCAGCAGTTCCTGTTTCACCTGCAAAGAAAAAAGATGGCAAGATAAGCCTTTGTGGGCTTATCACAGAGTTTACAAAATAGCAATGATAGTTTAGCCACGCACCCTTAAAAGCTCTGACAGGATGCTCAGCACCTCTGGAGGACCCACATCAAGTCCTTCATCTCGCCCTGTCGATTTTTTCTTATATGTTACATTCCCAAGGTACAATATGGCAGACAGCACTGAGAAAATCCTGTGCAGACAAAAGGTCCAAGCCCATATCAGAAAAAATTCAGTTATTTTCCAACACTTTACATGCCCATCACCAATTCCAAATTTAGCTGATCCCTACTGTCTTGTGGTGGCTGGGAGGAAGCCAACCATCTCCATGGCTTGTTTGAGCCGCTGAAATTCATGCCTATGGTCCTCACCATCTTCAATTTGGAAGTTCTCCTGTAAGAGCAGATTTGTTTAATTAGACAAACAGACAACAGTGCATCTTATAAAGCAGAGAGACAAGCACACAAGGGCAAATAAATATAACAGTAAAACTACAGAAGTACATATACAGTGCCAGAAGTCAGCATGTTGCTTCATTAGATAAACTATTTTCCTTGGAATGACTGTATGTAGATTCACATACAAAGCACACAGGTGCACTTACATAAATGATTAAATAAAGGAAAAAGTAAAAACACTACACGGGTACATAGTACACAGTCGCTCAATCCTCCCTCCTAACTCTAGCTGCCAGTAATTTTATCCATTCTTACTTACAGTATGCATTTTCATAGCTATATTTTAAAACATGCATGGGATGCATTTTCGTTATTGAAATATGAACTGTTTTTTCCCAAATTATTAAAGTAGTAGAAAAATGCATCACAGTCCTAAAATGCACAATGTACCACAATCCTGTAAACATCAAGGAAGTAAACATTATCACTTTATACTTTAAATTCTTTATAATTTTCAAAAAGCAGATTATAAAAATGTCTATTATAAATAATGTTACATAAGCAAAAGGCCAAAATGCATAATGAAACTACTTCATGCAGGAGTTTCAAAGAAAAAAAAAATGTTTAAAGTAGGTGAATGCAATTGGCTGTCTAATCTGAATTCCTGGCCATATTAACTGTGAAGAGGGATGGGTAGCTTGAAACAAAAGGTTGACAGATATGTATCAATTCTCTAATGATTGGCATTTAGAAAAATAAAATTGGGCAGGTTAAATGTTATCATTGTAAAAATGAGTGACAGTTCCCAAACCCCTTTCTGAATTGTCCAATTTGCCTCTTTCTTGTTTTTGTGTCTGAGGTAGGGTGGAGGAGAAAGTGATTTTAGTTGAGGTTGAGGGCAGGAGGAAGATGGCATTTTGCCAGAGATTGGGTGTTATTTTGAAAGAAGTAGGATGGAGCTTTACTGCAGGGAGCAGAGAAGCTTTTGTTGGAGGACAGATGTCATTTTGGCAAAGGGAGGATGTACTGGAATGGACATTGTATATTTGGCCAATTTACCACTAGCATACAGCCAAATCACCTTGTGTTTTGGAAGGGAGAAAAAATAAAGACACAGAGGGAGATGCATATTCCTTTATGAATAGAACACAGGTATCAATCCTATTTATGGACAACAGTGGGTGCTACCAGATAAACATGAGATTTTAAAAAAAGCCTAGAAATGACAGTACCAGGCAATGGATAGTCCCCCATGTTGCTACATGGTAGTGTGGAGCCCTGTCACAGTATGATTGGAGTCAGGACATTCTGTTTGAGACTCAACATTGTACATCTTTAGTAGGACCAACATGTGGAGCTCTTCAATGAAGGTCTGAAGCCACTTGCATGTTAATCTAGGACCCTGAAATTAATTCACCAGGGTCGTGATTATTGACGATAAAGGTTTGGGATTCACGCTTTCAAAGCCTTTCAAGCACAGAAGAACATGTAAATAGGTCTGAGCTTAAAATCCCTCTGGTTAAAAGAATATAAAGCCCACAAGGTGAACATTGACAAAGGCTTGACTAACAGGAGAAAGAAAGGCTATGGTGTGAATTAGCAGACTAATTCATGGAAGATGGGCATAAAGAGTTAAAGCAGTAGCATGGTTAAATAGAACAACAACCCCAATGTAGAAGAAAGGACTTGTTTTATGAATAATCAGTCCATATGGGAAAGTAGGTATTTTATCGCTTTCACCCCTTTGTTGTCATTTCAGTTTCCTATTGAGTTTAATATTCCTTAATAAATACTTTGTGTATTTCTTTTTTGAAAATTTTAGATCTTCAGGTTTTTCTTTTAAGTTTGGAATAGACACCCACCCTACAATCCACACCACACAGGCTCAAAGTTTATATATCCAATTTCTGAACCCACTTTTTCCACTATAGGATCATGGGGAAGCGATGCTTATCTGAGGTACACTGGGTGCAAGACTAGAATCAGACATAATTATAATCAGAAATAAAAATACCCTAAACATTGTAAAGATATGCAACATCTTCATCAGTTGAGTTATATGTAAAATCAACAATGAAAATGTATGAAGTAGTATTCCTGAATAACAGGGCACATTGTTAATATAACCATGTCACAATTATTCAATCCCTATAAAATACTGCTCTTTTAAAAACCTTCTGGTAGTTTATGTGGCCTAAAATGGTCTTAAAACATAATTAATCCTTTGGGAACTATGTAATGATCCTTAATTTGCTTCAACTGTGATGAAAAATTATACCCTACCCATGAACGTGTTCAAGGTAAGTTGCAATCATGGTTAACACTAAGGAGCATTCACAAAAAGCTGGCTGAGACAAGAAATTATGTCATTGCACCTGAAGGGAACCAAGTTTAATAATATTTACCAAGACTGTAACATTCTAAGAGACACTACTGGGATGTAACAGTGTGGGGTGGCTCCATTTTTCTGTTACATTAGGGAGCCTCTTGAACCCACCACTGTCAATAGTCATGAAACTGAAATCAGCCAGGCAGATGAGGACACATGCATTCAGACAAGGGGTAGGTGCAAAAGTGAACAAGTGCTTTTATTAAAATCAAATAAACAGTGTCCAAATAGTGCAGTGCTCCAAAGGTCAACCATACATAAATAAATAATCCAATAAAAATGAAGTATTCAGGGGAGGCTAAAACCAGTTCAATAAACAATCCTTTAAAATCAAGGTTAAAATCCCCAGGCAGTAATTTGTCCTTTAAAACTCAGTCCCCGGTACAACCCTTTTAAAACTAATGCTTCTTCTGCTAACTTCTCACGAGGTCCCACAGCAGAGGAGATGCCCACCTGACAAGCATGGCCATCCATCTTCTTCAGGTTCACGTCCCTACTTCTCCCATGGCCCCCAGTAGCGCACCCCATCTGAACCTCATCTAACCATGTCTCGAGTCCCTGTGGCTATCTGTGGCTCCAACAGGGCTCCTCACCCAAGCCTCCCTGACTCCCACTGCCTTCCCTGGACTTATATGGGAGCGAGCACCGCATTGCTCCAGGTCTCAGAGTTGCTCAGCTGGAGCAATCCACTACAGCAGCCCTGAGCATTGGACTCCCACTCCCCAAGGGACTGTCCTACCAGCTGTCTGTCATCTCTCTCACTCCACTTTGCTCGCACCAGGCTCTCTCTGCCTTCCTGCCTGCTTCTCTCCATTCTTTAACCTTTATTCTTATTTCCTCTTTCATCCATCTCCCCTTTACTGTGCAGGCTTCTCTTATACTGCCTCTTTAATTGGGCACAAGTGCAATGAGCTGCTTCTTCCGCAGGACCATTGAGATACCTCTCTGATCCACTCACCTCTACATGTGTGTGCAGCACCTCAATTAACCATGGAGAAAAACACACTTGCACACACCTGCACTCAATTGGTGCCTACACTTTTTGAGGCGCAACTATTTATTTAAAATTCGCACAGTGCCACAGACTATATATGGGAGAATTGTAAGGACATTTAAAACTTATGGTATGACTGCAAACCTGCCTGGCCATGGATGAAAGCACAAAATTTTCTCAAGAGCCTTTAGCAACTTAATCTGGACAACTAAAAAAAAACAACACCCTCTGCTACTGCAAAACACTTATGAGGATCAGGATGAGGTGATGAAGGCCAGGCAAGCGTTTCAGTGGCAACCATTAGACAAACACTGAACAAAAAAGAACTTCATGGCTGTACTCCAAGACACATTGCACTCTTGACCACAATAAAAAGCACAGGTTGATCAGAATATGCCAGGAGGTATTTGGATAGGCCTGTAGACTTTTTAGACACAATTCTATGGACTGATGAAACTAAACTAGAACTGTCTCGACACATGAACCAAAGTTTGTCTGGAGTGAAAGAGGCCAGGCTTATGACTAGAAGAGTATGATCCCTACTGTCAAGCACAGAGGTGGGTCATTGATCATGTGGGGAATGTTTTTCTGCTGCAGAACTGGAAATCCTGATCACATACCTGGCATCATGGATCCCCAGAAATATCAGGCCATTTTTAAGAATGTGATATTATCTGTTTGGAAATTGAATCTTGGTGATCAATGGTGTCTCCACCAAGACAATGATCCCAAGCACACCTCCAAGTCAACCAAAGCTTGGTTAAGAAATATTTTCTGAAATGTTCAAGAGTGGCCATCTCAGTGCACAGATATAAATCACATACAAAGTCTTTGGTGAGATTTAAAGAAGGCAGCTGAATCACGGATGTCATCAAACATCAATGAGCTGAAGACTTTTTGCATGTGAAGATTGGGATAAAATTCTAATAGAGAGGTTTAAGAAGCTAGTCAGCACTTACTTTATAGCTGAGAAGTTATAAAGTAAGGCTAAAGGATTCCCCACAATGTACTGAAATTGTGGGTTGAATAATAGTGCACACTTACATTTATGAAAAGAATGACTTTTTCATTTGAACTCAAAGTTAAGTGAATTAATGCATATGTATCAATAAATATTTTGTTGTTTAATGAGGCTTTTTGTTGTACATTTTACTTAACCTTGACTCATTTTGTTATAATGTGTTTTGAAGTGAGGGTGTTGAATATTTCCGATTGTAACTGTAGATCAATAAATAAGTCTGAAAAAGTGGATAAAATATGCATTTTTTTGGGAATATTTTGAAAAGTATGGGGATTATATATATGTTTCAATATAATTTTCAGGATACAAACAATTTTTCATGTACAATGAACACTGGTTCTCACTGATCAAAGTTACATAATAGCCACCAAAAATAAAGCAAAATTCTATGTTGTTCCAAATCCTCATCTGCCTTTTGTATTGGGCTTTTTTTTTTTTTTGCAGAGTTTCATTGCAACATGGGCTGGATTCACATCCTCTGCTATAGTGCATGTGGAGATTATACTATATGAAGAGAAGTAGAATGACGCAAAGTCTCTTGGACAAATAGTAGGACAAATATGACAGCACACCCTTGAATGTTTTGGTTTCCTTTAGGTCTTTCTAACACTTTGCTCTCCTAGATTTGAAACTGCATAGCACTTTGTTAAACTGTGAGTGTTCATCTGGCATTAGGAATAAACTGCGTACTTATTTTCTATTCTTTGTAAAGCACTTACATAGTATAATGATAAGCCAAACAAAGATCATTACAATGCAATCACTAACTACATTCAAGTTTGTAGTACTAGGGTGTTGTACCGCCTGTTTATTGAACACCCTGTTTATTTCTTCAATCAAGTATGGTTTCCATGTTGTATTTTAACTTTTGAAGCAAAATGTTGAAGAGACGCCTTACTCCACTCTGTCCACCTGTACAAATGCCGGCTATAAAGGTTACTCCTAACAAAACTGTAATGAGAAAGGCAAAACACATCAGGCAGCTTAGCTTCTTTGGCAAGGGGCTGGCAGAATGACTTTCATCACCACTTTTACTGATGACTAACCAAAAGCAGAATATAAAAACTAACTCATGATTCACCAGTTTACTGCTTATGGAAAGCATTAGCAAAGCACAAAAAAAAATAAAATCTCATTAGTACTGTAGATAAGACACTACTTAATCAAAGGGTACACTCATTCACACAGCCACAATTATTATTTGGGTCATCTGAGCACCACAAAAATATCTGTAATTGGTGATATAAACATGAATATTTTGTGGTCATCTTAGAAGAAAACTGAGGAACCACATGTGTTAGTTTTGGTTGTGTTACAGTTCACAAGTGTGCACAGGTCTCACTGGCAGCATGTTTTACAAAAAGTATTGACAATTAAGAAACCCTAATGTAAATGGAATTCACAGTCTCTAAACAAACTGCAAAAGTACTATTTTTGTCAGACTGACAGATAGGCACACAAAGATCAATGATTACAAGACTAAAAATGCAATGTTTTATAAATTATACATTTCAGAAAAATAAAGCTGTCTATTTCATTACAGGTAGGATACAAAAATATATTGTCTGATACATTAACACATTTTTCAAAACCACTTGATCCAATTCATGGATGGCAGAGTTACAGACCACCCTTGCAGCAGGTAGGAATCAACCGTGAAAGGGGCTTCAGTTTAAAATAGAGTAAAATAATAAATAAAATAAAAAAGAGTAAAGCAGCAAGACAAAAAAAAACCAAAACAAAATTCTTGCAATGTTAGAAGCCGTTTTTATCTTTTGTAAAAGTAATTCTAAAGGAATTCTGACTATATGATGGGAGTGGTTGATAAAGGGGAGATTCTCCTTCAATTTAAATGATACAGAATCAGGGGAGATTTCTATAAAATTTTCAAAATGGAAAGCTAGGCAGATTTACTTCCTCAATCAACAATCAAATCAAGTGACTGAAGATAGTTTCATTTTCACTGTTTGAGTGGAGTGTGCATGTGTTTGTGTGTGTGTGCGTGTCCTGTTACATTAACTACTGCATGGTTTAAAAATTAAACTTATTTTGATACTATATTTAGAAAGCATATTGTCTTCCAAAAATACTAAATAGAGAAGCTTAAATTTAAGAATTACTTGACAAAATATAAAGTGGTAAGCAATAAGCCTTAAGTATTGTACACCCTATGATTACAGGGCGGTGACTTGCTGTTTCTGCTTGTGGTACTACTCATACTATATTTCTCACACAAGCTCCAATACCAGACTTCCACCACTATGATCTTTTGAGCTCCACACTGGCTTTTCAGCTGCAAAATCTGCTAAACTATAGAGTTCCAATTTACATTACAAATGTTCTGGTTTATGGCTTTAAAATGCATTACTTCTTGCAACAGAATTGATAAATTAAAAAAAAAAAAAAAAATTCAGCTTAGATTTTCTACACATCCTACTGACTACTTTCATTTGACAGTAAACTATGTAATCTTATTTTCTGAAGTGACCTTTCTGTTACATATGTAGCATTTCCCTGAAAGAGTTGCATTTAAATATCATGTTTGTTTTACTACATATCGCTAACATGTCTAAACAGAATAAGAGAATAATTCAATTTACATTCCAACTGTTCCTTTTCTAATGTGCTAGAAATTAGACATAAATGTATTCAGCATTTTAAATTTATTGTACCTCTAAAGCATGAATGAGGGGCTATGTTGATGCCCACCCCAAACTCAAAATATCGCAGCACAAACAAGGGACCAACAAACATCCCTATAGAAACTGTTATTTTTATTCTAGCATTAATAGCCAGCATAGGCGAGCTAAGTGCATATGAAAATGTAATATTTAATTCAGCCATGGGATCTAAATATAAAAATTAAAAATGTACCTCTTTCCTAATTAAGAATGTTTACCTTTTAACTTTAGAAAATTAAAAAAAAAAAAAAAGAGGGAAAAAAATCAATTCAATCGAAAGCACACAGTTCAAGATTACATAAAATTAATTAAAAACAATAGTCTACACTTCAGACCCATCCCTCACCATCTCCAAACCTGCCATCCCAATGGAGGTTAAGATCTGACATTTCAAGGTCTCTGTTTTCCAGCATGCCAGGAAGCACACCAAACACACAACACTGAGTTTCACTCCAACAACGACTTAGAAGTTTATGAATGTAATATTATACACTAATTATCATCAATACTCCTTACTAAGGCAGTAAAAGGATATAAATACAGATAGAAAAATACAAGAGACCTAGGAATACGTAAACTAATACTACACCAAAAACAACAGAACCAAATAAGGTCTTGCTATTTAAAAGTTAAACTAAAATGTTCATTTACAAATATTTAAATTAAATACTACACTCTTCAAACTTAAATTAGAAAAAGACAATACCTATTAATTAAACAAACAACTCACAGAACAGCATAAATTTATGGAATTTATGGAAAATAGATAAAAAGAGGAAACAATTACAATCAAGGGAGTTAATAGGACATATAAGAAGCCAATTACTAATATTGACCATTATATTAATTGAAAATTTGCACGGCATTAGAAGTGCCATTGTCTAGATCATTTACATTTCTTTGGTAATAGATTAGCGACCAATGCTTACTTTAGCGTGTTTATTTGCATTTCCTATTCAACTCCATTACTAGACCGTATTCACATTTGAAATATATCAAGAATGAAAAAGAATTAACTTCTTTAAATTTTTTCTGCTTCTTCAGGTTGCATATGTGGGCATAGCCTTCAGTTATAAGGTGATAATACCTTATGCCTGCAGCACACAGTCACTATTAAATATGCTTATACACAGCCCTCTTCATAAGGGCTGCCACAAGAAAGTCTGGAAAGAAGTACGCCTGACTGTTCTCAAAAAGAATTACTGACTTGCATCTGGTGTGGAATAGCACGGTGGTTTTTAGTCTGTGGGCTGAATGCTGTGTTCATAAATAATTCAAACCTAATTTTAAAGATTTTCTTTATATTGTATCACATAGAACCCTTGGTTTCAGTGTTGTCATTTGAATCTACTACTCTGACTCAGGGTGGTCCTGCTACTAGAGTTTTTTCCAGTTGGCCACATTTACCTCTTCTTTTCATCCACCTGCACCATTTCAAAGTCTCATTTTGCACACATTGGGTCTGAGGTAACAGCTCCCACTCACTCTCTAGCTCTTTGAGCCAGTCCATGCCAAGATCTAAACTGCCCTGGAACCACGTGCCAAGACGGATGGATTTTTGCTTAAGAGAGTGTTTTACTAGGCAAGTACTATCTTTCTGACCGCTCCACCCAGTTGAGCAGTTCAAACAATGCGATTCTCTGTCTTGAACTCAGATTTAGTACGCCACTGTTACAATATTTTTAGTTTTAAGTGAGCTTGTTGGTACGTTATGTTTAGAACAGTTTTAGAAATTGGCAGACTAAAACAAAGGAATATAAAAGGGCAATGAATATTAATAATAAATACACATATCTAACATTTCATGTTAGTGTTACTAATATTAAAAAAACAGCAAGGAAGTATATTTTGAATATAGTCACCAGTATTCAGTTACCTTAGTCATTCCATAAAAAATAAATACAGGAATATGCTGAATGCAGGAGTAGAACTGTGCTTAAAACTGGATCCCAACATTGACAATAAAGACTATAAAACAAAATGAGACTTAGTGCCATCAAGCAGAATCAGCCTTCAAAAGGAGTCATTTTCCCTTTTTATCACATTAATTTATATGTAGCGTTTGTTACTTTTTCTAATTCTTCTCTTCTACATCTGAATGCACATGTAATTGAATATTTGTGTGTATTAAAATTATGGGAATTTTAAACAAATTTTTATTCCTCAAGCCATACTACTGTTTTTACATTAAAACACTTATTAGAAAAGTATTTGACGTACATGAGAAAAACCTAAAGACAAATAACCACACAAAAACCTATCAGTATTCCCTTGCTATCTTCAAACGCAATATTTGGGAAAGTGGTGGGAGTTAGAGATACCACTTTTATTTGTGACTAGTAAAAGAGAAGTACTTAATTTAAGAGTAAAAAAAATGGTGGTACTTCAAAATATTTCAATTCCTGCATATGGTACAACACCACAAAAAGGTTACGTACCCCAGCCTAGAGATATCACAAAACATTTGATCACATATGCATCAACAGTTTGCTGTAGTTAAAAATGTGGTTTGATTTATAGGACATTTACAGGATTTATATAAAAATCATTCAGTGCGACTACTGATAGCAGTAATCAATTTCTTATTCCCAAAGTCGATGAAATTTAATGACAGAACTCATCTTTGAGCATTTACCAGGTAACGGATATGCTATTTCAACCTTCAGTTTATAGGAATAAGGTCACAGAGAAAGAATTATAACAATTTCATAAGCTTTCCAAATTTCAACCCAACTTTCGTTACCTGGTTTAACATTTTTAAATGTTCGTCATTTCAAGTCATTTGTCGTTACAATTTTATTATTTTTGTAACAGTGACAACAGAAATTTCACGGTAAAATGTTTGCCTACATCCAAACATAATATATTGTGGATCATTGCTGGCGCTTTGCCAATGAATACGAGTTTCAGAGAAATACAGTATTGGATCATTATAATCTTTTAATAATGCAGCCATGTGATTGTTTTTAGTGTAGACAAAATACTAGGTACATGTTTAGCCACTGTAGCATAAAGTATCTTTAAGCCATTCTTCACACACTTCTACATAAGTGTGGGTTGAGGCAAAGTCAGAAACCAGGCTGTTAAAAGATGACGAGACCTTCCCCTGCATTCTAATAGAATAAGGGATGGTACTTGTCTTATGTTGTGTTTAGTAAACTAATAAGATCGTTACTACTGTATTGAATATATACAATTTTTAAAAATTGTATGTATAGCAGTGAGATTTACTTACTTCAGTGGGCAAGAATACTGGTATTTAATTGTTTTGCCATTAGTAGTGGTTGTTAACTGAGTACAAGAAAAAAATACACAATTTAAAATTAATTGATCTCAAGTTAAAACTGAATCAGTAAACTAACTACTTTAAGTTGCACATAATGTTTCTTGTGATTATGGGGTGCCGTGTTTAGGGTAAAGGAACTGTCCCAGAACTTTTCATGGGAGGCAAGTTGTTTCATGCACACGGACAGACATGGCTACCACAGGGCTGCATTTGGTTACTAATACCTGTATATCTGAATAATTCTTACACCTTGAACACTCAAAATTAAATGGAACATATGTAATTTCTCCACTCAATCTTGAGTTACTCCTGATGCCTCTATGCAACACTGTATTATCTTCTTGGATGATCATCTGATATGTTTGGATTCACATTTGATTTCTAGGAAAACAAATTTTTATTTCTCATTTGATAGCTTTCTGCCCAACAATATGCAACTGGCCTTTTCTTTTTTAAATGGAGTTTGCCCTGTGGAGATTTGTTGTGATTCAGCTCCAACTAACCTCTCAACTTCAAAAAAGTAATAGCATATTTTTAAACATCATTAAAAAGTACGGTGCAGCTAGGAGGCTGATTCATGCCTCAATGAAAAGGTGAACTTTAAATCCTCCATGTTTACAATCTGACCTAATCAAACGGAACAAAGAGAAGCATGTACTTCCTACTCTGACAAGTGCTCATTATAACAGTCAAGTAAATAATTGTTATTACTTGCCTACTAAGTAAACCCCTTTAGCCAAGGATTTTAAGATTTAAAAAAAAAATTATAAACAGTAGGAAAATACAGAGTTCTTTCCGTCTCTTCAGGCTTTTTAAAAGGAAAGCACTCGAGCTTTAGTCCTACTGTAAATGCAGAGGCTAGACAAAAAATAGCTACCTAACAAAACCTCAGTTGATTGAAGGTTAATAAGGTGGACAAGGTTTCAGATATTCAGAACCAAGTAAAACAGAAAAAGAATCATCCTAAAATGTGGTACACTGCCATGAGGCACTTCATGCCAATGAATTGGATGGCATTATGCTTCACAAGCACCATATACTTTCATTCAAAGGATTTGCCATGCCCAGATCACTGCCCAACAGTATGGACTGTACACGCCACAGGAGCAAAGAGAGGGATATGTAGAGCATATGTACAGCGATCTTTAAATAACATGTAACAAATTTCATAATATTTCAATTTTGCTTTTTTAACATCAATGCACATGGACTGGACAAATGAAATTTGTGTAAGTTTCATAATTTATCGTGAAGTGTATCATCTTCAGCTAATGTCAAGTACCTTATGCACAATTAACAACCATAAGTTTTAAAGTATAATAAAATCTATTAAACTATGAGTGCCCACTAATTCAACAATGTGCCATATAAAAGTATATACAATTTCCTGCATTTGGCATGGCTGCATTTGAGCCTGGCTATGTTCAATCAGTTGACTCTAAATTAATTGGGCTGATACCTAATGCATCATGGCACCTACTGTCTGGTCAGGAAAAAAGGGACAACATCATAAAAACCTGATAATAAGGAAGAGAGAAGGGGGGCATGGTCAAATGCCTGGCATGGTTAACATGGTACCACTCACCTGTCTGAGGTAGAAGTAGTCTTCAGGCCGGAGCAGCTTAAACTCCATGTGCTCCTCTTCTGAAGCTCCAAGCAGCAGGTAGTAAAACACATGGTAATTCCTGAGAAGTGCACAGGGAACAATCAGTTTGCACTGTTCGTACTGTACTATCTAAACCTTATTCAATTTCTGGCATGGCTCCCGACAAACACCCAGAGAAGGGACATGACAGGTTTAATTTCTCACGGATGACAGACCAATGGCTAAATAAATAGCAACAAGTACAGTGCATTTCCGTTCCCAACAAAGCTTTTCAGTTTCAGCTTAATGGTCTGGCAAGTGGCTGGAAATCACATCTTACTCAGTTTCAGCAATTTAGAATAGTATAATAACAGAAAGACAGGAAATCAAACCAAACCAAGACATAACAGATGAGATTTGACATAAACCACTAGCTTAAGCGTTAAGATGTTTAAAAAAAAAAACAGAAAAAAACCCAATAAGTAATGGATTCAAAGCTCAGCAATGACTAACTAGCTGGCCTTTGGAAAGTTATTTAAACTGTCAATGCTAAAACAGAAATGTGGAAGAAACTATAGAACATGCAAAGTATTTTCTAAAAAGACAAAAACCATTGTTATACCATCTATATTTGAATAGTGAGGGAATTTTGTATGTTCAGAAGATTGGTGACTGAAAGGATTTAGGAGGTGTGAAGGTGTTGTGACAATAAGAATTTTGCAAATAGGAAGATCTCTCGACAGATTTAAAGATGGCTCACAGTTTTCACTGTGAAAAAAAGCACATTTCAACAGAATGGAAACAGGGAAGAGGTAAAAGCATGCATAGTTACTCAAAAACACTGCACAATATGTTGAATACAGTGAAGGAATCATCATGTTTTAAGGGGGAGTATATATATAAAAAAAATTATTATTGATTATTTAATGTAACGTTTAGTCCGTTATAGCAACAGATCATGCTTGCACATCTGTCCTTCCATTTTCTAACATGCAATCAGTTCTGGGTTAAGAGAAAGCTAGAACCTAACCCAGAAGAAGTGGGCACATGGCAGGACCCAACACTGAAGAGAATGCCACTCAAGCACACTCTCACACTTACTCATATAGGAATAACTTAGAGCTGAGAATTAAACATACCTGCATGTCTTTGGGATATGGGAGGAAAACACACACAAACACGCTGTTTAAGTGGACACTCTATACAGGCAATGACAATTAACATGGGACAAACATTAACAATACATGGGACAAAACCCATGGTGTGAACTAGGAAACTCCATACAGACAGTAGTAGTGCTTTACTTGTAGAAAGTAAAACTCCAGGCACATTTCAAAACAGGTGGCTACCTCTAAACATGAAGCTTTTCTGCAATGGTGACAAAATGAACTGTACTATATGTTCATTACAAAATATGATTTATTTGTCAGTGTTTAAGAACTTCCACACTGGCCAGACTTTTATGTAGCTCAAATCAGAATGCTGCTTTGAAGCAGATGGCAAGCCACACTAATGATATAACTTGTGTGCTAATGGCAGTGCAAAAAGAGAAACATGCAGTTGTGGGGATGCTAAAACAGCTTATTTCAGAACTAAAATGGAATTACAAAACATTACATTTGTGGTGCTTCTTGGGTTTTTGAGGGCAATGTAGTGTCCATAAGTATGACAACTAAAATTACCAAAAGCAAGAAGAATAGCATGGAAGCGATTGTAATGCAGCTTCAGTGAAGGATGGCCTAATTATTACACTTAAAGTTATCAGGCCTGCATTTCATGTACTTCTGGATAGGTACAGGAACTATAGCAAATATATAAACAATAGGTTATGAGATAATACCTTGAAAACACCACAAACACTTCTTTTGCAAAAAGTCTGAAATAACAGATTGATATCACAAATGCAGCTTTTAAAGTGGGGAAAAATGTAAGTATCAGTAGTTTGTAAGATTTGAAATTTCAATTTTACTTGTCCATTAAATTTTACTTAGTTAGTTCTTTGGTCAGTATTGATTTTATGCATTATCTGTTTTACAATTAGTGAACAGAAAATATCAGTAAGTATATATGAACAAAGTCTATGATGATTTCATTCCTTTTAAGACCCACACTAAACCCCAAACCTGTAACAAAAAAAAAAACACATCAGTTACAGCTTCATAGAGGAAATCACAAATCATAAAGAGTGAAATTCAGGCCATAGCAGGCAAAATGTTGAGGGTACAGCGCTACTGAATCATTCTTTGAGGATTAATTGAAGCACCTTACGAAAAGGTGAGTGGAGTGAGCACTATACAAGTCAAGTGACCAGATTAAGGAGTAACATGCCAGACTTCTGCCTATAAATGCTAAGAAGAGCCCAACTATAACTTAATTGTCATTATAGTGTCCCCTACCTTTCATTCTTCTCCCGAGATACTAGTCGAGACTTTTCCAGCAAATACTTCTCCACAACCGCTCTGCCAGAAGGAAATATCTTGTTAGATAGATGTTCAGTATAATACAAAACTGGGTCAAAGTACCAAGCCTTCAAAACTTACCCTCGGACAATGCCGCTTTCCAGGTAGTTGACTTGAATGAACTTTCCAAAGCGACTGGAATTGTTGTTGTGTGCTGTCTTTGCATTGCCAAAAGCCTGAGTGAAGCAGACAAAAAGATGTGAATGAACAAAAAGGCAAACTGCAGGATAAGTGGGATATTACTTTCCAATACTGCTATTCTGTCTGCCTCTATTACAATTATTGCATGCTCCAGCCTGGGTTGTCAGGTGCGAATGGTCATCAGATGAGACCGAGGCCCATGTTTTCTATTAAATAGCCCTGGCATCAGGGCTGCCTCTGTAGAGCCACACAATGCCCTTTTTGTAAGAGCAAAAAAAAAAAAAAGACACACACACACACACACAAAGCCTGCAGTAATCTGAGCAGCACAGTTGAAAATGAGGGTAAGGGACTGTTGGGTGGGGAGACAATGCTCTTCCTCTTCTTCCTCCATCTCAAATATCATTATATCTTTCAAGTACCAAGGAAAGCATAATACAATGACATTTATGCACAAGCACTTACTTAAAATAAACTCACATAAAGTATGGTGCCCTTATTCTGTCTGCCTGTCATTTGTTAGAAATCTAAAGTAGAACATGTACAGAAGTCCAAATCAGCTTCCGTACAACTTTTCACACATATTACCTAGTAAGTGATTATCATCACACAAAAGACCAAGTCAACCACTTTTTGTTTACATATTCAAATAATTGTCACTTTATATTGCTTTAAAATTTCCAAGCACATTACACTTCAACAATGCCCACATTACAGCACTACCATATGTAGTGAATGGCCTGATGAGGTATAGATGTGTGCAGGTAAGAAGGGGGCGAGCAGTATGCCCACAATCTTTATTCACTTGAATTAATGATGAAAGGCTATTCTTACTTATCAAAGTGGTGCAACCCTGGCCTGACTAAAGTATGCATAACTGGAGTCATTTACATATTATGCACAGGATATGTAGCCATTGTTGTTTTTTTTTTTAAAAAAAAAAAACAAAACTTGATATCACTTCCTAACTGTTAGGGGCCAAACATCCGGACACTCAATCAACATTTATCCTTGTCTGCAGCAGCCTCTACCTTCCAGCGTCAAACTCTTTGCTACTAAGTCTCTCCAACTAAGGTTCTGTATTCCTCTTAATTTTCTTCCTTACAATAATGACTACCATGTTTTTCCAAATTGTTCATTCCCCCCAAAGTGTACACAACATCCAAAACATTTTATTCTACTTTCCACAACTTTCCATATAAACAGATCTGACTGCTGCCATTTTGTGGACCTCCTCATTTGGTTTTCTTAAAGAATCACCTCACCCTTTCTCTCCTTTTTTCTTGTGTTCCAAGTTTCACAACCATACAGGAATACTAGTGAAACTACTGCCTTATATAGTTTAGCTTACACTTACGTTTAATTGGGAGTATTTGATCATTTATAACTCCTGCCAATTCTACCTATTTTATCAATTATACCACAACTCTCTTCTTCATTATTGTTTTACAACCATCTATTGGCTCAAACACAGAGCCCAGACATTTAAAGTGGTTAACTTGCATTACAATTTCTATGTACAATTTTTATCCTCTTTATTGCATTCCATAACTTCAGTTTTTCTGCAACTTTATCCTAAATCACTGACAAACAGTAGTTTCCTCAATTCTTCATTTCTGATGTTATCGCTTAGTATGTCTATCACCAATATAAAAAAGCATGGGACCCATGACGTAAACCTATAATTATTTCAAAACTCCACTTTCCATTTGTATCACAGCTTTTTTATGACATACATTTCTCAGATTATACTAAAAATCCTTTCTGGAACACACTTCTTTTCTTCAGACACCAGCAGGCCACCTCCTAGGCACTCTGTCATACTGTACATTTTTCTAAGTCCATGGGTAAATGGTATACATTTCTGTTCTGTCAAATACTTTTAATGTCTTTTGTATCAAGAAGGAAACTGCACCTGTGGTTGCTTTTCCTTTTCTGGTAAACTACAAATGGTGAATTTGCAAATTTGACAGGAAAGAAGTTCAGAACAGTACGGATTTGCATATAGGACAAACACCTACAACAAATGATTTACATATTAGATTAATTTACCCCATCTTGGATTCAAAACCACTAATATAAATTTGGTTTCTTCTTCTTTGACTGGTATTGTCTTTAAATTGGGCGGCACGGCAGCGCAGTGGTAGCGCTGCTGCTTCGCAGTAAGGAGACCAGGGTTCGCTTCCCTGGTCCTCCTTGCGTAGAGTTTGCATGTTCTCCCCATGTCTGCATGGGGTTTCCTCCCACAATCCAAAGACATGCAGGTTAGGTGCATTGCCGATTCTAAATTGTCCCTAGTGTGTGGTTGGTGTGAGTGGGTAAGAGAGTGTGTGTGTGTGTGCCCTGTGGTGGGCTGGTGCCCTGCCCGGGGTTTGTTTCCTGCCTTGCGCCCTGTGTTGGCTGGGATTGGCTCCAGCAGACCCCCGTGACCCTGTAGTTAGGATGTAGCGGGTTGGATAATGGATGGATGGATGTCTTTAAATTTGTGATTTTCTTCCTGTTTCACTAGAATATTGGCTGCTATGTCCTCCACTATTTTAAGTAATGATATGCTCCAATCTACTGTCCTTTCAAAAGCTGTTTGGGAGAAAAATAAAGGAGGACAAAGAATTCATTATATCTGGTACTATAGGATTTATCACTTAATGTACATTCACAAGGCACTTTATAATATAAACATTAAAAAAAGAAATCTAAAGAATGGCTTTATGCGACAATCTGTGCTTCTACTACCACACCTGTATTGCTGCAAGATTTTCAAAGATTTATTAATGCAAAATAAAGTTATTCTGTAAAAATATTTCTTCTATAACAATGTGTTTACTCTGTAAGAAAATATATCAACAAGTAAAAATGTATGCTTCTGTCCACTAGGGGCTCATTTTTCTGTCCACTTTACATGCTTCCCACTGCCTTTTCACTTCCCATGACTCAGTGAAGCAGGGATTCAATGTCTTTTTCCAACAGCCTGTGGCTCGAAGGCCTTCAAACATGCCACAGTCTCTCTGTAATAAGCTCACCAACAACTTGGCCTACTTGAGCACTTTTTTTTAATTTTCCACCCAAACTTCTGCCAGCACTAGTTTTTTAGGTCTAAATGTGGAACTACTTTGCGAACAACTTGATTTCATGGCTCCTCTCAAATTGCAGGGCAGAGCAGGAAAGAAATAAATAAAGACAAAGCGGCAAACTGACTGAATCTTCCTTTCAAGAAAAATGACTGCAAAGTTTGAGTGAACACTAGAAAAGACAAACAAGCTTATAATCAAATGCACGGATACCAAGTGAGCAGATGGGACATAACCTTCCAATTTCACCCATTAGTACACAGTGTCTTCTAAGCAGTTTCCCTTCCTGTAAGCTCCCACTGTTTAGCAAAGCCAAATAATCTTTAAACGAAGAATACAAAAATATATGTGGTTAAATTTATGCAAACAAAAACCATCATACAAAGCTTGAGATACGATGAGAGGACGAGCCTGATCATTCCGCAAAATTTTCTTCTTAGGTTAGACATTGGAAAAATGTCTGGAACTTGGATAAATTTGAGATATGGGTCTAAACTCTGTTCGAATGGAAACTATTATGTCCAATCACCAGCAAAGTGCAATGCGCCTAACCAGTATTTACCATTAACAGAGGAAGTGGTATTCTCTTCTGTCTATAAGGCAGCAGTGAAACTTGGGAAGCAGAACTGAAGGGTATTTAATGCTAATGGTAAATTAAGTTTAAATTATAATTTTGATATTCTTCCAGTCAAAGCTACTGCTTCACAAATATGGTATTTATTAATCTGACACATAAAATTGTGTCCTACAATACACATATACACACTGCTCAGAAAAATGAATAACATCAAGTCAATGAAACTTCTGGGATATTAATCTGGTCAGTTAAGTAGCAGAGGGGGTTGTTAATCAGTTTCAGCTGCTTTGGTGTTAATGAAATTAACAACAGGTGCACTAGAGGGGTAAAAATGAGACAACCCCCAAAACAGGAATGGCTTAACAGGTGGAGGCCACTGACATTTTTCCCTCCTCGTCTTTTTTGTTTTTTCACTAGTTTTCCATTTGGCTATGGTCAGTGTCACTACTGGTAGCATAAGGCGATACCTGGACCCTATAGAGGTTGCACAGGTAGTCCAACTTCTCCAGGATGGCACATCAATACGTGCCACTGCCAGAAGGTTTGCCGAGTCTCCTAGTACAGTCCCAAGGGCATGAAGAAGATTCCAGGAGACGGGCAGTTACTCTAGGAGAGCTGGACAGGGCCATGGAAGGTCCTTAACCCATCAGCAGGACCGGTACCTACTCATTTGGGCAAGGAGGAACGGGATGAGCACTGCCAGAGCCCTACAAAATGACCTCCAGCAGGCCACTGGTGTAAATGTCTGTGACCAAATAATCAGAAACAGACTTCATGAGGGTGGCCTGAGGGCCCAACGTCCTCTAGTGGGCCATGTGCTCACTGCCCGGCACTGTGGAGCTCGACTGGCATTTGCCACACAATACCAGAATTGGTGGGTCCACCACTGGTGCCCCATGCTTTTCACAGAGGAGATTAGGTTAACCCTGAGCACATGTGACAGACGTGTAAGGGTCTGGAGAAGCTGTGGAGAACGTTATGCTGCCTGTAACATCGTTCAGCATGACCGGTTGGGTGGTGGGTAAGTGATGGTCTGGAGAAGCATATCCATGTAGGGACGCACCGACCTCTACAAGCTAGACAATGGCACCTTGACTGCCATTAGGAATTGGGATGAAATCCTTAGATCCATTGTCTGACCCTATGCTGGTGCAGTGGGTCCTGGATTCCTCCTAGAGCACAACTATGCCCGGCCTCAAGTGGCGAGAGTATGCAGGCAGTTCCTGGAAGATGAAGGAATTGATACCATTGACTGGCCCCCACACTCGCCTAACCTAAATCCAACAGAACACCTCTGGGACATACCAAGGTGTTACCCAGCAAAAAATTGCAAAGACTTTGCATCTATCATCATCAACTGTGCATAACATCATCCGAAGATTCAGAGAATCTGGAACAATCTCTGTGCGTAAAGGTCAAGGCCGTAAAACCATACTGGATGCCCGTGATCTCCGGGCCCTTAAACGACACTGCACCACAAACAGGAATGCTACTGTAAAGGAAATCACAGAATGGGCCCAGGAATACTTCCAGAAACCATTGTCAGTGAACACAATCCACGTGCCATCCCCTGTTGCTAGCTGAAACTATACAGTGCAAAGAAGAAGCCATTTCTAAGCAAGATCCACAAGCTCAGGCGTTGTCACTGGGCCAGGGATCATTTAAAATGGAGTGTGGCAAAATGGAAGACTGTTCTGTGGTCAGACGAGTCACGATTCAAAGTTCTTTTTGGAAATCTGGGACGCCATGTCATCCGGACCAAAGAGGACAAGGACAACCCAAGTTGTTATCAACGCTCAGTTCAGAAGCCTGCATCTCTGATGGTATGGGGTTGCATGAGTGCGTGTGGCATGGGCAGCTTGCATGTCTGGAAAGGCACCATCAATGCAGAAAAATATGTTCAGGTTCTAGAACAACATATGCTCCCATCCAGACGTCATCTCTTTCAGGGAAGACCCTGCATTTTTCAACAAGATAATGCCAGACCACATTCTGCATCAATCACAACATCATCGCTGCGTAGGAGAAGGATCCGGGTACTGAAATGGCCAGTCTGCAGTCCAGATCTTTCACCTATAGAGAACATTTGGCGCATCATAAAGAGGGAGATGCCACACAGTGGTGAAAATGGCCTTGTCCCAACTTTTTTGGGATTTGTTGACACCATGAAATTCTGAATCAACATATTTTTCCCTTAAAATGATACATTTTCTCAGTTTAAACTTTTGTTCCGTGATTTATGTTCTATTCTGAATAAAATATTAGAAGTTGGCACCTCTACATTATTGCATTCAGTTTTTATTCACGATTTGTATAGTGTCCCAACTTTTTTGGAATCCGGTTTGTGTGTGTGTGTGTGTGTGTATGTATATTATATATATATATATTGTGGAGCCAACCCGGACACAGACAGGCGGACATGTTGTAATTCACCACCACACGTTTATTTACACAATTATTTACAATAATATGGTCACTAAGACCCAGTCCAAAGTAGTGCACAAACCCCAAAACACTCAGTCCTGGCCACAAATGCCTTTCTTCGGGCCGCCTCCACTCTCTTCTGCCTTGTCCTCCTTCCACCCGACTCTAGCCTCGAATGAAGGGAGACGGCCCCTTTTATAGAGTCCCCGGATGAGCCCCAGGTGTTCCTGGCATTCCTCCTCTAGCCACGCCCCAGCGTGGCGGAAGTGCCGGCTGTCCTCCCGGCAGCTCTCCGGGCGCCGTCCTAATTCTTCCCCCCAGCACTTCCTGGTGTGGCGGAAGTGCTGGGGTAACAGGTCCCAAGGCATTGGGCGCCTCCTGGCGGTGCCCACGGGCCCCTACAGGGTGGAGCTTCCATGCCCTGTACCCGTGGCCCCCAAAGCAACCAGGAAGGCGACCCCCACGTGATCCAGGGTGGGCACAGACCCACATCCGGTCCCTCATGGCGTCCCGGCCGGGTCATAGCCCCTGGCATCCCTGACAAAAATATAAATATAAATATATATATATATATATATATATATATAAATATATATATATATATAAATATATATATATATATAAATATATATATATATATAAATATATATATATATATATAAATATATATATATAAATATATATATATATATATATATATATATATAAATATATATATATTTATATATATATATATATATTTATATATATATATATTTATATATATATATATATATATACTGCTCAAAAGAATTAAAGGAACACTTTTTAATCAGAGTGTTGCATAAAGTCAATGAAACTTACGGGATATTAATCTGGTCAGTTAAGTAGCAGAGGGGGTTGTTAATCAGTTTCAGCTGCTGTGGTGTTAATGAAATTAACAACAGATGCACTAGAGGGCAACAATGAGATGACCCCAAAACAGGAATGGTTTAACAGGTGGAGGCCACTGACATTTTTCCCTCCTCATCTTTTCTAACTGACTGTTTCTTCACTAGTTTTGCATTTGGCTACAGTCAGTGTCACTACTGGTAGCATGAGGCGATACCTGGACCCTACAGAGGTTGCACAGGTAGTCCTTCTCCAGGATGGCACATCAATACGTGTCATTGCCAGAAGGTTTGCTGTGTCTCCCTGCACAGTCTCAAGGGCATGGAGGAGATTCTAGGAGACAAGCAGTTACTCTAGGAGAGCTGGAGAGGGCCATAGAAGGTCCATAACCCATCAGCAGGACCAGTATCTGCTCCTTTGGGCAAGGAGGAACAGGATGAGCACTGCCAGAGCCCTACAAAATGACTTCCAGCAGGCCACTGGTGTGAATGTCTCTGACCAAACAACCAGAAAGACTTCATGAGGGTGACCCAAGGGCCCCATGTCCTCTAATGGGCCCTGAGCTCACTGCCCAGCAGCATGCAGCTCGATTGGCATTCACCATAGAATACCAGAATTGGCAGATGCACCACTGGTGCCCTGTATTTTTTACAGATGAGAGCAGGTTCACCCTGAGCACGTGACAGAAGTGAAAGGATCTGGAGAAGCCATGGAGAACATTATGCTGCCTGTAACATCATTCAGCATGAGCACTTTGGTGGTGGGTTAATGATTGTCTGGGGAGGCATATCCATGGAGGGTCACACAGACCGCTACAGGCTTGACAAGGGCACCTTGGCTGCCATTAGGTATCAGGATGAAATCCTTGGACCCATTGTCAGACCCTATGCTGGTACAGTGGCTCCTGGTGCACGATAATTCCTGGCCTCATGTGGTGAGAGTATGCAGGCAGTTCCTGGAGGATGAAGGAATTGATACCATTGACTGGCCACCACACTTTCCTGACCTAAATCCAATAGAACACCTCTGGGACATTATGTTTTGGTCCATCCAATGCCACCAGGTTGCACCTCAGACTGTCCAGGAGCTCAGTGATGCCCTGGTCCAGATCTGGGAGGAGATCCCCCACAACACCATCTGTCATCTCATTAGAAGCATGCACCGATGTTGTCAGGCATGTATACAAGAACACAGGGGCCATACAAAGTGCTGCGTACAATTTTGAGTTGCTGTAATTAAATTTTGGCAAAATGGACCAGCCTGCCACATAATTTTTCACTCTGATTTTTGGGCGTCTTTGAATTCAGGGCTCTGTAGGTTGATCATTTTCATTTCCATCAAACGATGTGGCATCCTTTCGTTCCTAACACATTACCCAGTCCATATCAGTATAGATATCCAGGAGGATTTCTTTTTCCCATTGAGATCTGATGTGTTTTCTAAGTGTTCCTTTCATTTTTTTGAGCAGTTTATATATATTTATATTTTTGTCAGGGATGCATATATATATATATATATATATATATATATATATATATATATATATATATATATATATATACACACAAACATTTTTTTAAAATATGTACATTTTTGTGCTTTAAAATGGGATTTAAGAGGCACACGTCCAAATGTGACAAATCTTAAAACTTAGCAAGTACACCCAGTCTGAAGAAGCACCTGTTCATACTTAAGAAAATTAACTTCTAATGTAAACTGGAAGTAAATTTTAATCACAAGTTGTTGGTACTATTTTCTTAAGGTAAGCATACTTTTGCTGTTCGCTTATCTGCTCAGGCAGTTGTCATGGGTGGTGTTTTACATGTTTAAAAAGCAGTTTGTTCTCAGACTTAGTCTGGTTGCAGGCTACATATTTTCTTCCTGTTGTCTCTTCAGTTATATTTTATTAACGGTTGTGTTCTGCCACAACTTATAACAAAGGCAGAAAACTGTGCAATGTCCCATATAGCAGAAAGGCTATACAATATGCTATGACAATATGCCATGAAATCATCTGACTGGAGTATGCATCTGCTGTCAAACCACTGTGACTATTCATGATTCAAAAGTGTGCCAGCATCAGCTGCATACGGTTGCTCAAATCATATTCTTTATAAGCAATACTGGATATGTGCTGAAATCACAAGATTTTATTCTTCCTAAATGGTGCCTTATATTCAGTCAAGTTCCACATTGCATTGGTTCTTCCAGTTACAGCCGGGGTACAATCTCGGATAAATTTCAGCATCATAAAGCAAACAAAAACAACTTTTCATTGTTCCATTTTCTTACATTGTCAGGTCTGCCATGACTCTGAGCATGCCACTTCCAGCATTGTGCTCTGCACAAGCAGCTTGCCCCCTCTTCCCTTTTCTGCACACAAAAACTCATGCAGGCTGTGTGCTAATTACTCAAGTGTGTTAGAAAAAAAATATAGTACACCATTACTAGTGATTTTATATATAGTTTTACCTAGCTGAAATTGTGAACCACAGAACCCGCAGGACAAGGTGATGTGGTAAGGGGCAACTTTTCTCCTGTTGCATTCTGTGATGTTACAGTGGTGTGAAAAACTATTTGCCCCCTTCCTGATTTCTTATTCTTTTGCATTTTTGTCACACAAAATATTTTTTTGATCATCAAACACATTTAACCATTAGTCAAATATAACACAAGTAAACACAAAATGCAGTTTTTAAATGATGGTTTTTATTATTTAGGGAGAAAAAAAATCCAAACCTACATAGCCCTGTGTGAAAAAGTAATTGCGCCCTGAACCTAATAACTGGTTGGGCCACCCTTAGCAGCAATAACTGCAATCAAGCGTTTGCGATAACTTGCAATGAGTCTTTTACAGCACTTTTTTTGAGGGTTTTCTAGCATGAACCGCCTTTTTAAGGTCATGCCATAGCATCTCAATTGGATTCAGGTCAGGACTTTAACTAGGCCACTCCAAAGTCTTCATTTTGTTTTTCTTCAGCCATTCAGAGGTGGATTTGCTGGTGTGTTTTGGGTCATTGTCCTGTTGCAGCACCCAAGATCGCTTCAGCTTGAGTTGACGAACAGATGGCCGGACATTCTCCTTCAGGATTTTTTGGTAGACAGTAGAATTCATGGTTCCATCTATCACAGCAAGTCTTCCATGTCCTAAAGCAGCAAAACAACCCCAGACCATCACACTACCACCACCATATTTTACTGTTGGTATGATGTTCTTTTTCTGAAATGCTGTGTTCCTTTTACGCCAGATGTAATGGGACATTTGCCTTCCAAAAAGTTCAACTTTTGTCTCATCAGTCCACAAGGTATTTTCCCAAAAGTCTTGGCAATCATTGAGATGTTTCTTAGCAAAATTGAGACAAGCCCTAATGTTCTTTTTGCTTAACAGTGGTTTTGCGTCTTGGAAATCTGCCATGCAGGCCATTTTACCCAGTCTCTTTCTTATGGTGGAGTCGTGAACACTGACCTTAATTGAGGCAAGTGAGGCCTGCAGTTCTTTAGACGTTGTCCTGGGGTCTTTTGTGACCTCTCGGATGAGTCGTCTCTGCGCTCTTGGGGTAATTTTGGTCGGCCGGCCACTCCTGGGAAGGTTCACCACTGTTCCATGTTTTTGCCATTTGTGGATAATGGCTCTCACTGTGGTTCGCTGGAGTCCCAAAGCTTTAGAAATGGCTTTATAACCTTTACCAAACTGATAGATCTCAATTACTTCTGTTCTCATTTGTTCCTGAATTTCTTTGGATCTTGGCATGATGTCTAGCTTTTGAGGTGCTTTTGGTCTACTTCTCTGTGTCAGGCAGCTCCTATTTAAGTGATTTCTTGATTGAAACAGGTGTGGCAGTAATCAGGCCTGGGGTGGCTACGGAAATTGAACTCAGGTGTGATACACCACAGTTAGGTTATTTTTTAACAAGGGGACAATTACTTTTCACACAGGGTCATGTAGGTTTGGATTTTATTTCTCCCTAAATAATAAAAACCATCATTTAAAAACTGCATTTTGTATTTACTTGTGTTATATTTGACTAATGGTTAAATGTGTTTGATGATCAGAAACATTTTGTGTGACAAACATGCAAAAGAATAAGAAATCAGGAAGGGGGGCAAATAGTTTTTCACACCACTGTATATTTTACAAAGTCTGGATTTATGTTGTGATGCATTCAGGCAAGAGTGCACATATGACAATAATTCTGAACTGATTAAGCTAATTTGCAATATTTTATCAGAGCCTCAGAGAAAGAGGCTACCTACATGATGTTAAAATAAAAAAAAAATAGGAAATAGAGTTAAACAACAATGAAACAGACTTAAACACAACAAACCCATCATCAAATTTTACTGCACAAGATATGCCAATCTTGCTCAAAAAATGGTAATAAAACAACTGAAAACAACATGAGTAATGTAATTAGTAATTTCACTGTTTGTCGGTAGACAACTACTCCATGAAAGGCCACAATAAAATGAGGTAGGTCTGAGTTATGATTTGTAGCAAGTTTAGGTCAACTTTAAATAACAAGGATAAATGAAAATGTAGAGACAATTTGAAAATGACACAGTAATCACAACAGACAGAAGCTAACGCAATACAACATGTTCGTGATGGCTTGCGGGTATTTGGAACATGCATGATGCAGCATGCTGCCGTTAGTCGGTTTTGAGCCAGGATGAAATGAACATGGGTGCTTGGCTGCAGGACTGCACAACTGTTGAATTTCAGCAGGTTTCACTCCATCTGTCCAAAGAAATCTCACTACAGCATGTTGTTCAGCAAGGTGCAATCCTGAAGAGAAGCATCCACATTCATTTAACCATGGCATCAACTAGACAAACAGCAGAGAGCTGCATGTGTTCAATCTACCCATAAGTCATAGTGAACATTAGGGATGCTCCAATTGGCCGATTTTCACTTCACAAAAAAAGAGTTGATCAGTGACTGGAGAGAAGCCAATCATAAAAACATATTTTCGTCTCCTGCTTTTCTAAGTTTTCCAGTAATTTAGTTGCAGTGTTCCTTTATGCAAGGACTTGTGGCAGTTAAGCCGGGGGGATGGGAATCATCTTTTTTTCTTTTTACAAAAAACCTCCTGCAGTGTAAACAAAGAGCAGCAAACAGAAGCTTGTTTTATTAGTGAACAAGAGGCAATTGGTATATTAGCCATTACGTTAAAGAAAGTGGAGTAATAAACAGAAAAAAAGTAATCAGAGAAGTCATTCTGTGGAACTAGACAAACAGCAAGAAAAGCTACTTTTAAGAATTCAAACCTTTATTTTCTCCTTTAAATTCAGACACTGCTTGAGTTTGGACAGCATGCGTGTTTAAAATGCAGCTGCTTACATTTTTTACTGGAAAAAGATAAGACAGACAAATCTGAAATTGCTGATTAGTAAACAATAGCCTTGTTTAAAAGGTTTATACTATGTTTATTATTTGTTGCTGTGTGTCATACAGCATACGTTTTAGTAAGAAACAAGTACTACAAAATTAAAATGGTAATCCATATTTTATAAATTACACCTCAAGAATTATGAATGTCTAGTTGATACACTGAAAGAAAAAAAAAAACACACCCGTACAAATATAATAAATGCATATGTTAACAGTAAAAAGCTGTAGTGCAATTAATGATTTAAAATGATTAAAACCTATAACTGCATGTATATTCATATGTAAGCATGTAAAGCACTGTTTAATTACTAATATCAATTCATTGTGTGGGAATGAATATCTATTTTGTTAGAGAAATGGTGTATATGCTACTGTATTAATTAAGCCTCCTTTCAGATAGGTACATTACTGAAAAAAATTGAACAATGGCAGCTTGTAATTATGAGAAACATTTTCTTATATGTATTATGGATAAATATTTTGTACATATCTTACTGAAGTATGTAGTTTAAGGAAATTGTATTTATTATAGTATTTTATGTTCACTGAACAATAAGCCTACAGAATTTCATTTTGTTAATAAAAAATGAACAGTTAACACAGTGGTCTATAGTTTACTTTATAATAGAAGACATAAAACTTCTATTATGCAGGAGATTAGTGTAAAAACAAAAACTGATCTGTAAAAAGCCTGATCAGACCATCCCTAGTGAATGGGTTGTGATGCGCTAGCTTCTATCCATTACAGTTAATTTTTAAATTTCCTTTACTGTTTGATTTACTCTCATATTTGTAAAAATCATTAAAGTATTACTGAATTTCACTGCTGGTGCTGTTTGATATGGAATCCCTAAGCAATATCTATGGATCCACAGTCACTTCCTTGATGTAGATGCTTTCAGTCTATAACTGAAATAAGTGGAGTAAAGACAGTTTTTCAGATTTGACCTTCATCACGTGGTGAAAGACAGTGAGTGACTTTTTTTTTTTTTTTTAGAGATTACTATCCAGTTGTCTATAGAAAAGAGACAGCAATTCATATCTTGGTTTCAACACTAGGTAATGTCAAACAAAGATCACATGGAGACGATTTCTTGAGATTAAAAATATATGCTAAGAGGAAACCACACACCTTCGGCCAAAAGCAGTGAGGTGAGGCCCACAGTCGGTCTCCTTTTAAAATGGCAGAATCTCACAAAGAAGAAGAAGAAAAAGAAAAGAAAGAAAAAAAAAACACCATATATAGTGTTTTACAATATGTGTGCAATCTTAAGACATGGATCAATACTTCATAACATTTTTGGCTTGAACAATTGATCTACTTGGAAAGCATTTAAGCCTTTGTTTTCATTTTGGGATTCTTATTCCGTATGTCTATTTTAAGCTTGAAGAGCAGGCATAATATTTTTAAAACAAATAAAAAATGCTTTACGTCAGAATAAAATGCAGCAAATGAATACTGTGCATATCACGATTGTAAAGAAATAACTTTGACTTGAAAAATACCAAACTTATCCTTTACTGAATAGTAAAAATTCAGAGGCATATACAGTACATTATGCTACTCATGGTAATTTATACATTTAATTTTCCTTTTTTTCAAATTGCTGATCCATAATGTGATCTTCAAATACAGTGCATCCGGAAAGTATTCACAGCTCATCACTTTTTCCACATTTTGTTATGTTACAGCCTTATTCCAAAATGGATTAAATTCATTTTTTTCCTCAAGACTTCTACACACAACACCCCATAATGACAACGTGAAAAAAAGTTTACTTGAGGTTTTTGAAATGTATTAAAAATAAAAAAACTGAGAAATCACATGTACATAAGTATTCACAGCCTTTGCTCAATACTATGTCAACGCACCGTTGGCAGCAATTACAGCCTCAAATCTTTTTTTCTCCTCTCTCCACAAAGGGCCTCTGGAGCTCTGACAAAGTGACCATCGCATCGGGTTCTTGGTCACCTCCCTAACTAAGGCCCTTCTCCCCCAATCACTCAGTTTAGATGGCCGGCCAGCTCTAGGAAGAGTCCTGGTGGTTTCGAACTTCTTCCACTTACTGATGATGGAGGCCACTGTGCTCATTGGGACCTTCAAAGCAACAGGATTTTTTCTGTAACCTTCCCCAGATTTGTGCCTCAAGACAATCCTGTCTCAGAAGTCTATCAATCAATCAATCAACATTTATTTATATAGCACATATTCATACAAAAAAATGTAGCTCAAAGTGCTTTACAAAATGAATAGAGAAATAGAAGACACAATAAAAGATAAACATAAGTCAACATTAATTAACATAGAATTAATTCCTTTGACTTCTCGCTTGGTTTGTGCTTGGACATGAACTGACAACTGTGGGACCTTAAATAGACAGGTGTGTGCCTTTCCAAATCATGTCCAATCAACTGAATTTACCACAGGTGGACTCCAATTAAGCTGCAGAAACATCTCAAGGATGATCAGGGGAAACAGGATGCACCCGAGCTCAATTTGGAGCTTCATGGCAAAGGCTGTAAATACTTATGTACATGTGCTTTCTCATTTTTAAATTATTTTTAATAAATTTGCAAATATATCAAGTAAATTCTTTCACATTGTCATTATGGGGTGTTGTGTGTAGAATTCTGAGGGAAAAAATGAATTGAATCCATTTTGGAATAAGGCTGTAACATAACAAAATGTGGAAAAAGTGAGGCGCTGTGAATACTTTCCGGATGCACTGTACATCTTTACAATGAGTACACAGTGCAAAAAATAATTAAAAATCAATAAACTGAACAAACTTAAAACTCAAAGTCCATCAGGTTTATAATACTGTCCCCTTTGAAATTATTGAAATAGCATGACCAGTTTTATTTGCTTTTGCTATAAACTGAAGACTTTTGGGTTTTACAGCAAAAGATGAAAATGAGACAAAAGTTCATAATTTCATCTTTCATTTCCTGGCATTGCCATCTAGATATATTAAACAACACAGAACATAACACCTCTTACAGCAGACCATTCAATTTATTTGGCAAGCAAAAGTATAGAAAAAAATAGTCTTATAGTAAATAGCACCTAATATGTATTTGCATATTTCTTGCTTGCAATAACCTTATCAAATCTGCAACTCATTTTGTTATGCTTCTCTAGACAGACAACCACAGCATGAGTGGTTGTCTGTATAGGGGTTTTCACTTTAGTCTGGTGATTGACTTGGCCAGTCTAAAACTTTGCACTTTTTTGATCTATTAAATCCTTTGTTGAGTTGGCAATAAGGTTGCATGGTATACCAGTACTGAAATAGTACAGTGGGTGGGGACATTGGGGTATAGGGGGTCACAGATTTTTATGAGCTAGGGGAATCAAACAGTGGTGAGACAAAGATTTGAGAGGAGTTATCAGTTATTTGCTTTGGAAGACATTTGTTACTGGTACTACACAGATCTAACAATAGTTGGCTGTGATTTTGGGAAAAATTTCTTGGTGCATGATGAAGTTTCTCTTGATTGGTCTGGAATGCTTTTCTTTGTAAATTGGCAAACAAAATGTGTCTATAAACGTCTGAATTCATTCTGCTGCTACTATCATGAGTTACATCATCAAGAAAGATTAATTGGTTTGTTTCAGAAGCAGCAATGCAAATCCAAGCAATGACACTACCTTCACCATGCTTGACAGATGAGCTTGTATGTTTTTGATCATGCTCAGATCCTGTCTTCCTTCACATTTTGGCTGTTACATTACTTTGCAAAGGTTGATTTTGATCTCATCAGTCCATAAGAATGTTCCAGAAACATTTGTGAGAAATGTATGTACTTTTTTGTTTTTGGTGCAAATTCCACTTCTTGCTATAAGTGATTTGCATTTTGTGGTACAGCCTCTATATTTCTGCTCTCGGTCTTCATTAAAATGTTGGATTGCAATTTCTCCAATCCGGCCCTGTGGAGGCAGTTGGCGATATTACGGACTGCTGTTTTTTTTCTCCGCAATGTTTTTGTAATGAACTGCTGTTCTCCTTGGCCAACCACTCAATGTCAGTTGTTCAGCACACCAGTGGTTTCTTTCTTTCTTTTTCAGAAAATTGCTGCATTGCCTATATCCAGGGTTTGTGCAAGGTCTCTGAATGATTTTCCCTTTATTCGGCTTCAAAATGGCTTGCTTTTCTCCCTTAGACAGCTCTCAGGTATTTCTGGTGTGTTTAACAACAAATGCAGTCAGGATGAAAAAAACCCCAAGCTAAAACCAAGAGGTCACATTCAGAAATATTTATTGTTTAAACAATCAATCAAAAAGTACATATCTGGGTAAAGAAAAACACCTGTCAGTCACATATTCCTATACTTTTACTCCCCTAAAATTGTGTGGTCTGCTCCAAAAGGTACTACTCTTCTATGGTGTTTATCACATCCAAATATCAACACCAGAATATATCTTGCCTGAAGGTGCCTGAGTTGCCTCGAAAGCTTGCATATTGTAATCTTTTTGGTTAAATAAAATGTGTCATTTTGCTTGGCTTTTCTCAACACCACAATATAAACACTTAAATTCTAAACACCAGCCTCATATTTATCTTTTAATCTCAAACCAAAAAGTGCCCTCCGTGTATAGGTAAAAAAAAAAAACTGAAGTGATCTTGAAGTACTTTTGGAGAGAACTGTATTGCAACTAACACTGGAAATACCTCCAATTCTATTTCTGATTAGTCAATACAGCATAACAATGATATGGAAATCTTAATTTTAACTTGTTAAAAATACTACAGATATGTCAAAAATAAATTTTTGATATGCAAAATGCTAACTTGACTCTGAATACATTTCTAAAGCCAAAGTTTGAAGATGAAACTTCAGAAGCTCAAAGTTGCTTACCATGTTGTTGCTACAGTGGATTTTTATTTAGCAGACAAAGCTGCATCATCTAGTTAAAATGGAAGCACTCATAAAAAAGGAGCAGTTAAGGACTTGCATGTGAATACACAGGGACAAAAATAAACAAGTCTTGCATGCTCAATCAGTTGAGGTATTAAAGCAGCTGGCAAAGAATATTTAGTGTTGCACAATTTCAACACATCTATGACAGCCACATCACACAGCTCAATGCACCCACAAAAGCAAACTACAAACCACATACACTGTTGCTTGTGCTTCGGCCATGCAACCTGTCTAATCTCTCTCTAATGGGAATTTCATAAACAGCCCTTCATGATAATATTAATCTTCCCCCCGCTCAAACTTTCATTTAAGGCTAGTACAATGAGAAACCTAAAAGGCCATAACTATTTCCAAAATTACTAGTTCTGAAGAATATCTTGTATATTCAGACAAAAAGGACTGCTGACAAATTATCCTTTTACCCATGCTGGGGTCTGAAATCTCACCTTCAAACTATGTCTGTTTTTCTTCCAGTTTCCTTATGTCTAATTTTACCCACTGAATTCAAGTTCATTCACTTTCTAGTTAGAATGTTAAAGTGTTTTAGAATTCAGACTATTTCTCCTGGCTTATCTAAAAACAGAAAGCAGAATTTCCCTGGTTCACTTTGCCACCCAATTAACCACAATCCTACGACCTAAAACTAAGTCAACTACCTTTAAAAAAAAATCATACATGCTAATGTACAGTACAAATTAAAATTTGTTTGGCCTCAGTACAGCTTAATTAAGCAATTACAGAAGACAAAAAGGAAAAAAAAAAAACAGAAGATGTGCATGGAAACCATTTGCACAATGCCCTTCCCTTACTCCTCCTCATAGCCCTGACACAACCAAATGACAGTCAGTGAGAGGATGGACTCTCGTCTCTGTGGAGTCTTCCTCACTTCAAAGGGGCAGAAATCAGTCAAATACATTAAAAATTGCACTGAAGAAATGAAAGAGTTTGGGGGCTGAGCACTTGGCTTCCTTTAGTATGTTAAAGCATTTCATATTCAGCAAGAATAGTGCAGCAGTTTTTCTGAGCTCATTTAATGAGTGAATCCTTCTCCCATCAGTCCAAATCAAATACTGCTACAAAGATACTAAATGTAGGAAAACATAGATTTTTCTTTCAGCAGGCAGTTAAAAAAAAAAAAAACCAAACAAACCCGGAAGCGAAAAATATTCTCTATAACCACTTTCGCTTCTTCTTTAGTTTTGGCCAAAATGAAGTGGGGGGAGGGTTATGAGGAACTCATAGGATATATTCAGAGTGAAGACAGAAGGCAGGGCAATACAAGTTCTGCACTCAGCATAATCAAAATAGAGCTGATGTCACAGTCTTAGGCATGACTTCCTGGCAAGCAACTTATCTTGCAACTCAAAACCATTAGGAGAAATACTCGCCCTGTTTAAAGAATACCCAAATAAGCACAGCAAAGGACCAACAGCACCATCCCTCACACACAGTCATCATTGTATGGACATACTTACTACACATCATGGGGGTCTTCCTCTGTTACTTCCCGCCACACCTCGCTCTTTTCTTCCTTCTGGTGAACTGCTACCAAAGGAATTTTAACTACATTCTATCATATTCACCAACATCTCTCTCAATTAAAAACAACTTCATGGGAGTCTATTTTCTCTGGAAACACCATATACTGAAAGGATTCATCTCTGCTGTAAAAATTATAACCTCTTCCTAATTTTTATTATTTATTCAGGTGACATAATTCCAATGGCTAACAAAAGGAGCCAGGGCAAGCATCAGTCCTAAATTCGGAGGCTAGTAACCATGAGGACACGCGTTTCTACAACAACAGTTTGCTCTATTCTAAACCGTTCTCTTCACCTACCTCCAGAACAGGTCCAGCTCCTAGAATGGTCCTCTCCACACCACTGGCATAACCCTTTTGACTCAAGGCTGTTAGGCAGTGGATCAGGAAATTGGTGCTTTGTGTTTTGCCTGAGCCACTCTCCCCAGAGATCACAATACATTGATTGACTTGCTTCTTCAGCATAGTATGGTATGCAACATCTGCGATGGCAAAGATGTGAGGATCCAGTTTTCCTAACTGGTGGTTGTCATATTTCTTAACATATTTGGGATTGTAGATAGGCAGAAACTTGAAGGGATTAATGGCAATGAGGATACTGCCTGCATAAGTGTAGATGCTATGGTGTTGGAAACGGAGTCTCAGATTGGCCAGGATTGATTCCTCAGTGAGGTTTGGCAAGTTGCACAAGTCATCCACTTCCTGCTGCCTGGGGGGTAAGAAGCCCCGTGCCAACAAGCAGCGAGCATCATCCACACCGTGAGCAGCCGGAAGATGCATGTAACGAATGGATCCATCCAAGTTACGTTCCTGTAAGAGGAAGTAGAACCCTTCACTCTGCGGGTGCTCCTCTTGAGCCCTGCGTGGCCACAGCAGAACTCTGTGAACTGGGAGGTCACCAGCTTCCAACACCCACTCTTCCCCGCCACACTCCTTAACCTCTGCTAGCACGTAACATTTTGTGGCATCCAGTTTGAGCAAAGCAGCAACATTCTGTATGACCTCAGCTGCTGTGGTGCTCTTGGAGACGTGCAGCTTGCAGCATTGTGCCAGGTCTGAAGATAACCGAGGGTAGATCTGCAGAGAATAGACCCTGCCATCACCACTAGCAGTGCTGCTAGAGTCCACAACATTCATTCTGCCACAAATGGGCACACTGAAGCATACCGCAGCTCCGATGGAGTCACCATCGAGTACCTGCAATACAAAACAGAGATGAAAGTCACAGAGAGAAGCTTCAATTGCAGCCAGGGATTAGAGGAGGGATCAATATATTAGCATAAGGAATTTGTTGGGAAATTTAAGGGCAGATTTCACAAAAATGTTTCAAGTATTTCTTAATGCAAAGAACTATTAACACATGGAATAAATTTCCAAGTACTATTGTGGACAGTAGTACTTTGTGGACCTTCGCATCTCGACTTGATGTTATTTTGGAGAATTTCAGAGAATAGGATGCATGAGTTCAGGAAATAGCCAAGGGACAGTCCAACAAACTGCAGGTATGAATACAATCAAAGTCTTGTTTTAAAAACACCACAAAAGCAGCTGCAAATACACCCCCATGTTGTCTTTGCATGTCAGTAAATGAAGCACATGAAAAGGTAGATCTCATCCATGTGCTCCCCACAGACATCCCTCCCAGCCTTTCAGCTCTTTAACGTTAAAGAGCATGTACAGTATGTGGAATGGAATGGAAAAACAAGTGAAAGAGATAGCATAGTCAGAACTTCAGATTTCTTGCAAAAGCCTTCAGAACTACAAATTGTGCTGTGTTTAAGTGGAAATTGGAATTTCAGTAATAATCATTTGTGGTGGTGTTCTGTTCATGTGCATTTCCAAGGTCAGAGTTGTGGGCAAAACACCGGGTTGTAGATGATGTGCTGCTTGCTTTACACAAAAAATAATTTAAGCCTGTCTCTTTTTTGTAAAAATAAGAAGTATAGGAAATACAGAGAAAGGTCTCGGCATCTATCCAAATCTAATGCAACCACCAAATGGCATTTCCCAATGAGCTAATTTTTTTAAATATTTTTAAATGAGGTGAAAGGTCGGCACTATATTTTAAACTGATGTATTTGGGTAACAGAGTTATTTTGATACTATCTCATTGGGACCCATCACAGCAGCATGTCTGTCTGCAGAGAGTGTCAACCACGTTGAGTGGTTTACTTGCCTCGGCAGCAACATTCATGTCTCTGGTGATTCTTCTTATGAAGTCAGTAGATGGACTGGGAGAGCATATGGGGGAGGTCATGAGGTCACTGTAAAGAAGCGTCTGACGCTCTGATATTTTGGCAAAAGGACAAAGGTCAAGTCTTTAGAGTCCTGGTGCTTTCTGTTTTGCTATATGGTTGTGAGACACGGATGCTATCCAGTGACCCGAGCCAAAGACTAGACTCCTTCAGTACTGTGCGTCTTCAGAGAATCCTTGGGTACTGTTGGTTTGACTGTGTCGAACTAGCAGCTGCTCACGGAGTCTCAAATGAGGCACATTACCTGCATTGTGAGGGAGTGTCAGTTATGGTACTCCGGCCAGGTGGTGTAATCCCCCAAGAGGGTAATCCGGCTGCCAGGATACTCACTGTCGAGGACCTGAGTAGCTGGACTAGGCCAAGAGGACACCCATGTAATAGATGGCTGTGGCAGATACATGGTCAATTCCGTAGGGTCAGACTGGATGCTTGTCCGCCTTCTGGGGGGGATGCGAACCTGACTTCACCTGGAGATACCACTAGGAAAGGTATTCATATGAAATATTCCATTGTGAAACTTATATTTCCCTTTGCACAAGAATGCTGCATTTAAATGCTTTATTATTGGGTTAAAATTGCACATGTAAACAGGTTGCTGCAAAATGTTTTTCTACCTCTTTAATATACACCAAAACTATATACTTGCAGAAGTGATGTCACTTTATAAGTGTGTATAATTCTTCATTTCAGCATTTTAACTGTCATTTTGCAAGATGGCTGTGAGGTGAAAAGATCAGTGATAAAATATTACAAGTGACGCAACATTACTACCTGTAAATTTCCATTTGTAACACCAATTTAAGAAACTTACAGACTGGAAGCTAAATTTCAACACCTCAAGAACACAGTAGTGCACAAAAGCATATCCCTTGCCATACCCACGTACAAAACTTCACAGTCTCTAACCCTGATATTCTACACCCATCTCACAAACTTCCATAACAAAACGGGAAACTGATAAAAATGTACACTTTTTCTATATTTTTAAATATGCACATCCATTCATTTTCATCATTAGGGCTGACCAACAAAATTCACCAAAGCATTTTTGCGGCAAATATGTTGGGTTCAGTGCAACATCATAGAGCTTTAGCAGCCACATAGGATGGGGATGCCACTTACCCAGTAGTGCATGTGCAAAAATTTCACGCATGTATACTCCAAACGTACCCCAACTCACATTCTATGGTTATGCCTGATCTGCTTTGTGCACGCGTGAATAATTTAATTTACAGCTCATACATGCAATTGTGATGTCACTAGCCAATTGATACTCTCAGAATTTTCATTTGAGGAGTACATTAGGTGGCCACTAATCCTCGTGCATGCACTCACTTGCTGCTATGACATGTGGCTAATTGCACATACCATCTGAATGTATGCATAATCTGCCACACAGTGCAGTGGCGAGTCAAAACAAACCTTTAAAGTAGCCCCATCTCTTTTCTCAGAGTCAGAAAACACATGCAAATCCTGAGAAATAAAAATAAGCACCAAAAATGTATTACTATTTACAAGATGATTCTATCTTCTTAATTGAAGAAAAAAGTGAGAAGCATCTGCACAGATAGACTGGAAACTAAAAATTACAAAAAAATATGCGCCAGATAGATGAAGTGAGACTTTAAAAAATGCTGCATGGCATGCCTAATTACAGTGCCCCACAGACTGGAACTCTGCAAGCACAATGATCTTTTTTTAAAATTATTGCTAGTTTGTGGCCATTTGTTGCATTTAGTTTGCAGTTGTTCATATTTTCTGCATCTTTTGTTGATTGAGGCACAGTAGTGCAGTGGTTAGCACGGCTGTCTCACAGTTTGTGTCACATTTTTGGCCACAATAACTGGTCCTGCATAGTTGATTGACGTATCCCTAGCCCTCAGGAACATTTTAAATGAATTATAGTGGTGCAATGCTCTTCTAAAATGGCTCAGTTTCTCCTTCCCACTGACTTAAACACATTTTAATTTATTTTGCCAAACTCAGTGAAGTTCCTGAACATTTCCTCAATTTTATTGAATTCAAGGCAAAGTGAACTCTCTGGGGTTTATTCGTCACTACTCATCATGCACAGACATTCAGGCAGAGAAGAAATAACTGCCCTCAGTAACACACATGCCCACAGATTTGTTCAGAACAGTGACATGCATGTGCACGCCTATGTAAGTATGCATGGGTATAAACCACCATGAAGTGCAGCCAAGAGGCATAAATACAAAAATGTATATACAGGAACAGACAAAAAATGGTAGACAATGTGAAACAAACAGTCTGCAATGCTACACAAAATATGTCTGCATTTTGAGGAAAAGCAAGCACACTTAGTAAATGCACAACTACAAATGTGAAAATACTTGGAAAAACAGACGTGCAAAGAAAGAGCTTTCCTATATAGACCCATGTGTTCACACGTGATTCATGAGGTGGACAGATTTCAGGAGAGATACGTATATACACAAAAAAAATTCAATGAAATGCACAAACATCACAAACAGAGACAAAACAAATTATAAAGACTCACACAGATTAGGTATGCGTATTCCAGGGGGCAATGTGCACATGCACATACAAATACACATCATGCAAAGAGATGTATATATGAATTTCCCCTTGGGATTAATAAAGTATCTATCTATATAGAAACATACACAAAAAAGGTACATGCACATGAAAAGCACACACACCGCTTTCCCATTACGGCAACCTTTGAGCAAACTGAGTGAGATATTATCTATGTAACCACTAAACAATCCAAGATGCAAAGCAGGCAATATAAAAGAGGAAATCAGATTAGTTCACATGGCACTTGTAGAGCGGACTACTATAGCGAGACAGATTCTAGATTAAACAGCAGATTTTACCAGCTAGGAAGGCAACACAATGACAACCTACGTTTAATCTGGCCTTTTCTGGTCTTTCTATGCCAACAATTATAACAACCTCGGAGAAGAATGATCACTCAATGAGATGGTACATAAATATTTGGCTCTATGGCCTGGTACCCATATCACAGCCTAAGGTAAATGGCCCATACCTTTATGGAAAAGAATTCCACGCTCCAAAATCAAGGATATACAATCCCTCAAGTAAAACAAAATGCCTAAAATGCATTCGCATTTCACATGTGCCACTGCTCAAAGGGTAATTTCAAGATACTAAAAACACAAAAAATGACTAGATTGCACTCTATGGTAACCATAAACTGCAAACATGAAAATGCATTTTATCTGATAGATTTAACTATAGCAGCAGTACCGATAAAAAAAATAAATAAATAAAAAACATGAAGGTTTACAAAGCAGCTAGAGACAGCCATATCAAAACAACAAAATCAAATGTTAACCAACATGTCATGCAAATAATTGAGACTTTTTTATATATTGAGATTATCTGTACATCAGTTTATATAACTGAATATGTTTTAATGTTGACAGAGTGCCACAGTGTTTAATACTGTCTTCAAAACTATTGTCCAGGACTTGCATTCAGTCACTGTGTGATGTTTCAATGTACTTCTACTCTTTGTGTTGGGTTTTCTGACTAAACTGACACTGTGTGAACTTGTGCAGGAGTGGGCTCTGTGATGTGCTGCCACCTTATCCGGAGCCAGTTCTCTTCTTGCACCTGTTGCTGCCCCACTGCACCCCAATATGTATTAGGCAGGTTTTCAAAGCTTATATGAAAAGAGTTTTCAGTAATAATCCTATATTCCGAGTAGAAATACTGAATGAGATTGCACAGATTTATTATACTGTATAAATTCTGCATATGCTTTGTTTTGCTAATGCACAATGGCGGCACGCACAGACGCTGCAGCTTTGTGCTCCCTGAATAGGTGCTCTTTTCTGCTATTTTTCTTAATATTGACTTTCATCGTTTTACACACAGAAGCGAGCAACCACTACAGTTGTCAAAAGCTTCTACAGATCGGCTCTAATAGCAAAGATAATTATTATAACACAGAAGCATTACCACAGGAGATTCTCAGATCACCGGGACTTACGTTGACTCCTACACTTGGAAGACGGCGGCACAGGGAGTGGGGGTGGGATGGGAAAGAAAAAAAAAGAGGCAAACGAGCAGGATTACTAACTAGGCTAAAGGCTGCTCCGCATAAAACCCCTCTTCCTAACATTCTTCTTGCGAATACTAGATCACTCGCAAAAAAAAAAAAAGGGCCGAGCTCTGACTGGATACTTCCACACATAAACCTACAAGGGACTGTTGCCCTTTGATTTTTTTTTGCTAGACGTGGCTGGATCCCACCATACCGGACACAGTAGTTGAACTTGCAGGTTGCACACTCCATAGAGCTGATCGAACCCCCGATTCCAGTAAGAAACCAGGTGGAAGACTGTGTGTCTATACTAATAATGCTTGGTGCACTAATATAACTACAATCAACAAATTTTGTTGTCCGGACATGGAATATCTGATGCTATGATGCCGACCGTTTTACCTACTGAGAGAACATACCGTCATTATTGTTACGGCAGTATACATACCTCCACAGGCTAATGTTAAGTCACCATTTGAAAAATTGTTTGACATTATCAGTAAACAACAGAACTCACACTCTGATACAGTTTTTATCATTGCTGGGGATTTTAATCAAGCGAATCTCAAGGATGTATTCCCCAGATTTTATCAGCATGTACATTGCAAAACCAGAGGGGAAAACACCTTAGACCACGTCTATACAAACATAAAAGATGCCTATAATGTCATTCCACACCCCCATCTTGGCAAATCTGATCATCTCTTTTTGTCTCTTGTTCCACAGCACAAAGCCCTTATCAGCAGTACTAATCCAATTAGCAAGACTGTTAAAGTTTGGCCTGAAACGGCCATTTGCCAACTCCAGGACTGCTTTGAACAAACAGACTGGAATATATTTTTTCAGACAGACAGACTTAGAGACATATGCTTCATCTGTGTTGTCATATATTAATTAATTACTGTGTGATCAATGTCACTGTCGTCAAAAGGATTAAGGTCTACCCAAATGAGAAACCATGGATGAATAGTGAAGTCAAACAGCTGCTCAGGGAAAGGTACAAAGCCTTTAAATTAGGAGACACCTCAGCCTATAGAGCTGCCAGAGCTAACCTTAAGAAGGGCATCAAGTCTGCTAAACTAATGTACAAACAACAGATTGAGAAGGACTTTGACAGTAACTCAAACTCACAGCGGATGTGGCAAGGCAGCCGATTAATCACGGATTACAAAAAGAAAAATGACGTACAATACACACTGGCCAATAACAATGCCAACCTAGCAGAGGAACTTAGTCTCATTGCACAGTTTGACAAGGACAATAACCAGCCGTCAGTCAGCTTCGAGCTGACCGGAGATTCATAGCCTTTGGTCATAAACATACATGATGTGCACCGGGCACTCGAAAACATCAATACAAGGAAGGCAGCAGGTCCTAATAATGTGCAAGGACATGTGCTCCAGGCCTGCGCTGACCAATTAGCGGAGGTATTTACACACATATTCAACGTCTCTCTCTCTCTCCCTCTCCTCAGGTGTAGTCCCCTTGTGCCTGAAATCCACAACCATTGTACCTGTTCCCAAAAAACCGAGGATAACCTGTTTTAACACTAGAATTACCAGAGCCTACGAAAAAACCCGTAAATCCGTCCCACCTTAAATCGCTTCTTAAAACCGTTCTCACCTCTCCACCAGCGTCTTTTGTTAATCTAAATGTGCTGATAAAAGAAAAGCTGCGAGTAGCCGGCTATTCCATCCCCCCACCGACTTAGAACGTGCACAAACAAACTTCTCCCAGCTCATGCCTTGATTGATTTTCTGGGAGTGAAGTGGAGTTTTAGAGTGTAAATAATAGATCATTGTTTGGAACACACGCATTTCATGTCTGTTCCGTTTCTACAGTAATCGGTGTAAACACACTGTTAAAACAGAAACTTTTTTATATTCTAGTAGTAGATGACAAAATGTAGGCATAAACTATATAATGTATAAAGCCTGAAGTCCAAATATCAAAGAAATATTTTCACAGAAGGTACAAATCTAACACAACAATTGCGCTTTTATTCAAAAATATAACTGCAGAAACAAAAAGCCGCCTTAACATGCGACATTGACACTTGTTTATTATGACTGCCTCCGTGGCGCAATAGAATCAGCTGCTGCCTGGGGATCAAAAGGTCACGAGTTTGATCCTGCACCTCTCCGTTTTGAGAATTAAACTGCTCTTAGTCTTAATATTTCAGAATAAAAACATACATTTGATTTCAGTCTGTAACAGCCGGTGTAATTTATGATACTTGTAAAGGTTAGCGTTGGTTTTTAGTCAGTTTTATTATCTCAGTCACGCTCATGAGCCCAAACACACCCCACCCCCGCATCTGACACTGTTGTTTTCACATAGACGCGCTATAACAGAGGTAAACTCAGCTCCCTTCTACATCGGAGCAAGAATGCACATACCATTGCTTGCATACTAAAGTGTCAGTAGGCACTTTTCGTGGCATTACACACATTTTTGAGCATGCCCTCTGCACACTACATGTGACTTTAGGCTTTAGGAAGTAAGTAAGTAAATAAATAAAGGTAAATCGTGTCATAAAATTATTTTTTCAAAACGTCACATATATTTGTCTCTTTCTTTTTTTAAAATGTGCGTTGATCACCGCCAGCATGTTGTAGCATACAGCATCTGGCCACCTGCATGTTCTTGTGTGCACTGAATAAGAGACAAATATACAGTCTGACTGAGAGAATCAGACTGAAAAAAAGCAAACATTTAGAAATGCCATACTTTTACAGCTGATCGGACGCTGTTCGTTTTCAAATAATATTGCATTTCTCTCTATGCTGGATGTAGAAGGGAGGCGAGTTTACCTCTGTTATAGCGCGTCTATGTGAAAACAACAGTATCAGATGCGGGGGTGGGGTGTGTTTGGGCTCAACACGGCCGAGATAATAAAACTGACTAATAAAAAATAAAAATAAAAAAGCTAACCTTTACAAGTATCATAAATGACACCGGCTGTTACAGACTGAAATCAAATGTATGTTTTTAATCTAAAATAGTAAGACTAAGAGCAGTTTACTTCTCAAAACGGAGTGGTGCAGGATCGAACTAGTGACCTTTTGATTCCCAGTCGGCAGCTGATTCTATTGCGCCACGGAGGCAGTCATAATAAACAAGTGTCAATGTCGCATGTTAAGGCGGCTTTTTGTTTCTGCAGTTATATTTTTGAATAAAAGCGCAATTGTTGTGTTAGATTTGTACCTTCTGTGAAAATATTTCTTTGATATTTGGACTTCAGGCTTTATACATTATATAGTTTATGCCTACATTTTGTCATCTACTACTAGAATATAAAAAAGTTTCTGTTTTAACAGTGTGTTTACACCGATTACTGTAGAAACGGAACAGACATGAAATGCGTGTGTTCCAAACAATGATCTATTATTTCCACTCTAAAACTCCACTTCACTCCCAGAAAATCAATCAAGGCATGAGCTGGGAGAAGTTTTTTTGTGCACGTTCTAAGTCAGTGGGGGGATGAAATAGCCGGCTACTCGCAGCTTTTCTTTTATCAGCACATTTAGATTAACAAAAGACACTGGTGGAGAGGTGAGAATGGTTTTAAGAAGCGATTTAAGGTAGGACGGATTTACGAGTTTTTTCGTAGGCTCTGGTAATTCTAGTGTTAATGACTATTGACCAGGTGCTCTCACCCCTGTCATCGCAAAGTGCTTTGAACGACTGGTAATCACCCACATTAAAGCCTCCATCCCAGCTGATCTAGACCAACACCACTTTGCTTATTGGTCAAAAAGACCAACTGAGGACGCCATCCATGTGGCTCTACATGCTGCTCTCTCGCACCTGGAAAAGCCGAACACCTATGTTAGGATGCTCTTCATTGACTACAGCTCAGCATTTAATACCATCATACCTAACCAGCTGATCCAAAATCTCTATGCACTAGGACTTGCTCCGTCCATATGCAACTGGTTACTGGATTTTCTCACCAATCGCTCCCAGTCTGTCAGGATGGGCAAACACACATTCTCGAACCCATACCCTGAGCACTGGTGTGCCCCAAGGATGTGTACTAAGTCCCCTTCTCTATGCACTCTTCACCCATGACTGTCAACCCACCCACCAATCAAACATTATTGTTAAATTTCCGGATGATACGACTGTCATTGGGCTTGTAACAGAGAACAATGAAGCTGCATATAGGGAAGAGGTTCAGAATCTGACAGCATGGTGCAACAACAACAACCTGGTCTTAAATACCAAAAAGACCAAAGTAGTTATTCTGGACTATTCTGGTCTGATAACAATCAATGCAAATGCTGTGGAGAGAGTTTCCAGCTTTAAGATTCTAGGAGTCACCATCTTAGAGGACCTGTCCTGGGCTGACAACAACTTGGCTATAATAGGCAAACCACAACACCACCTCCATTTTCTCAGGAAACTAAGGACAGCAGACATCCCCCAGAAGCTGCTGGTTAATTTATATAGATGCACTATAGGGAACATCTTAACTAACTGCATGATGGCCTGGTATAACAGCTACACCAAGGCTGCTAAAGAAGTCCTGCAGCAGGTCGTAAAAACAGCAGAGGCCATTATTGGGACTGAACTGCCATCACTCAAACTCTTGTATAAGACTCACTGTGTCAGAAAGGCCAAAAACATTCTCAAAGACAAAACTCATCCTGGAAATTCTTTGTTTGAGGTCCTCCCGTCAGGAAGATGCTTTAGGTCAATCTGTGTACGCACAGACAGACTGAAAAATAGCTTTTTCCCATCTGCCATAAACTTTCTGAACTCTGAATCTCCTCAGTCTGGAGATCATGTGCAATAAGCTATATTGGTAATATACTAATGTATTACAATATAGAATATGTAATGTACTATTCATTAACAGGTGCAATAACAAGTTATGCTGCTGTACTTTGAGCAATAATAATTTGCTCTGGTTCCTTGATCACTTAACACTGTATAAAACATATTTGGAATTGTTTGACTTTTCTTTAAATGCACCTTGGGGCTGTCACAAAAAGTAATTTTGTTGTGTTACACAATGACAATAAAGTGCTTGAACTTCATTTATTATCTTATCACATGCAGTACATTTTAAATAAAACTTAAATTGCTAAGAATATTACCTAGCAATTCTATTTTTTGTGAGCATGTATGCATTATTGTCATGTAGACCAAGGGGTGTGTCAGTTAGGATATTAAACTTAAAACACTAGTTTTCAAGGCCATTCCCTGACTTTGACTGATTCTGTAACCATGAGCAACTCTTACAACCTACTAATGTTCCAACTAACAAAAATAAAAACTGGATTCTGACCTTGACATTTAGTTTGAGTAAAGGCACCTGCCAAATACACAATAACAATTAATACTATAAATGTTTTAGTAATACTTCATGATGAACACTGAGCCCATACTCTGCACTTCAATGAATACATACCAGTTCGCAAATCACATCTGCTGTCTAGTTTATTGTATATTTTAACATACGTTGATCTACAGATGTTTTATATCACTAAAACTGATTTTACTATTATGAAGACTGGTCACTTTTTGAACATTTTAAGAACATATTTGTAATCCCCCTGAAATTGTCAGGAGAGGCTCACTGAGACATTGAACTGAAACAGGCTTATTTAAATATGTTATTTAGTTACTTGTATTTGCCATGTACAAACAGGCAATCCTGGGACCGTTTTTTTTTTTTTTTTTGCAAGTAAATCTTTTCCGAATACATTTAGGTCTAACTAAATGTGTGGTGTCTTTTAATGTGGAGATAAAGGGTCTGGTGGAGTGCCTGCACTGTGAGATTATATGAACATGGGAGAAATGTGAATTCCGGCTAATTCACAATTCTGCTTTATGTTACAGTGAAACTGTTTTTAGTTTTCTGTTCCCTTGTACAAAATGAATTTCTTATTGTGGTTTAGTTATGAAACAACAGATTACCAAGAGACTGCTCTTTGAGTTAAATGATAATACACTGTCTAAGCAATGTCAATTTGAATCATGTGTTCTGCGTTTACAAGAGTGCAGTATATAGAAACGCCCAATGAATCCCAAGAAAATGCTAAATGCTGCAATGTTGGAAGAATATATTAGGTAATACCAAAGTAGAGATTTGAAGGATAAAATGTATTTCTTTTTAGTAAAAAGTCAGCAGAATTTTTATAGTACATTGGAAGCATACACTACTTCAGTAAAGCATGTACTGCTAATCTATATATAATTCACTAAGGGCACACAAGACACTGAGGCCATGCAAGACAGTGAGTGCAAGCAAGACAAAGCCCCGCCTGCCAACTCTAACCCTCCTACCGCGTCATGTGATACACACGACAGAGTCACGCACGCCAACTGCAACCATCCTCCCGAATCCAGCGTCGCTCGAGGCACGCAACAACTCACCAAACACAACCTCAGTCGCTTTCGTCTGTGCAAAGGTCCACAATCACCACTGAGCCAAGTTAACTTTACACTGCACGCAAGACAGAGAGCCACGATCGCCAACTCACAGAGCCCCGCCCGCCAACTCTAAGACCATGGGATACGCATGCATTTAGTGTACAAATGGATATAAATAATTGCATGTAAATGATTCGCCAAAATCTGTTGTATGTAAATGATACTGTTTAAAACGTTATTGTTTTTTCATCAGAAAATCCGGTTTCCACGTCTACCTGTATTAGTTTAAATGGCACTTTTACCACTCGCAATAGGGCGGACGCGCTGACTTACCGTGTCAACTGGGCAACACGGTGAATGCGGCGTCTATCTATATATGTCTATGTTTTCTGTAGCCTGCTACAGGAAGGTACCCTCTCGACCATTGGCATTGGTTTCGCTCCTTGCTGTTTTCATTATACTGCGACGGTGGTTTCCTCAGCCTTTGTTATACCGAATTCCTTTCTCACCGTCTTCAGTTCTTATTCTTACACCGGCATATGCTACGGCATGCTTCGGCTAGTACCAAAATAATTTACCTAACTAAAGAAAAAAATGTCTACTTAATAAATGCAACAGCACAAAAATATGTGAAGAACTGAACTTAGAGGTCATTAAGAATTTTAAATAATACTGAATGCATAGAATGGATGCTCTCTGCTGTACACGTTCAACCATCCATCCATCCATCCATCATTAGCCTACAGAGTTGCAATAGACAGAGCCCAGAATTGAGTGATAGGCAGGAAACAGAATGGGCACACCACATTTACGTCAGAACAACTTAAAATCACCAGTCGACCCTGCACGCCCATTTTTTTAAATATATAATGAAAACCAAAGTACCAGGAGAAAACACCACAAAGACACAAGAAGAATATGCACACTTAACATTGATGGTGTCCAGGATCCATACCCAACCTCGTAGAGTTATGAGTCTATAGCACCAAACACTGCTCCACAGTGCTACATCTGCACATGTTCAACCATATAACAGAATTTTACTTTCAGTCTGATGAGATGTTAAGCCAGATTTTTTTTTGTTAAGCTGATTCTTTCATCCAAAGCAAATGACAAATTCATAAAAGCACTGTTTTTCTTCCATTACAAAAACACATTTCTTATAGTCTTTGCATACATGGAGAACACCATACAAAGTAGCATGCAGGGAGATAGGATAAAAGAGTTGAGAAGAGTTGCTATTAAACCAGCCGTCTCTTAAAAAACAATACTATTGATTGCTTTGTTGTTACAAAGAATTTTGCTTTTTCATGTTGCTTCTAAAAAAATCATTTGAAAATAATAAATTTCTGTTTATTATACCTATTGGATAAATTAGTTGCATGTCATTCCTTCTGCTCTGTGACCCACGTCCAAAGGTAAACCCTTCTCCCAGAGATGCAGAAGTGAAACATTTAATATGCTGTTAGGGAAATCCGCTTTTGCAGGGGAAGATATTGCAAGACAAAAACAATCCCTCACAGACTACTAACAGAGCGCCCACCTTTTGAGAAATGGCATGCTTTTTAATGGTAACCAAATCAGTTTACTGAAAGGCTTTAGCACATTGTAAACTTTCCTTGTTTTGTTTTTAGTGTTCAATTGACCTTGCAATAACACATTTGATACCCAAATACAAAATGACTTGAGAATATCTATTCTTAATACACATACACAAGGGCACATAAATAAATAAGGAAAAAGTTAAGAGAAGTACTCAGAGATATAGTGCATACATTAATTCGTCTTTCATACTCATTCGATTCAATACATGATAGTCATATGAATACAGTTGAACTATTCCGATTCTAAGCAGTTATTGAAAATATTGACAGAAATAAACAATCCAAATTCAAAATTAGAATCCAGCATTAATACATTTATCCAACCATCTATGATCAAATTTCCAAATTCAATTCTGAGTCACAACGTGATGCAACTATATAGACCAATGAATACACATTATAAACACAAAATAAAACCATCCAAGTAATTTACACTACTCAACTCCACATATGTCAAAATGACAGTATTCTTAATCTTTATCAAAACAGTTCATAGTCATGGAAGACCCAGACCCTATCCAGTTTGAATCAGGCACAATGTAGGATAAAGCCCTAGATAGGTCACCAGTCCATTTCAGATTTCAACCTTACTTACAAAACACACACACACCCCCAAGTTAGAATTCACCATTAGCCCGATCCTGGAAAACTACTGCATCCCACAATATAAATATATATTGACAAGCATTAATTATAGGGACTTTTACAAACTCTTGTACACCCACACAAATGCAATTTTCATTTATATAGGACACTGTTGTTAAAGATTATATTGACATATTTTTAACGGACTAGCAGATGAATTGACTTGCTTATAGTCTCAATAAGCTGGGGGCAGGGAATGGACAAACAGCCTCAAGTTTTACATTTCAGCCCTAACCACACCCCTATTATTCAATGCATCAGGCACAATACACTTATACAAAGTACTCTGCTCAAGTGGCAAATGCATACAAAGGACACATGCAGAAGACGGCCACAGCAGTCAAATTCATAACCATACCCACAAATATACACATACCACATCAGTTAGGACAATGAAGGTACACTAACTTAGTCAATAGTCATTATTACTTAAAAAAAAAAAAATACAATACCACAAATACATCAACCCACAATAAGTATTATACCAGTCAAGAGTGTACAGATAAGAGTGCCGGTATCCAGAAGTTGTTGGTTACTGGGGACAATGAGAGGCACACATTCCACAAACACACTGACATGTTCTCCTCAAATGCTCCCCCCACCTCACACCAAACCCCACCCTGCTCCAGGCCACTTTAAGACAGAGACTTTTACTTTAAGGTGCTGATAAGAAGTCTCTGCAAAACCAGGAAGTGCTGAGAAAGGAAGTACAGAGCATAGTAAATGTGTGGCTCAATGACTGCCTTCATTTATTGACCCACAGGCAGTATAACCAAACAAACATCACTGCTGCGCAGGAAGGGAGACACCGGACGCTGGTACTAGAAAGGAAACTGGCCAGAAGGAAGCCAGTGTGGCTCACCAGCAAAAACCCTCTGGGTAAGAAAAAGTGGGGACAGAAACAGTTAACAGCACCGCCCCCAAACCCACACCTCCAAAAAGACGACTAATAACATGAAACACTAGGCCATAAATTTCTCCCTTCACTGATGGAGACTATGGAGAAAAGATCTTATAAGAAAGGCATCTTAAGTAAAATGTTGGTGCAGGTGTCCTACTAAATAGGCTTCCACTGGTCGTGGTCATAAGTACAACTGAAAAGAAAGAAAAAAGAGGAAGGCTATCAAAGCAACAAGGGGAAGCAGACAGAACAGAGAGGCATTAAATTTTTTTCTCTCTCAAAGTTTTTTGGTGGGAAAGGTCAAACAGTACATAGTCAAAACAGCTTAAAAAAAGAATAAAGCTTTAAGCTGAAAAGAAGGGCCCCAGCCACTACAAATTTTGACATTTATCAGATCCATTTTGCCTTAAAGCAAAAATGAAACCAGAGAAGAGGGAAGGGCATGAAACATGCAAGAGGGGTGGTTTGCTGCCTGCTGTGGCCTTCAGTTTGTAAATGGCACAACATGAGCAACTACAAAATATACTGTGCATTGTCCTCTTCTGTTGCTTGCAAAACAACTTGTAATGACATTCAAAATGAAAGACTAATATCTGTATATTGAACTTATAAAAACCACACTTTAAATCAATCCATCCCATTAAAACCAGCTAGATTGTTTTATAACTATAGTTAGTACTGCTGAGCCACACCTCACCCTATTGGCTGGGATGGGTTCTGCACGGTCTACAAACCTTCCTGTTAACAAATTAGCCTTGCATTTACAGACAAAAGGGCCTCAACCAGGTTTATGGGAATGTAATCCGCGGCCACCACCCTTTTCATCCTAAAAAACACAGGCCAAACACTCATCTGTGCATTGCACAGACACACCCACCTGTCTTCCATAAAGGGTTAATAAGAAAAGGAAGATCTTTATCACTTGTTTGAGGTGCCTGTCTGATCAAGTCAGCAAAGGAATCTGCATTCTTTCTCCTCCTCTTCTTCTTCCTACCAGTTCTCCAATGTTACAGTGCAATGCAGACAATAAGCTTTCAAGACAAACTGAATGGCTGCATGGTGACACACTGGGTGCCCAGTGAGTGGTTGTGTGTAGACTGTTGCATGCAGGCAAAGACCTGGACCTTCGACACAGTGGACTTCACAGGCTGCTACAGCTGAGCTTGCATTTTACTGACGCCAACACAACTTTCAACAGACTGCAGCTTCCTTCTTCACACAAGTTCCCCTTCTATGAGAAACTAACAACCCCCACCATCACCACAGATACAGAATAAAATACTACCCGATAAATATTACAGTTGCCCTTATCTCCAGATACTCCCTCACCCATAGCTGCTATGCACTCCAACAACTGGGAACAAGAAGCATAAGGTGGGTTAGCCTAGCCCATTTCTCAAAGGTTAAGTAACAACTGATTAATGCAACTTGAAAACATGCTAGACAAGACGTCATATATTAACAGACCTAGAAGAAATGCTAATCAGCTTTCTGGGCAGGGAGATTGAAGACCCCCAGCCTTATCAAGTGCTTCACAAGCACACTTTGCTAATCAGCAGGATAAAGTCAATCGGCTGCTAATCTGTCGGTTGGGTTTAATTAAATTACTTGTCTTACGCCATCAACATAGCTCCCCTGTGAGAAAAGTACTGGCTTCTTGAAGCCTATCGTAGTTCAACATGCCAATCACAACAACATATTATAGGTAAATTCCACGTCATCGAGCTAAAACACATGCCACACAAGCTGGACATTACCCTATTCTCCAATTCATGTTCCCAGCCCCAGAACAGCTGGCATCAGGTCTCAATTACTGAAGCAAAATATAATTAATCTTGGTTAACTTAGGTCACTGCATTCATCATTCACTCAAATATAAACACCAATGAATCACAATATGAAAGCAATGATGAAGCTGTATGGTGGCACACTTAACAGTTATCACTTATGTGCCTTACTAGTACACTGTGCCATAAGTGTGCTTCTATTGTGGTATCTAAATATCCGTGCAATCAAATCACACCATATACTCTATTGAATAAATCAAAGAACATGAAATAAACTGGAGTGCTAAAGATATCTGAACAAAGTGAATGACCTCGGCAGGTGCCCAACCCAGGTAACAAACTTAAACCTGAGAAGAACAATGACCAGGTAGAGGCTTTGAGGCAGCAACTTAGAAGTAGACACAAGATTTTTCACACAGACCTCAACCCCTCAAAAGCAGATGCCTGCGGCATAAGTGATTGCTGAGAGTAGGGAACAGGAATGTACTTTGCTCCAACCTGACTTAAACATGCACAGGGCAGAGGTATCTCCAGATCCACCACCAAAATCCCCAACTTACCTCAGGTCTGCCCAGAGACCTGGTTTACACTGCTGCTGGGGAAGGACAAAAACTGTGTAATGCAGGCAGCCCAGTACCTCATAGCCAACCAGAGCACCAAAGACACTCAGATACTGCCACAACACTAGAACCCCAGCAACAGCACCATCAATATTCAAACCCTTTAAATACTGTACCAAAAGGTAAATTCTATATTTCATGTTAAAATTTACTTGCTTTAATAAATCATTCTTTTTTATTTTCATTTCTGCTTTTGCAGTATTGATGTAAATTAGTCATGCTAATAAAGGCTTTGAACTTAATAAGGCACATAAAACTGAATAAAAATACCTGTCAGAAATATGACCAGTATCACACCCATACCCTTTAGAAAGTTTAACTAGCACACAAAATGGCTTTGATAACACTGGGATTGTTAAACATGACCATGCAAAGAACAAAAAATACAAAAAAACTATCCAGTTTTAAAACACTGCTGCAGCACAGATTGAATAATAATAATTCTTTGAATTTATATAGCGCTTTTCTCACTACTCAAAGCACTCAGCAATTGCAGGTTAAGGGCCTTGCTCAAGGGCCCAACAGAGCAGAGTCCCTATTGGCATTTACGGGATTCGAACCGGCAACCTTCCGATTGCCAGTGCAGATCCCTAGCCTCAGAGCCACCACTCCACAAAACACGTCCAGTGTTCTGTTAATGATCAAATTCCTTCTTCACCTTCAATAATATGATTGGTCCCTACTACCCCATATTCAGACACATAAGTGAGGGATTATATCTCCTAAGTATTCCCTACAGAGAATGGACAAACCTATATATTGCTCCTTAATGGGACTGAGTTTGCAGAAACACATTCTAATTTCCCCTATAGAACAGAAGGGCACAATCTCATATCCTTAACTGTTAAAAAAAGTAAGACAAATACACACTTTCAGGGACTTCTGCGGTGGTTGGCAAAGGAACTTCCATTCAAAACATCGATGTTGCATCCGGAAAGTATTCACAGCGCATCACTTTTTCCACATTTTGTTATGTTACAGCCTTATTCCAAAATGGATTAAATTCATTTTTTTCCTCAAAATTCTACACACAACACCCCATAATGGCAACGTGAAAAAAGTTTACTTGAGGTTTTTGCAAATTTATTAAAAATAAAAAAAACTGAGAAATCACATGTACATAAGTATTCACAGCCTTTGCTCAATACTTTGTCGATGCACCTTTGGCAGCAATTACAGCCTCAAGTCTTTTTGAATATGATGCCACAAGCTTGGCACACCTATCCTTGGCCAGTTTCGCCCATTCCTCTTTGCAGCACCTCTCAAGCTCCATCAGGTTGGATGGGAAGCGTCAGTGCACAGCCATTTTAAGATCTCTCCAGAGATGTTCAATCGGATTCAAGTCTGGGCCACTCAAGGACATTCACAGAGTTGTCCTGAAGCCACTCCTTTGATATCTTGGCTGTGTGCTTAGGGTCGTTGTCCTGCTGAAAGATGAACCGTCTCCCCAGTCTGAGGTCAAGAGCGCTCTGGAGCAGGTTTTCATCCAGGATGTCTCTGTACATTGCTGCAGTCATCTTTCCCCTTATCCTAACTAGTCTCCCAGTTCCTGCCGCTGAAAAACATCCCACAGCATGATGCTGCCACCACCATGCTTCACTGTAAGGATGGTATTGGCCTGGTGATGAGCAGTGCCTGGCTTCCTCCAAACGTGACGCCTGACATTCACACCAAAGAGTTCAATCTTTGTCTCATCAGACCAGAGAATTTTGTTTCTCGTGGTCTGAGAGTCCTTCAGGTGACTTTTGGCAAACTCCAGGCGGGCTGCCATGTGCATTTTACTAAGGAGTGGCTTCCGTCTGGCCACTCTACCAATACAGGCCTGATTGGTGAATTGCTGCAGAGATGGTTGTCCTTCTGGAAGGTTCTCCTCTCTCCACAGAGGACCTCTGACAGAGTGACCATCGGGTTCTTGGTCACCTCCCTGACTAAGGCCCTTCTCCCCCGATCGCTCAGTTTAGATGGCCGGCCAGATCTAGGAAGAGTCCTGGTGGTTTCAACCTTCTACTTATGGATGATGGAGGCCACTGTGCTCATTGGGACCTTCAAAGCAGCAGAAATTTTTCTGTAACCTTCCCCAGATTTGTGCCTCGAGACAATCCTGTCTCAGAGGTCTACAGACAATTCCTTTGATTTCAAACTTGGTTTGTGCTCTAACATGAACTGTCAACTGTGGGACCTTACATAGACAGATGTGTGCCTTTCCAAATCATGTCCAATCAACTGAATTCACCACAGGTGGACTCCATTTAAGCTGCAGAAGCATCTCAAGGATAATCAGGGGAATCAGGGTGCACTTGAGCTCAATTTTGAGCTTCATGGCAAAGGCGCGAATACTTATGTACATGTGCTTTCTCAATTTATTTATTTTTAAAGTTGCAAAAACCTCAAGTAAACTTTTTTCATGTTGTCATTATGGGGTGTTGTGTGTAGAATTCTGAGGAAAAAAATGAATTGAATCCATTTTGGAATAAGGCTGTAAAATAACAAAATGTGGAAAAAGTGATGCGCTGTGAATACTTTCCGGATGCACTGTATTTAAAAAAATAAGCACAGTAGAAAAAGCACCACTTAGTGATGTACAAGCAGTAAATGCACTGTCAACAGCAGGCACACCACCATTAGGCATGTTGGTTACCACATGCATGTAAAACTTGCACAATACATGTGTCAAAATCAACCCAATGAACCCATGTTCCTCAAACAGAAACACAAGCCTTGGGCTCATTCCCAGTACCCTCACAATCATTCACAAGCCTTTGGCTCATTCCCAGTACCCTCACAATCATTGCACATACTACTAAGAAACCCTGAGACACACACCACCAGAACAACTCATGTAGATGTAAGCAGGTGTGTGTGTGTGTGTATATATATATATATATATTTTTTTTTTTTACACACACTCTAGACACCCCTTTGGACGGACGCATGCTCAGGGCCACCCACAAAGACACCCAAGTGATCCAATGCTCATGTCACCTACAGACACACAAGCAGGTACATTCCCACGTATCTAAAAATGAATTCATGCGAGCAGGCGCATTCCCAGTGGTCTCTTTAACGATGCTGTTAAAGTTCTACAACTGGACACTTACTGTAGTATCTACAACTGGACACTTACTGTAGTACCTGCACACCCGTTTGTTGCCTGTTGGCATATAGAAGAACGATGAACAATATATTTTTTCATCATTACAGCGTACATATTGCATAAGGTGTTGACTTCTGCTGTATGTTAACTGGGCATCGTATATGCTGGCACTACTTTTTCCCATAATTGTATTTACTTTTTTAGTGTAATTGCATTGCGCCTTTTATATTAGGTAAGTAAAAGTGAACCTTAACCTTTAGGGCACGTAATTTTTTCAAAAACCAACACAAACAGGGTGGCACATATACTTTAACAATATTATAAAAAGACTACAGAAGAATACCAAATGAGAAACACTCGGGCATGTCCCTCTCGAAATACAGACAAAGCACGAAGACAGTGGCTGGGGAACAGGCAAAAAATAAACAGAAAGAGAACTAACCTGAACTAGAGTTCCGGGTCCAAAAGTAGTGACTGTAGACCGGGAACTAAAGCTCGAACCTCGAATGTGATTACCGCCGCTACATGAAAGGCACCATATAAGTTAAACAAAGAGGATCCACTTGTAGGGGACAGTCTTTAACGGGGTATGGCTAATAGATCGATGGGATCCGAAACCGCATCGGGGGTTGATGTCGCGCGGTCGGCCTAGTTGGATACAAAGTTGCACGAATCACTTGCTTGGTTCGGCTAGACAAGACGCCCCCTCCCTTTACTTCCTTATCCTTTCTTTGTGAGCGCCTGCCTATCGGAGCCGGGACACATAGAAATGAAAAAAAGAAAAACTCACCGACTTCTCGCGGCGTATCTTTCCGACTTAAACGAAAGTCCCGTTTTATACACAGTAAAGGAATGCGCCGATAATTCCACTAACAGAAAAATCGAAAGAAAGGAGGTGGCACAATCCTTCCTTTCTTTCCCTTTTTTATACAACTTTGGCGCAGTGCCTCACCGCCGACCCGTTCCTCCTAACTTTGCTCTCACATTTCCTCTCTAAAGTCTGTCTGTAGGTGGAAGCCTTCTGCACAACTTCACCTTTTCGCCCCCTGGCGACCGGAGGTGGGCACTACGTAAAAAGCGAATAAGTCCCGCGAGTGAAGTTTAACACACCAGGCATTGTTAAAAAACAAATGAAAATGTGGATGATGGGAACAATACATAAAAAGAAGGGTATATGATCTATTTTATTGTTTTTTTCCAAATATGATATACAAAGGTTTGAAAAACATATACAAACTTAAAATAGTCCAAATCAATTAAGAAGAACAAAGTAAAAAAAACAGAAGCAAATGAATAAAGCAAAACAAGGTAACAAACAGAATTGTATCACGATAAAGAATTATGTATTTAAAGTTTAAAAATTTTCCATTACAACGGTGGAATGATAGCGTTTGAAATTTTGCCGCTGCGGGTGACGCGACCAAAAAAAACTCCAATAGCTGTGGAAGAAAGTGGCAAAGCATAGGCGTGACGTCACAGACGAACGATCACACAAATATCCGGCCTGCGGCCAATCGACGAAGAACGTTGTAACAGCTTGGCTCCGCCTTCGCGTTCCCTCTAATTAAATGCGCCACGTGTGTCCTTGTAGACTCCGCCTTTTCCTGTTTGTGCGTCATGGCGTCCTCACGGCTAGAAATTAACTTTGTGAGGCTTATGTCCCGTTGTGAGTCGATAGCGTCTGAAAAGCGTTCTGAGACGGAGTGGAGGCTAGAAAAGGTGAGGTAAAGGAGTTGATTGTGTACACATATGCAGTTTTTATTTAGACAAGGGGATTGTTTTTAAGTGAAACTATGTGCACTGTGAAGGATGACAGAGTAAAGGGTAGACTTCAGCAGGAGCTTGTAGGGATTGCGGGTAAGGACGATTACACCAGCGTAGTTGTGTCTAAAAGTGAGAAATCGGAAGGCAGTTGTGTTTAAGAGTATGCAGCTATTCTAACGGGATTCCAAGAATGGCAACGTAGGGAATAGCTGGCCATATACACTTGCTGAGCAAATTCCTAGAATCACTGTACGAATGCTGGACAGGAACCCATCCTTTTACTCTTAAAACATCCTTAGTTTCCACACATTGTCAGTGGAGTCCAAAACTCAGGGGTCCCTCTGGGTGGCAGTAGCAATGTCACATATACAGTATGGTGAAATTCTTTCCTGCCTGTCAGACCCACATTTGTCGCATCACCACTTCGGCATATAACAGAATGTGTTCCTACTGTGGAAGGAGTCTTGACAGATGCATAGTTGATAACCAGGAAGAATCTTGGCAGGGCCATAGTCTATGACGTGAAATTAGGTGATTAGCAAGAAGAGCTTGCCAGTTTTCTAGGATGACCGTATGAGCAGAGTTTGGTAGGTGCTGAGTTGACTAGAAGGGTGGATCCTTTTTTTTTCTTTGTCAAAATTCTGTTTATCCATCTACATTCGGATCCTGCTTTATTACTATTTTTTTTTTATTCTAGTATGTTGCTGCCCTTGAAGAAATGCTCCTGGCTTTGAAGAAAAGCTCCAGGTGTGACCACAGCTGCTCTGATGTACTTGTTGGCGTTCCTTTTTGTGTTCTACAGAGGATGAATTAGTTAAGACTGTTTTTTATGATGATGGGGGGTGGCAAACGGAAATATGCCTTGTTGTACACAGCATGTTGCAATTATAAACTTTACCAGTAGATGTGTTTATTAAATTGCTAGGCTGAGAAACAAGTTTTGAGAGAGAGAGTTCTGAAACCCGAAAGACCAGGTGGTGGTGGCCGTGAAAGTAGCGTTATTACTTTAACACATACTTTTGTTTTGCAGCTATTGGACGTGTGCGATATACATCGTTTACGATTATATCTTAATTGCTGTTTTAACGATGTGCGAGATTAAATTATCGAGTATGTAACTCGCTTTGCAAAAAAAAGAGTTCATTCAATAATGCAACAGTATAGACCACTGCGCGAGCACAAAGCGAGTTGCGTAGGCGTGCACGTCCAGGAAGCCGCAAGTTAGCATCGCTCCCTGCCTCAAAATAAGTGAACAAACGGCGCCGGATGATAAAACAGCCTCGCCATCTACGTCGTCAGAGTTAATTGCAAGACGTGGTTCATTCTCGCGCGCATGGCAGTGGTTTGGTTTTGAAAAGACTGATGTTGCTGAAAAGACGGCAATCTGCACACCATGTGGTAAATCGGTTGCCGTTAAGGACCGCTCGACAACTAACTTGTTTCACCATTTGCGAACTAACCACCGTACAGAATACGAAAAGCTTAAGGAGCCAACTTTCCAGCACAAGTCTAAAGTAACCAAGGTACAAGCACAAAAACACAGCAAACTTTAGCGGACTCATTCTGCAAAAAAGTGCCTTACGACAAGAAAAGCAACAGATGTCATGACAACAAACGCCGTCACCAATTACATCGCAAAAGATAAGGTGCCAATTCAAGTGGTTGAGAGAGATGGTTTTAAACAACTTTTGAATACTTTAGACCCAAGGTACACACTGCCTGACCGAAAATATTTCAGACAAACAGCTCTGCCTAAGTTGTATGATTCGTGTCGCCAAACTCTGGCGTATAAACTGTAAAAAGTTTCACACTTTGTCAAGCCGAACATCCGAGCCATACCTTTCCCTGACGGTGCATTTCATTGAAGAAAACTGGAAACTGCAAAGCTTCAGTTTGCAAACATCCTACTTTCCACAAGATCACACTGGCGACATCATTGCGCAAGGTCTGAAAGATGCGCTGGCATCATGGTCACTGCGAGAAGACCGCATGGTTTGCATGACAACACACAGCGGGGCTAACGTTGTCAGTGCACTACGGATTAATAACTGGAAGAGCCTACCTTGTTTTGGGCATAGGCTTCATATTGTGATTGGTGAGTAATTTGGGGTTCCTCTAGAAAAGATCAATTTAACCTAAACTGCATTATTTATTAAGACGTTTAAAAATACAAAAAGACCTGATAAGTAAAGCTATAGATGACAAACATAATTCAATATAATTTAAAATACATTATCTTGGAATTATCGTTGTCGTGAAAGTCCCAGAAAATATCAAGATTTTTTTTCCCCCCAATATCGCAAACCCCTAGTTGCTATGATTTGAAGAAGTATTATATAATACAAGAGCTCTCATGTTGACAACGTCAAAAGAAAACTGAAGGGTCTTAAAAAAAATAAAAATAATTATCTGGAGGTCTGCAGTGCCTTCAGGTTTTTTTATTTTGTTTTTTCTTTCTGCCACCAGTTTCTTTATTAGAAATCAATTATCACTGCTAATTGAATTAACATTCAGAGGGCTTAATTGCTTCCTTTAATTTTATACCGCTGTAATGTCTTAATTTCTTTTTTTTTTTTCCCATAACCCACTGCCAATTAGCAGTGGGATCCAGTAAACTTGATTCCATTTGCACAAGTGTGCTTTATTATTATTGTCTGAAATATTTGAAAAGAAAGAGAGGACAAGGTGAAGGACTGATGAGTAGTAATCTGTTGTGGTACATAAAATGGTTTTATAATCCATCCATTTCACCCCTTTATTCAATTCAGGTTTGTTGTAAGTCTATGTGTATTCTGGTAGAAGCAGTGCAAAGGCAACACCGCACAAAAATACCCATGCTTGCTTATTGTGAGTCTGTTTAAAACCAGAAACTAACCTAACTTTCTTTTTTTTTTTGGCGAGGGTTTCAGAGTAGTGGCTACAACACCAGAAATGAGTCTTAGATATTACATGAGTCACTCAGATTTTTGGAGTCGTGGACAGAAATACAGAACCAGCTTAGTTTCATTTAACTTTTATTTTAACAAGTAATTTTTTTCCCCTGTAACTAATTTAATGAGCAAAAATGAGCAAATTTCACACAGAGCATGAATAGGTGCAAGAGGCTGGCTCTGTGAGACATGAACACTTCCCACTGCAACACTGTGACATCTCTCTGTTTAAAGGTGCTATATAAAATAAAGGTTCAGTAGCTGATTCTCTATTGTTGTAATTTATCTTTTACTTTTTACAAAGCATTGTAATATACACCTTTTTCCAGTAAAATTTAAAATTGTTTGTCATTTTAAGGAATGGTCACATAAACCCACTCACTGATATCACAAATTGAAGTGAGTTAAACCCTACTGTCAATAGTTCCTAAAGTCAATTTAGACAATTTGGTGTTTTATAGATATGGTGGTATTGATTAATTTCATTGTAAACTTTGTCGACGAAAGACTGCTGTGCTTTACTGTTTCTTTATTTATTTTTAGCAAACCTGCCCCTGAGGTCCTGACTGATTACACAAGGAAGGTGGATTTTCTCAAAGGCCTTCTGGAGGCTGAAAAACTGGTAAGCGTTTAGACAGTCACAAGGATCTTGATTTGTATGGGATTAGGTAGATAAAGATAAGTTGGAAGCATCAGTCCTGTTTGCATTTGACTGTGTGTGTATATATAATATATTGAAGACACCGCGCCATTTATTTTCAGAGCACAGCATACAGTAAGTAGAACCAGACTGGAATGATGCATTCATGGAGTTCTGGCCATTTTTATTGAATCTAACTTAAAAACTAACTAAATACTAACATGGGCCAGTAATTCATATGTTTGGATCAAAAGATTCCTCTGCACACTTAATGTTTTCCTGTTTCCAAGTTATGTTTGAGTTTTGATTTGCCAATTCCTTATTTGCACATCTAGCCTCCTAACAATTCAGCTGACACTATTGTACCCAGCCTCTAAATCGTAACTACTAATTGTGGTATCATTCTTCTCGTTAAAATTCAAAAAAGTAATTTTAAAAGTAAACTGTAATTTATCCCAAAGTGTTTTCCATTCTGAGATTCATTTGTTTGTTGGGGGAGTTAAAGATGATCTGTACACAGATAAGAGGACCAATATAAAATTATGCTCCAAATTTGTTGGTCATGTGTTTTGCACATATGACTCTGTGGAAAAATAAGATGAAGCAATTTTAGAAAGCACAAAGGTCTGTCTTAATTGTATTTACATACTTTTAAATGTGCTTAAGAGCCATATGTTTCATTTGACAAGGTTAAAGGGTCTTTTTTTCCACAAAGCAGTAATAGGTTCAATAATGGTGCTAAATTTAGTTGTTTATTTTTCTTCATATGCAAACCTCAGAAGGTTCTTTATTTATTTGATGTGGATCTGTCCACATAGTTGCATTTTTTGATTTTATTTAAATCCATAAGTAGTGCTTTTGATTATTTCAACTTGAGTGGTTTTCAAAGTTTGGTTCATATTGATCTACATGGTTCTGAAGATTCCAACCACAAGTAAAATCAAAGTGGTGGATTAGAAAAACTAGGATATAATCTTAGTATATGCCAATATTTTTCAAAATAATTTGTTTAATCTGATTAGCATAACTAGAATACGTGAGATTGCACACAATCCTATTAGTAGTAGTGGATACCTTGTTGGGTCTAAGTAATTAACTTATAACATGTAAAGAGCATGTTTAAATGTTGTCTTATCATAGGGTTTATAATGTCTTGGTGCAAGACTTCCATATTTTTATAAACTATGTAAATAATTAATTGAATACACTGATTTATGTGTTAATTTATCATGTGTTTGATTCTACTTACCATTCTTTGTACTTTTCACAGGCAGGTGGTTAACTTTTTTGCAGTTGTTATGGTGGTGTTGCTTATGTAAACTTTTGTTCACAATAATTTGTATGAATTTTATTTTTTTTGCCCATAACATTTCTGTATTTAAATCCTTGGGCATTCTCCAATACATGAAAATGTGTTCCTACTAAAAAGTATATATATATTTTTTTTTAAACTTAGATTTATTATTTGGGAATATTGTTTTAGTTTTAGCGAGGACAACCAGTTTTACATGAATGTTGTAGCTCAAAGCAGTGTCTGTCAGCTCATTCAAGTTACAACGAGTCTCAACAAAAACATGTAATGACTTACATCGTACATCCCTAACTTGTAATGAAATCATCGACATAAACAAGTAATGCCATTATTTTTACAAAGATACAGTGTCTTACCTACCAGATTCTCTTTATTCAGGAGTTGACCGTATGTCAGATAAGTTATACAATAGTGCCATCCATTCCAGTAGAGGAATCTCTTATAGACACACTGTGATTTTGGCACAGGCCAGTAGTACAAGTCCTACATTTTTGTCTTTCTGTTCGACACATATACTGATTATGCAATAGTTTATGTACTTTCAATCTGTGAATGTCAAAAGTCATGGAAGATTTGTTTAGTCCCATCTAGAAGGGCATATTTAGTAATACTGTGTTTTTTTTTTTTAATTTTTTTAAAGTAAGCATCAGTAACATTTACCTCTGTGTGTATATAAGTCAAACAATTGAAGGAACTGGCAGGCTAAGTAAATAAACTTGCACACAACAGTTTAATATCTTGCATTAAAAAAAAAAAAACATGTATAACGAGTATTGAATGAGCATATTTTTACCAAGTTGTTTTGGCATTTAATCTTTTAGTGACTGCTGAAACACAAACATGATATTTTGAAAGAAGCGGCAGTTAGGTGCCGTCTTATCTGATTGTCTTCTTTGTAACCAGCATTATGTGTAATGGCTCCACAAAGAATATCAATGTTTTCTTTCTCATTGTTCAAAAAGTTTTTAAAAGTGTGTTTATAATAATCTGATTTCAGTGTCTGGAATTAAATTAACTTCTTGCCATTTCAAGGTACAGAACTAGTTTAAACAAAACACACAAATGCAAACAAGTAATTGTCATATTTTGTCACAAACTGCATTTAATCTAGTCTAAAGCTGATCAGTTTGTTTTTAAATATTCATCTGTTCACAAGCTAGAAGTCCACATTGCAATAACAGCAGTTATCACCACAGGCGAAGAAAAAATTGACAATAAAAATATAACCCTCAAATTTAGAGAGTACACTCGCTCCTTATATTCTACTTGGCTTTAAGAAGATCAGACATAATCTAATGAATTTTTTTATTCATTACAGATACTGCAGCTAGATACTCTTAGTGCTGTGGAACTGGATAAACCACTGACACTTTCAGAATTAGTATAAACTCGGTTCAAAGTGGGAAAGCAGCCAGCTTGGTCTACCCTACATCTTACATTAGCGTGAAGAATCAGCATTGTTTTTCAGAGCATCCCCATATACATTAACAAATCATTTTTTTTAAGAAATTAGTCAATTGTAACCTCTTTTTTTTTTTTTTTGGAATTTGAAGTATCCAAAGGGTGACTCTACAATAACCTAAAGGAGAAGGAGGTATGGCACTACCTAACTTTCAATGTTATCATTGGGTGGCAAATATTCAAGCTACACTGTGTGCACAATTATTAGGCAAGTGAGTATTTTGACCATATCATCATTTTTAATGCGTATATTCCAACTCCAAGCTGTATTAACTTGAATGCTTATTGGATTTAAGCACGTCAGGTGATGTGTATTTGTGTAATGAGGGAGGGTGTGGCCTAAGGAGATCAACACCCTATATCAAGGTGTGCAGAATTATTAGGCAGCTAGTTTTCCTCAGGCAAAATGGGCCAAAAAAGAGATTTAACTGACTCTGAAAAGTCAAAAATTGTAAAAAGTCTTTCAGAGGGATGCAGCACTTTTGGAATTGCTAAGATATTGGTGTGTGATCACAGAACCATCAAACATTTTGTTGCAAATAGTCAACAGGGTTGCAAGAAACGTGTTGAGAACAAAAGACGCAAATTAGCTGCCAAAGATTTGAGAAGAATCAAACGTGAAGCTACCAGGAACCCATTATCCTCCAGTACTTTCATATTCCAGAGCTGCAACCTACCTGGAGTGCCCAGAAGTACAAGGTGTTCAGTGCTCAAAGACATGGCCAAGTTAAAGAAGGCTGAAACCCAACCACCACTGAACAAGAAACATAAGTTGAAACGTCAAAACTGGGCCAAGAAATATCTGAAGACAGATTTTTTTCAAAGGTTTTATGGACTGATGAGATGAGAGTGACTCTTGATGGACCAGATGGATGGACCTGTGGATCAGTAATGGGCACAGAGCTCCACTCCAGCGTGGAGGTGGGGTACTGGTATGAGCTGGTATTTTTAAAGATGAGCTAGTTGGACCTTTTTGCATTGAAGATGAACTCAAAATCAACTCCCAAACCTACTGCCAGTTTTTCGAAGACACTTTCTTCAAACAGTGATACAGGAAAAAGACCATGATTTTTATGCAGGCCAATGCTCCATCACTTGCAGCGAAGTTCTCCACTGCGTGGCCAGCCAGTAAAGGCCTTAAAGATGAAGGAATAATGACATGGCCCCCTTCCTCATCTGACCTAAACCCTATCGAGAACTTGTGGGCACTTCTTAAACGCTAGATTTACGGGGGAGAAAAACAATACACCTCTCTGAAGAGTGTCTGGGAGGCTGTAGTCACTGCTCCACAAAAAGCTGATCGTCAACAGATCAAGAAACTGACAGACTCCATGAATGGAAAGGCTTATGACTGTTATTGGAAAGAAGGGTGGCTATATTGGTTATTGATTGATTGATTTTATTTTTTTTGAAATGTCAGAGATGTTTATTTGTAAATTTTGAGGTGTTTGTTTATTATTCTCACTATAACAGATGAAAATAAACAAGTGAGATGGGAAAATTTTCATTTTTCTTTTAGTTGCATAATAAATCTGCACACTAATAGTTGCCTAATAATTGTGCGCACATATGTATTCCCCTGATGATGTTCACACTCACATTTCCGTTGTGAAACTTTCAGGTTTATTAACATTTTGGATTGACAGATAGCACTGTGTTTGTTCCATATTAAAATTAATCCTCAAACATACAACTTGCCTAATAATTGTGCACACAGTGTATAAAGACTTGGCTATCAACACAAATCGATGAATATACACGTCTGGTCTGCAGTAGAAATACAATTTAGCAGTTCTTTATATTCCCTCCTCTGTGTCCCAGTTAATACAAATTACTGTCAATACACTAATAATCCAATAGCCCTTCATTCTCTCAGAATATAAAACCAATGTAAGAAGCACTTTAAGACTGAGAAGCTTTTATCTGTTGCAGCTCTACATGACAATCGACTTTTTTCCCATCCTGTCAAACATACACAGTATTTAATGTGTGGAAAATGTCTGGGATTAAAACACTTCGAGACTTGCGCATAGAATATGTCTTTGCATCCAATGAACAATTACACTTCAAATTTAACTTCTCATCAATCAATACAATCAATTTCCACTACTTTCAAGCTAGAAACTTTTCTAAACACTTCCCACCTGGTTTTATTCCAGAAAAAATCTTGATCAGTCTTAAAGATTCCTAACATCTGTACAATTTTATAAATATATTTTAAAGTTACTTCTTTTCAAAGACCTCGGACCACAGATCTGTCACTTAATATTTCAGAACAGAAGTAGAAGGCGGCCATGCATGGAATACACTAGCTCCATAAGCGCAATGCATTATCCTTTTTTTTATCGAGCACATTTATCTCATTTAAAGTTGTCCAAAATGTTTCCAGGGCAAGATTCAACCTGTGAATTTTGTAATCTAGATCCAGCTCAACTGGACCACATGTTTTGGGCATGTACCAAATTAACAACATTTTAGACAAAACTCTTTGAACGCCTATCAGACAGCCTTGGTGTCGTCATCATCACTTCAAACTCATTAACAGCTGTGTTTTGTGTACTCCTAGTTGGGCTTAAAGTGGAGAAAGACCAAAAAAACCGAATTGCCTTTACTACACTACTACCACGTAGACTTACCTTGCTCAGCTGGAGGAATCCCACCACTTTTAAGTCTGTGGGTAACTGATGCTCTATACTATTGAAATTTGGGGGATTAATTTTCACTTAGATGATTTGTTCAAAACTTTTTTTTTAAATAAGTTCCACTTGATTGTATGGCATATTATTTGCTTCTAATTAAAATTAATAAAACCATAATCTACTAGTTTGTAATTCACCAAATGAGAGGAGAGGACGTAATGGTTCAATCCAATATGCAAGTCTTCTTATGTTATGTTATTATTTATTTTTTTATGTTAAAGCATCATTAACAACGTGTTTATATTAGTTATGATGCCATGTTGGGTCCCAGGAGAAATACATTTTTCCTGAATGTCTTTTTGGTCATTTGGGTAGCTCAGTCGCAGTATTTGACACTTGAGAATAAAGTGATGTTTAATCCTGGAATAGAAGGCAGTGTATAACCATGCAGAAAATACTTTGGAGAAGAAAGAACACAGTGCATTTAAAGATGAACATATTTGGTGGTAACTGGACTAGCATGCAAGGATTATAAACCTCTCTTAGCTCTCTATAATAGAATCAATTAATACTAATATGTTAAAGTTCTCCATTATGAGATGATGCATGGTTTGTTTTTTGTCAGTTTTGTTATTAAAATTTCTGAGAAACAAAAAATATCTTCTCTTGTACAGTTACTATCATTGCAATGGATTGCTTTATGTATTTCCCCCAACTCTTTGTGCCTAGTAGAGACTATTGATTGGATTAGGTGTAAACCAAATAATTTTGATCCAATTTATATCCTAAATAGAGGAAATGGTGGGTTATATGACTTTTAAGTTTTATATTGGGTCTGTGTTAAGTAGATAAAAGAACTAGTCTTATGTGAGGTGTACAAATGGGTAATGTGCTAGGTGAAGTAGTTGTTTCCTTGAATATGGAGTAGCAAATAATTATGAGAGATGTCACACAAGTCACTTTGCATCCCAGCTTCCAGTCAAGATTTAAATATTGTATGTACAATTCAGTTAATTTATAATTTTGGCTTTCTTTTTGGCATACAGAAATCCTGGCTTAATTTAAAGTGCTTGATTTTCCTACATTTCTGCAGGTTTCTCCAACAGAGAAGGCACTTGCTAACCAGTTTCTAGCACCAGGGAGAAACCCAACTATGGCAAGTGAGAAGACTCTTACAAGCAAGACTGTGCACCTACAGACCAAGGCAAGATGTACAGGAGAGATGAGGAATGAACTTCTTGGAATGGTGAGTGATTTGCTCATCCAGACCTGCTGGGTGATGCATGGCAAATGCAATAACAGTTCTCACTTGTTCTTAGTTTTGTGCTTCCTAATTATTGTTGTGTCATCCACCACCACCTCTAACCATGTCCTCTTCTTGCTTCCCACTGGGTCTTCTACCATCGTCACAGTGGATCTCTTCACTCAGTCATCCTTTACCTGTCACATGACATGTTGTGTCAGTAGCAGTGTGCTGTCCGCTTGGGATGATCCCATGCTGGTCTGGTTTTAGTATGTATTAATGATAATGTTAGACAAATTCTGCACACCTCTGACTGGTTATGTACATGAAAAAGCACTTGACTACCATTTTAAAACATTTTTTGTATGCCATTAAAAGCTCTCTTTCTCTCTGATACTACATACATCCACCTGGTTATACTTAGTCTCTGTTCTTTCAAAGTTTGCTGTGTGGTCTTCCTCCATTGGTAATGTCTCACAGCAGACTACTCCTCATTTAGCGTTCATTAACTTCAGTGCCAGAGAGGATGGTGTGAAAATTTTCAAATTGTCAAAGCCTCGTGATCCAATTGAAGATTATTAATGTAGTGGCATAAACATTTTACATTTCACAAAGAAGAATGATTTTACCCATCTTGCCTCAAGATTTGTACTCATTTTTCACTGTCTTGTTAAACATTTCACTTCGTTATGACCACATACTGTAGTTACCAATGACCTGGATTATCACAGCAAGTATGGCACACTAGTTCACTAGAAGGCTGTTTGAGGTTTTCTTGATAAATATTGAATTAAACTAATGCATTTGTTTCCTGTACATGAAATTAAGGATGGTGGTTTGAACATAAGTATAGTGGAGTCCTATCTTGATTTAATGCTGCAAGCACAGACATAATTCTCTGTTATGCTCACAGTTAATCTGTAGATGGTCTTTCCCTAGTCCACTAAACAAAATATGGATGAGTAACCTCCATTCACCAATTAAGTATCCGTATATTTGAATACAATTTTTAAATACGATTCCCTTTTTATGTGTTGCTGTTATGTGAAATGGCATATCCTTAAGAATGCTTTTAGTGTACTAATTGAAATTGATTTTTTTTATTTATATAGTGTGGGTCTGTGAGGGGTTGTTTTCTAATCCTTCTATTCCTCTTAATATCTGTTCTTTTCCAGACTCTGCAATTGGTACAATTTCAGTTTCATTCCACCTTTAAAAGTATAAGATGATGTTTAATCCTGTTAATGGCATTATATGAAGTGCTACTTTTTAGAAAAAGAAAATGTATCATTTTGACATCTACTTACTTTCACTCTCCTCCAACTGTGTTAGTAAATTTAATGTGAAAAAGACCTCAAGCAAAGATTGTATTTTGGCATGTCACTCTCTTTCCTCTCCCCTCCATCTCGGGTATGTTACCTGTTCTTCCCGAAAAACTTAAAACTTGATTAGTACATTTTACCAAGGGTGCTATAATGATGTATAATTAGTACATATGCCAAACAGAAGCAAGTTACATTCTTTTAACTATATTTGCAACTGCAAATATATATTCTGAATTTTGTCATTCTGTATGGCTACAACACCACCATTTATTTATATAGCACATTTTCATACAAAAAGTAGCTCAAAATGCTTTACATAATGAAGAATAGAAAAATAAAAGACACAGTAAGAAAATAAAATAAGTCAACATTAATTAACATAGAATAAGAGTAAGGTCCAATGACCAGGGTGGACAGAAAAAAACAAAAAAAAACTCCAGACGGCTGGAAAAAAAAATAAAATCTGTAGGGATTCCAGACCATTAGACTGCCCAGTCCCCTCTGGGCATTCTACCTGACATAACTGAAACAGTCTTCTTTGGATTTAGGGTTCTCATGGAAGGACTTGATGATGATGATTGTCACGTAGACTTCTGCCTTTTAATCCATCCATCATTGTTGCTGTATAAGGCATATAAGACTAATGACTGCAAAGAGAACCGTAGCGCGTATGAGAAAATGAGGGCAACCATTAAGAAGGATATCAGAGAGGCTAAAAGACAGTTGGAGAGGAATATAGCAGATAAGGCGAAAGAAGACCCCAAGAGATTCTTTCAGTATTTTAGTAGTAAAAGAACAGTTAAGGAGGAGGTCAAGTTCATCAGGAATAGTAAAGGGGAATTAAAAGATACAGACAATGAAATAGCAGATGCCCTAAACTTACATTTTTCTGAGGTGTTTACAAGTGAGCAAGTGGATAACCTGCCAGAGGTAAACACAACTACTAAGGAGGTACTGAGGGATTTGGAAATTGTAGAGGGAGAAGTGCTGCTCAGATTAAATAAGATAAAATCAAACAAATCACCAGGCCCAGATAATATTTATCCTCGTGTTCTTAAGGAGGCTAGTGAGTACATATATAAACCCTTGACACATATTTTTAGGAAGTCACTGTGCACTGGAGAGATTCCAAAGGACTGGAAAATGGCAAATATCATCCCATTATATAAAAAGGGTGACAGGGCAGATCCAAGCAACTATAGGCCAGTAAGCTTAACAAGCATCACAGGAAAATTAATGGAAGGAATTATTAAGGATAAGATTGAGCAACACATGACAAGGACAGGAGTTATTCTGAACAGTCAGCATGGGTTCAGAAGGGGGAGGTCGTGTTTTACTAACATGTTGGAATTCTATGAGGAGGCAACAAAAGGATACGATCAAAGTGGAGCTTATGATATTATTTATCTGGACTTTCAGAAAGCATTTGATAAGGTGCCACATGAGAGGTTGGGCATCAAGTTAAAAGTGGGAATTCAGGGTGATGTTTTTAGATGGGTGCAGAATTGGCTCAGACACAGGAAGCAGAGGGTGATGGTGCGAGGAACCTCATCAGAACTGGCCGATGTTAAGAGTGGTGTTCCACAGGGGTCAGTGCTAGGGCCACTGCTATTTTTAATATATATAAATGATTTAGATAGGAATATAAGTAACAAGCTGGTTAAGTTTGCAGATGATACCAAGATAGGTGGATTAGCAGATAATTTGGAATCCGTTATATCATTACAGAAGGACTTGGATAGCATACAGGCTTGGGCAGATTTGTGGCAGATGAAATTTAATGTCAGTAAATGTAAAGTATTACACATAGGAAGTAAAAATATTAGGTTTGAATACACAATGGGCGGTCGAAAAATCGAGAGTACACCTTATGAGAAGGATTTAGGAGTCATAGTGGACTCCAAGCTATCAACTTCCAAACAGTGTTCAGAAGCCATTAAGAAGGCTAACAGAATGTTAGGTTATATAGCACGATCTGTGGAGTACAAGTCCAAGGAGGTTATGCTCAACCTTTATAATGCACTGGTGAGGCCTCATCTTGAGTACTGTGTGCAGTTTTGGTCTCCAGGCTACAAAAAGGACATAGCAGCACTAGAAAAGGTCCAGAGAAGAGCGACTAGGCTGATTCCAGGTCTACAGGGGTTGAATTATGAGGAAAGATTAAAAGAGCTGAGCCTTTACAGTTTAAGCAAAAGAAGATTAAGAGGTGACATGATTGAAGTGTTTAAAATTATGAAGGGAATTAGTACAGTGGATCGAGACTTGTATTTTAAAATGAGCTCATCAAGAACACGGGGACACAGTTGGAAACTTGTTAAGGGTAAATTTCGCACAAACATTAGGAAGTTTTTCTTTACACAAAGAACGATAGACACTTGGAATAAGCTACCAAGTAGTGTGGTAGACAGTAAGACGTTAGGGACTTTCAAAACTCGACTTGATGTTTTCTTGGAGGAAGCAAGTGGATAGGACTGGCGAGCTTTGTTGGGCTGAATGGCCTGTTCTCGTCTAGATTGTTCTAATTCTAATTCTAATTCATGATGCTTTTGAGTAGGTACCACCACAAAGAAACCGGAAAAAGAAACGGAAGAGATTAGGGGTCAGTACGGATTTTAGAGCCCCTATGAATAGTTATTATGATGAATTGATTAATTTAAAGTTAAGTTATGAGAAGGCCATGTTAAAGTAATGGCACTAAGCAAACTCCTGTCAATCATGAATAATCCACTGCATCCACTTAACAGTGTCCTCTCCAGGCAGAGGAGTAGCTTCAGTGACAGACTTTTGTCACTGTCCTGCTCCACTGACAGGCTGAGGAGATCGTTCCTCCCCCACACTATGCGACTCTTCAATTCCACCCGGGGGAGTAAATGCGAACATTAATTTTATTTTAATTTTTTTTCATTTTTATTACTATTTAATTTAATATTGTTTCTTTGTATCAGTATACTGCTGCTGGATTATGTGAATTTCCCCTTGGGATTAATAAAGTATCTATCTATCTCTATCTCTCTATCTATCTATCGCGGTGTTTTAAACTGCTCTACTGTATTAGCCTGGCGAATTCCTATTGGCAGGCTATTCCAGATTTTAGGTGCATAGCAGCAGAAGGCCGCCTCGCCACTTCTTTTACAAGACCCTTTCGAACAGCATTCAAATGTTGTTTTTCTTTATTAGATGCATTCTTTGCCATAATGCTTATTTTTATGGAGGATGAGATTTGTCAATATTTTCTAATTTGTGCTTTCACTGCCTGAATATAAAATTCAGACCTTCCTCTCAACAGGATACAGATGACCACTTTCATGGTTTATATTTTTGTCCCTTAACAGGCAACATCTGCAGCTGGTAAGAGTCCTACATTTCTTGAAGGTCTGATTTCTTGTGAGCAAGAGTACATGGGGTCTGTAGTACTGAAGGGCTTTTCATGAAGTTTCCTTGAATTGTGAGTAACGTGGAAAGTTTGTGAGTTAACATGATTACCCTGGAAGGCCATTGGTGAGCATGTGATATTGAATTTCTTACTAAAGATCTTTTTAATTAGTAGAATTCTTCTTTTTTTAATGTACATTAAGGGGCTGTTCAACCAACCCACCCCCCATGACTTCATATTCATTCATATGACTGTAATATGTGATGTGCTTGGTTCAAATATGTGGGTTTTTTGTTTTTTTTTTCTCTCTCTCCAGATATTAAAGAAACTGACTTGAGGAACAGAAGGTGAGTGTTTGTAAAGGACACTTTGGACATTTTCATTCAAGAGCATATTTATATTTTCCTCATTAGACATTTAAGGGTATCTTAGTACCATTAAGATCAGATGCAATCTCCCATCAAAACATCAGGGAGGCTTATATAGTACTGCACAACTTGCCTGCAGGGAAATGGTTGTGCACTGGAGTAAAATGGGTAGAAGGCTGCCCTGCTGATTTTTATCATCAGTTCACTTAAGTCTTGTATTTTTTTCCTGATAAAAGCTTGTATAGTAATCTGTGTTCCTGAAGGGGGCAGCAATGCTCCATTGTGACAGATAATACAATGCAATTTGACTGCAGCTGTTAATTCAGTGACCCATTTGGCCAACTAAATTTAAAATCAATTTTTGGTTCATTTTGGTTTTTAAAAACATAGCTCAGGGCTTTTATAATGATGAATAAACTTTGTTGTGCCCATCAAATATTCTTGCATGTTATGCATGACATGATTTTTTTTTTTTTTTTTAATTAAATATATGGTAACGTGACAGAAGGACTCCACTAAAACTTTAAATTTACACAATGTATTATGTTACCTAGTTTAGAGAAAGTCAAATTATCCAGCCTAGTACCTGTTTAATTTTCAGAAACTATTTTTATGTTACAGTGTAAAAAACAACTTTAATTCAGTGAACTCTTATTATGCCAGCTATGAGATACTGCTTGGAGAAATTGCCAGGAGTCAAATCTTTTGAGGGTTAGTATAGCAGCGAAGTGGATAGCTTATGTGAAAAATTAAGAAAAATGTAGTAAGTAATTGCAGCACAAAAACTGACTTAAATCAGTTTTAACGCAGAAAGAAGAGGAGAAGCGGGCCACTAGAGTGAAGAAAACGAGCTGCTCATGAAGCAGCAAGCACATCAACTTCTGAGCAAATGAGTGCTAAACATACAGTGAAAGAGTAGGAAAACTATAAGTCAAGTGTATTCAGTGCACGTTCTCATGCAGTCCACTGTTACTCATACGTATATGTATGTACAGTGGTGTGAAACTATTTGCCCCCTTCCCGATTTCTTATTCTTTTGCATGTTTGTCACACAAAATGTTTCTGATCATCAAACACATTTAACCATGAGTCAAATATAACACAAGTAAACACAAAATGCAGTTTTTAAATGATGGTTTTTATTATTTAGGGAGAAAAAATCCAAACCTACATGGCCCTGTGTGAAAAAGTAATTGCCCCCTGAACCTAATAACTGGTTGGGCCACCCTTAGCAGCAATAACTGCAATCAAGCGTTTGCGATAACTTGCAATGAGTCTTTTACAGCGCTCTGGAGGAATTTTGGCCCACTCATCTTTGCACAATTGTTGTAATTCAGCTTTATTTGAGGGTTTTCTAGCATGAACTGCGTTTTTAAGGTCATGCCATAGCATCTCAGTTGGATTCAGGTCAGGACTTTGACTAGGCCACTCCAAAGTCTTCATTTTGTTTTTCTTCAGCCATTCAGAGGTGGGGTTGCTGGTGTGTTTTGGGTCATTGTCCTGTTGCAGCACCCAAGATCGCTTCAGCTTGAGTTGATGAACAGATGGCCGGACATTCTCCTTCATGATTTTTTGGTAGACCGTAGAATGCATGGTTCCATCTATCGCAGCAAGCCTTCCAGGTCCTGAAGCAGCAAAACAACCCCAGACCATGACACTACCACCACCATATTTTACTGTTGATATGATGTTCTTTTTCTGAAATGCTGTGTTCCTTTTACGCCAGATGTAACGGGACATTTGCCTTCCAAAAGTTCAACTTTTGTCTCATCAGTCCACAAGGTATTTTCCCAAAAGTCTTGGCAATCATTGAGATGTTTCTTAGCAAAATTGAGACGAGCCCTAATGTTCTTTTTGCTCAACAGTGGTTTGTGTCTTGGAAATCTGCCATGCAGGCCATTTTTGCCCAGTCTCTTATGGTGGAGTCGTGAACACTGACCTTAATTGAGGCAAGTGAGGCCTTCTTTAGACGTTGTCCTAGGTTCTTTTGTGACCTCTCGGATGAGTCGTCTCTGCGCTCTTGGGGTAATTTTGGTCGGCCGGCCACTCCCAGGAAGGTTCACCACTGTTCCATGTTTTTGCCATTTGTGGATAATGGCTCTCACTGTGGTTCGCTGGAGTCCCAAAGTTTTAGAAATGGCTTTATAACCTTTACCAGACTGATAGATCTCAATTACTTCTGTTCTCATTTGTTCCTGAATTTCTTTGGATCTTGGCATGATGTCTAGCTTTTGAGGTGCTTTTGGTCTACTTCTCTGTGTCAGGCAGCTCCTATTTAAGTGATTTCTTGATTGAAACAGGTGTGGCAGTAATCAGGCCTGGGGGTGGCTACGGAAATTGAACTCGGATGTGATACACCACAGCTAGGTTATTTTTTAACAAGGGGGCAATTACTTTTTCACACAGGGCCATGTAGGTTTGGATTTTTTTTCTCCCTAAATAATAAAAACCATCATTTAAAAACTTGCATTTTGTGTTTATTTGTGTTATATTTGACTAATGGTTAAATGGGTTTGATGATCAGAAACATTTTGTGTGACAAACATGCAAAAGAATAAGAAATCAGGAAGGGGGCAAATAGTTCTTCACACCACTGTTTGTATGTGTGGGTGTAAGCGAAAAACAGACAAGATATAAAATAAACTCTCTCTTAAGAACAATATTTTACATAGGAAATGATTATATACCCCAAGTAAAAAAAAAAAATAATAATAATTTGCTTGGAACATCTTTTATCTTCTAATAGTAAATTAAAATTGGAAAAATCCCAAACAATTGAGAGACTAAATTATAACAATTCAGACAGTTTTGGATTGGAATGACCTGACCAATCAGTGTCCAATTCGACAAGCATGGTTAAAAGGCCAGAGAGATTCTAACTCTAGTTCACATCAAATCAGGGGAAACTAAACTTTTAAATGTTCTGTGGTCAAATGACTACCCTGTTCTACCCGGACTTTCTGCAGTTATTAATGTCTATATGTCATGAAATTTTCTAAAGGATTTAGTTCTGCAGGTTTCATCATAAGATCTTCATCGTTTCCAACATCAATGTCTGCTGTAGAATACTTTGGACATGTGGAGATGGTACAGAGTGTTAACACAGGATTTTGGGCTGAAAAGAGAAAACACAGATTATTATTAACTGGGAAAATGATTTTAAATATGAATAGAAAAGACTATCAACAGTTGGATTTTATAAAGATAGTTGTAAGCACCTTTAATCTAAGATATATGATTATGAAGTGTTTATTTTTAATCTGTAACAGTACATACATTGTGTTACAAATTTATGAAAAGGCCATAAATCAAAAAACTTATTGAGGGCTTTGTAAATAGGATAGCGCATTGCTGTTTTTGTTGAAACAATTTTTATCTGTGTTGGTGTACTTCAGGGGAGTTGTGCTTGATGAGAAGCAGTCAACAGCCGACTTGGACATGGTCCTAAAGCAACATCAAAATACACAGGAGAAGCTGGCCGAGGAGATGGTCAGTTTGGCCCGTAATCTCAAAAACAACTCTTTGGCCACACAAAATGTCATCAAACAGGACAATCAGGTGTGTTGAACTTTGACCAGAACTTAATTTCATTAGGCTTTCAGGCTGTAACTGATTTCAGGGAATTTTCCAGGGCTTCCTTATTTAACCCTGCATTTATAAGATGTGTTGTTGGGAGATTAATATAACTACCTTACGTTCAAGGCATTTTCTTGGGGCAAGAGTTTTTTTTTTTGGCTTTTAATTTAAAATTTTTAACCTACTGATGTGCTTGTTCCTCTACCCAAGTTTCTGTGCAACATACATACTGTATGAGTATAGCATTTCTCTTGCAGTTAAGGAGATCTAAGAATATAAAAAAAACTAAACAAATAAGATCTCAGTTACTTTGATTTTTTTTTTTTTCCCCCCTCCCCAGTCCCACATAATCATCTTGTGTGGAGTTTGCATATTTAACCCTTGTTAGTTTGGCTTTCTTATGAAAGACCAACATTTAAGGCTCACAAGTGGTTTTAAATTGGTTAAGTCTGGCTGTGCGCACCATGCGATAGACTAGCCTCTCCTCTGGGGTGGTTTCTTTGCTTTGCACCCATTTCTGTAGGAAAAGTAAACCCTGTTCTGCCAAAAATAAAAATGGTTGAGGCTAGCCATGCAAAATAACAATGAATGCAGCTGTCTGCATTTCACTGCTTTCCCTAATTGTATCTTTGTCTTTGTTATTGGAGAAGTGCATTTGTACAGTAAGTACAGTAGTCTAATGTGTAAAATAATTGGAACATACTGGTAAATGCCCATTGTGGCTACTTGGAGGCTTACTTTTTCCATTTAGAATTCACTCACCATGTATAACCAGTCTGAAGATTTTTTTTTTTTTTTTTTCCTGATTTGCCACATTTTTCCTGGGATTTTGCAGTTGTTGAACAAGAAGGCTAATTCTCTAAACATTTCATTCTGATGGCACAGAGTGGTTACTAGAATGAAATCCTAGAGCTGCCCCAAAAATAGTTTTGTTAAAAAAGAAAAAATGAGGTTTGCCAACTCCCTCATCACTTCATTTAAGAAACCAAAAGACTTTCTTTTACAGTTTAAATAGTCTTAATAGTACAGTGTCTCCTGTGTCTGAACTTAAGAGGGACAAGCTGCTCAGGTGGCCGAGACCTGTCAAAAGGAAGACAGAACTACATAGAGAAGTTAGCATAAAAGTATAGTGGGCATAGAAGTTGCCTCTGAGGCAGGGAGGGGAGAGCAAATTGACGCAGTAGCTGGGAGATGTGACCAAAGTGCCGTTCCTGTGAGCCCTGATCTCACAACTGCTTTTTTACTGGCTTCTCCAGTAGTCCTCCCTTCTTCCGACAGATGAGCCCATGGTTTAGATTTAATGTTTTTGAAGTTTAATAAAATAGTTTTGGGCCTTAGGAGGTTTTTGGTTACAAAAAGTATGCTACCACAGAAAGAAGGTTGGGGAAACCCTGAAGTAACTTTTAGCTGGCACGTTTTGCTTTAGTCCTTAACCCATCAGCTTATATAATGATGACTAATATGTCCATGTCCTGTCATTGATTGAATAAATAGCAACATGCACATATGCCCCGCAGTTGAAATAATGTTTTATTAGAATATAATTCATTCTGTTTCAGTAAGCAACTCACATCTGACTTTGACAACAACAATGTAATATCTCACTAGGACTGCCTGGCATCTGTAAATGCTAATGCTAAATGTTAATTGGTAGAACAGAGGAAAAAGCTGTAGAGTTGTTTTGTCTTCAAAAACATCTACGCAGATAGCAGTGCAAGGTAATTGCCCAAAGATACACTACAGAACAGCATTAAACAATGACTAGCAATGTGGATCAGTAACCTTGATTCAAGAAATGCTTCGGACCGTGCAAAAAGCAGGCCACAATTTGAAGAGTGGCTCCTGATAAGAGGATTAACTGTTGTGTACTTAAACCCATGACAACCATACACATCATGCTTAATTTTGTAGAAGAGGAAAATACACACTATTGGGTGTTTCTGACTTGGCAAACTAAATACAAAAACAGGAAAATAACCGGCAAGGGTTTAATTGAAAGCAGGAATTGGACTCTGATTAAGAAATAAGTTTATTACAGAAGGCAGCAAACGTATGGTTCCCTCTGGAGCAAGATTGTGAAACATTGCCTTTGGCTTCTATCGTGTGGGGTGGAATGCCACACTTTCTACCCATCCAGTCCCCACTCTTTGCTGCACCTGTCTTATGGCATTGATGTGATCCTAAGTGTTCCCACTGCCAGGGAAACGGACCTAGAAAATGTGACCAGGTTCAGTCTTTTTGCATGCCTTAATTGAGTGATGCAGTTTGCCTAATCTACTTTTTTTTTTTTTTTTCCTTTTTCTCTTTTCTTCACAGACGCTGAAGCACTCCATTCATCTTGCAGACCTGAACTTTGAGAAACTAAAAGCTGAATCAGAGCGGCTAGAGCAGCACACAAAAAAATCTGTCAACTGGGTCTTATGGGTGATGCTGATTATAGTTTGCTTCATCTTTATCAGTATGATTCTATTCATACGGATATTTCCGAAGTTAAGGTGATGCTGGGATTGGCAAGTAAACAAACCTTCAGAAAGTTAACACTGTCATGAATGACTTCTGATCTTTGGAGCTGCTTGACGTTTCTCTATAGATGCTTTTTCTTCTGTGGATATGTAACTATTCTCCCATAGGTAAACCTGTTGCAAAAATAATTTGTAATTGTTTTGCTGGGAAATTATCTTTGACAAGAGAAGGAAGACTGATTGACAATACTGTCCCCTCATGTCCTCTTGCTGTGCCCCAGGGTAAAATTGTAATAATAATTCAAGAATAGAACCCTGCAGCAAATACAGTACCCCCTTTATTCTGAGTTCACCTTCTTTCTGTCCTGTCCGGCCTTTTTTGGTTTTTCTAAGAAAGGATGGGTTTTTGAGAGTGTGCAGGACAGGACCAGTCTGTATTGGCCATATTCTCTCAAGGCTGTTGTCTTGACACACTGTCTCAGTTGTTCTGCCATACCACACTAATTGATAAGACCCCTTGTTTACAAATATTTTTGCTGGCGCTTTTTTTTTTTTCTTTTCTTTTTAAAAAACAGCAGCATGGCAACTCAGAGAGACTGCCTTTTATGATAATGCATCCTTCTACCAAGGACAAGTGAAAGAAGATGATGTGTGGAGTTGTGTGACTCAATTTCTTTTGTATTTAAATGGCTGCAAGCAGCGCAGCCTAGCATTGCACCCTCATTTGATCACCTCTGTCAGTTTGATTTCAAATAGACAGTTGCCTTCTGTACTGGTTTTTACTAATATCTGCCAAAGAGTGAAATAGAAGGCAATCTTGAATGATGGATGGTTAGGTGAGAGGAGGTCTGTCAGTTTTTATATGTTACAACAACTCATCAGTCTCTGAATAAATCTGGATTTTTTTTTTTATTAAATTGGGTTTGTCTTGAATGTTGTCTAAAATACAAAGCTGATACCTATAAAGGAGTAAAACATCTGAGCAGCTTCCATATTTACCCACACCATGCCAATTTACAGTTGCCAGGACACTTTTTAGGATGTGAGAGGAAAACTCATACAGGCATTGGGTTCTTGGGGTGAGGGTGGGGGTGTGTTTGAGAAGAATGTGCAAGCTCCACAGAAATACAGGCCCAGACACAACTTTGTAACTGTGAGGCAGCAGGGCTAACCTCCTTGCTGCAGTATTGCTGAACTCCTTCATACATACTCCCCAACCCCAGGCCCCAAAGAGTTTAAATAAAACTTACTAGTAAACAAAACCCTTCCTAAGAGTAAGCCATTTGACCCATTGAGCTTGTTTGTGTGGTGAGAGCTGTGCAGTTTGTCAGTACACCATGGCCACGTAACCTATTCAGTATTTCTAAACCTCCAATGCAGAAAATGGTCCCTTATTTTAGTGTTAAATGAACATGTTATCTTACCTCGCTTATGCCCACAATTAAATACATCTGAAGAATTAACTTTTTTTTTTTTTTTATTGTACTTAAGAATTCAAACACTTGCGTAAGCACCATGTAATCTTCTCTGCTCAAACTTTAAATTAATTCATTTATCTTGGTTTGTCTGAGTAGAGGGCTCTATAGCCATGTGGTTCCAGAGAGCGTATTTAACAATCATATGTGGAACTACTACTGATACTTATTGAATAATATTGAATAACTGCACATCTAGAATCCATCCATCCATCCATTTTCTAACCCGCTGAATCCGAATACAGGATCGGGGGGTTCTGCTGGAGCCAATCCCAGCCAACACAGGGCACACACAAACACACCCATACACCAATCACACACTAGGGCCAATTTAGAATCGCCAATCCACCTAACCTGCATGTCTTTGGATTGTGGGAGGAAAACGGAGCGCCCGGAGGAAACCCACGCAGACACGGGGAGAACATGCAAACTCCACGCAGGGAGGACCCGGGAAGCGAACCCAGGTCTCCTAACTGCGAGGCAGCAGCGCTACCACTGCGCCACCGTGCCGCCCCACATCTAGAATCCAATTCATAAAATACTTGTAAAGCCAAGGTACCCATATTTTGTAATAAATAAATGTTAAAATGGGTCTAATCTAAGCTGCCCTTATTGTCAACACTACTGCCTTGCTTCTGGAGTAATTCTGGGAGCCCCTGTCATGTGTTCAGGTTTTGCATGAGCAGTGGAACAATCAAACCTTCTCCTTTTAGTGCATTGTGATTTTAAAATGCTCCAAACAATGAGTCACTGTTTATTTAAGACTTGGTTTATCCTGTCAGAATGAATTGAAGTAACACAGTCCTTGGGAAATCAGCTGGAGGGGGTGTGTGCATCTCTATTAATGAAAAATGGCGCAACAATTACGTCATCAAGAATTCTCTTTACAGAAAAGGCATCAAGATTAGTGTCTTGTGTGTTACCATTCTGGCTTGCTAGGAAGTTCAGCCAACTGATAATATGTGACTATTGTAGATTTAGGTAAAATATCATCTATTTATATTTCAATAATACTTCATGTACTTAAGTAATACTATATACTTCAGTAACTTCCCTCCTGCATAAGGTGTTACCTCTTCTCAAAACCATGTTCAATAAGATTCTGTGTTTTAAAATAAGTTGTCTGTTTACTATATACCAAAGTGATAGGAGTGAAATACAGTGCATTAATATCATTCCAGAATCCCCTGTGAATGTTTGAATATTTTTCATGTTTGATTATGTGATTTGAGGACATGCAGCATTGTTATTTTTAAGAACAAACTCTTCCCAACAAGAAAGAAATGCAGTATTATAGGAAGAAGGTGACCCCTTAGTAGCACAAAGTTTTTATTGTGATTGTCTTTTCCTTCTGTGGACCTTGCACTCTTATCGCAACCGTCAAGATTGTTTTAGGTATTCTCTGTACATGTTTTGAGAAGGCAAAAAAAAGGATATAATCAGAGAGAAACAGAGGCATATTGCATTATTTATCTTGATTTTTCATAAAAATGTTTGTATGGTACCGCATGAAAATCTAGGCATCGATCTCTAAAACGTAGGAATTCGGGAAGGAATTGTGTAGATGGGTACACAATTGGCACAAACGATTATGAGGAACCTTATTAACATGATGATAAAAGTTGTCTCCTGCTGGGATCAGGGCTGCAGCCAGTCACTTTTTTTTTTTTTTTAATAGACCTAAATAATCAGGATTGTATTATAAACAAAAGTGAGTTAAATTTGCAGATTATGCCAAATAGCGAATCTATTACCGGGAATTTGGGGATTCCACATGTCATTCCCGGGAATCCCAGGCTCCCGGGGATAACACAGTGCAATGGCATCTCACATGTGAACGGTTTTAGAACGACTGACACTTATTTTTAATAAAAATACTGCAATATGTTGACACCAATAAAAGACTAACCTTATTTACAAGCAGTTCATGCTGTCATTTAAGTACATGTATCTAGTTCAGGGGTGCCCACACTTTCGGCCTGCGAGCTACTTTTAAAATGACCAGGTCGAAACAATCTACCTACATTAAAAATGATATATATTGCATAGTTTTACTGTCAGATAATGCAAAGAGTAAGCGACACGTATTTCACCCTAATTCTGGGCTCATCAGGTGTACGCACTCATTGCACCTCCTCGAATGGATCTGACGTCGGCGTCGAAGCCTCTTTAAGTTGCGCCACGGTGTGTGGTTCATTTATGTGACATCATGTAGATCTGGGTAATTTTACATTCATTGCATTCGTAGTCTGAATCACAATCTGATTGTATGGCTGGTTACCTACCAGGTAACACTTGTGGTTGGTCTGCAAGTCGGCAAACATCTGCTACGGTGCCCTCTTTAGTTGCGAGAAGCAGACAGTAGAATGTTGCATAGTTTTACTGTCAAATAATGCAAAGAGTACACGACACGTGTTTCGCCCTAATTCTGGGCTCATCAGGCATACACACTCACTGTACCCCCTCTCGGAGATCAAACCTCGGACGTCAGAGGTGAAGCCACAGTGTGTGGTTCGTTTTATTTGACAGCATGTAGATTGGGGTAATTACATTCATGGCATTCGTAGTCTGAATCCCAATCTGATTGTATAGGTGCATGTGGGATGACCAGTGTGTTAGAAGAAAAGAGATCTCAGACTGGTCGCCCTGTATGTCAATCAAGTGACAAATGCCACAGGGAGGATATATGATAGACATTTTTAAAAAAAAAAAAAAAAATTTTGAATGCAATGCAATCTACCTGCTCCTACTTTTCCGATCTACTGGTCAATGTTGATCGCGATCAGCGTATTGGGCACCCCTGATCTAGTTCGTTGCGGTAATAAGAGCGTAGAAAGCACAACGTGTCTGGCATGCGGTCATCCAGGCAAGAGCACACCTTCGTGCAGAGTACGCCAGCCGCTGAGAAAGCACGCTCTGCCTCCACTGAAGTAGGCAGCACAGTCATCGGAAAATGATACACTTGTTCTAAACAACGCCCGCGCTTGCCGTTGCTCTGAAACGCCGCCATTTCAGCTTTTACTGATGCATCCAGTTTCTTGTCATCATTCTGTGATGGCAAGTTTCTTGGCACAGATAATGCGGATGCAACAGATTGACGCATTGCAATTTCAAGTTGCTGTTCAAAGCTGTTGTCTGACAGACGTCAATGAAGTCTGCCCCATCCCGGCATTCGTGAGCTGCAGAGTGCAGACTCCTCCCAGTCCACTGTGCTCAGTCTTGGTGGGAGCCGGGAGACTGACTGCTGCTGGTCTGTTGTTGACTGCATTAATCGGCAACACACTACACTCTGGGCCAAAAAAACGTGCCACTTAATTATTTTCACCTATAACTCTGTTATTTCTTGATTGATTTTTACATGCTATATATGTGAGCTTGGCCGTTCCCAGTTTCCCGGGAATTGCAGCAGTTTCATTCCTGGGAATGAAAAATGTCAGAGAATCCCCTGCTCCTGGAATGGATTCCCTAATGCCAAACTAGGAAGATTTACAAATAATCTAAAATCGACTGAACCCTTGCAGAGTAAATGGAAAGAATAAAAGCTATTGCAATACAGTAGATGCTATTTAAAGTAAGTAAATGCAAGGTATTACACTTCAGAAGTAAAAATGTTAGATTTGTATAAAGAATGGGATGTGAGAAACATAAAAGTATACATTGTGAAAAGAACCTAGGCATCCTATAGGCCTTGTCACTGTTTACATCCAGACACTGTAAAGAAGGCATTAAGGAAGCTTGTAGGATGTTGGGTTATACATCAGAAGGTGTGCAGTACAAGACAAAGGAGGTTATGATTAAGCCGTATAACGCTGTTGAGTACTCCTACTCCTGGCATACTATGTGCAGATTTTTGGTATTAAGGCTATAAGATAGCTGTAACCATCCTACAAAAAGTCCACAGAAGAGTGATTAGGTTGATTCCAAGACTGCCCTGTATGAGTTTTGATAGAAGATTGAAGGAGTTAAACAGCTTTAGTTTAAGGAGATGGAGATCAAGAGGTAATGTGGCTAACATTTCTCAAAGTTATGAAAAGAATGAATACATTGGATCCCAGCTGTTACTTTTAAAATGACGTCTTCAACAAGAACAGACGCACGGATGTAAACTCATTAAGTGTAAAGACTGCACAAACATTAGGATTTTTTTTCTTCAATCACAGAGCCACAGACACATGAAATAAATTACAAAGTAGTTTGTTAGTCAGTAGGATGTTTTATAATATATTTTGGAGAGCAAACTTTGAATGACCTGTTCTTGTCAATATTGTTCTAATGTTTGTGCCCTGATAGCTTTATCGAGAACATAGTGAAGTAATATTCATGTTAGAAATTCTCTAATTTATCTTTGCATCACTTTGCCTGTTGTAGATGAACATTGTCTCATGTAATGAAGGCAGTGTGCTCTCTGCGCCCTGACTGATGAGTTTTTTTAGTGGTCTTTTCCACTTGATGTAATTTTGCACACATTACACTCCTGACGTACAGCATGATATTTTCCTGACATGAATTCCTTGACTCCCCGTGTTTGTGTGGGTTTCCTCCCACAGTCCAAAGACATGCAGGTTAGGTGCATTGGCGATTCTAAATTGTCCCTAGTGTATACTTGGTGTGTGTGTGTGTGTGTGTGTGTGTGTGTGTGTGTGTGTGTGTATGTGCCCTGTGGTGTGCTGGCGCCCTGGCTGGGGTTTGTTTTCTGCCTTCCCTGTGTTGGCTGGGATTGGCTTCAGCAGACCCCCGTGACCCTGTAGTTAGGATATAGCGGGTTGGATAATGGATGGATGGAATTCCTTGACAGTATCAACTTAGAAAATATTTTTTTAAATGTAAAAACTTATAGCTCTTAACTGTCACAGATGCTACAGCCAACAACTGAAAGTCACTTAGACATTTTAGTATTTAGTCATGTTGACTAGAATTAAATATCATCTACAGTTAGGTGTCTGTTGGCACTGATCAGTCTCACAGTTACTTGAAGTTTTTCACCCCTTCCTAAAAGAGAGAGACTGTATTCCTCCAGTGACACTTACTAAAGGGAAGAAAATGTGTTGGTCAATAGAATGTTATGGTAATATCTTGAACAAAGGAATCATGAGAGGTTAATATTTGCGTCATCATGAGACACTGACCCTTTGTCTGGTGTCACATTCAAGGCTCTGATTAAAAGTTAGTGGTGCTGTTTTTGGCAGCCTCCCACCTAGCCAGCCAGGAAGGAGGTCGACACTCCTTAACTGGAGACCTCACCTCCCCTGTTCTGTTATGGAAACCAGTTTGTTATGAGAGAAGCAGCTAAAATGACAGTATTGCCGGTTTTTCCTTGGAGCTGTTTTTATATCCAAGGAAGGTCAAGCAGGATTCATTTACTGGCAAGTTTGTGATGGGGTAATAAAGTGCAGGGAATGTCATGTAGATTGTACTGCTGGTGGTTTCTATCACATGAAGCTCAATCAAAAATCACTTAATTGCTATGGCAGTGTTGTTTTTTTTCCAAACAATAGTTAAAGATCCTGAATGGATAAGAATTTTAAATATATTAAATAATAATATAAAATGTATATATTTATAAAATACTGTGATGTCTAAGATTTGAACATATAAGCAATTCCTTATTTAATCATCAAATTATAGTAATTCCTTGGGGTCTTCCTTAATTATAGTAAATAGTTGATCACACCCTCAAAATTCAGTGTTTACACTTTAGGTATGCCAATAAATATTTCCTTTAAGGATGAATGTTTACCCCTGAAATGAGGTCATTTTTTCATGGTAGGACCTTTATTGAAGGTATTAAAAAATTGATGGAAGGGCCTTTTTTTCCCCACTTGCATTACAAGTCATTTGTAGCAGTGTTTTGTTTTCTGATTTATTCTTTAGTATTGATCATTTGCCTCCTACCTCTACTGCATTGTTCATCAGCTCTTGCTGTCAATCTACTCCTAACTGCCTTTAGCTGATGTAGCATTACATGACTTCTTGTCATAGGATATGTCAGACTTGCCCACTATACTGTAGTTGCTGAACTCACTGCTGCTCCATGTCAATTTAAACAACTGAAAATTGCTGGCCATATCACACTTTGAGCATGTGCTGACCTTCCAGGTCGCTGTGCTCACCCCTTTTGTGTCGACCAGTATATATAAATAGCATTTCTGGATGAGCATGCGTTGGTTGTCAGATGTGCACAGACCAAGTCATGGAGCCTCTGGGCATGTCACTTTACTGTGATTATGTAAAAGAAGGTTACAACTGAAAAGTTGCATAGTGTGATATGGCTTCTCTGTACAGGGTGGTCCAGGTCTAATTATGCAGATCCAGATCGCCTGAATGACTTTGATTTATGCAGGGACGATTCCAGTTCGGCGCAAAGATGATTCTTCATGTCGTCAGTTCGCACACTTCTCGATGGTCTGGGATTTTTCAGGTGATTTTCTATGTAATAAGCTTAAGTTATAGTGTAATGAAAATTGCATAATTGGATCTGGACCAACCTATATATTTTTGTGTGTGTGTGTCTTTATTTTCACTTGGTGTTTGCTGCTGCTGCCTCACTGTTTCAGAGTCCTAGAATAAAATTCCTGTCCTGAGCATTTCCTCCAGAGACTTAGCATGCTCTCTCTCCCCATGTCGATGTAAATGTTCCTCCCACATCCCAAAGACCGTTGTTAGATTTGCTGACTTTATATTGACTGTATCCAACTAAGTGTGAATTTGCCAAGTTGTGGACTGTTTGCCAGTCCTGGGTTGATTCATGCCTTGACAGCCATGATTTGGAGAAATGGGTTTGAAAATGGATGCATTTTTTATTATTATTTTTTGTCCATTTATTCTGTTTGTGTATTTGCCTGTAATGATGTATTTTATTTGAGATACCCTGTATTGCATTTTTTTATCATATTGTTTTAACTTAACAGTTAGCTCCAGAATTATTTGCACCCCTAAAAGTGGGTAAAAACAAACATAAAATAACCAATACCTATAATAATTCAGAGATTCTTAAACGTTCTTGAAGAGATTTCTTACAGTATCTAATTATAATCATTCCTATGCAAACATTGTTTGTTAGAGAATAGTGTATTTTCTCAAGAACATAGGGGGCAGAAATACTGACATCCCTAAAGAATACCTGAAATAAGACCAAATAAACATGCTTCCTTTTATTGCTCCTGTTATCCAGGAACTCCTTTGTTGTCTGTTACCGTTTCCTGTTTCCCTTGGGTATAACTATGAGGTTGCACTCAAGTGAAATCCTATTTTTTGACATCCATTAATATCTGTAACTCCAAAGACCTTTCATCTTAGCTGAGCCTAAAGGTTGTTGGCCTGGACAGATTAGTCTGTGGTTAAAAAACAAACTCCTAGGCAATTGAAAACACTGCAGTTTAAAATGTTTCCGAAGAATGAAGTAGCTGAAAATTTGCTGGGAAAAGGATGCGCGAGTTTTCTGCCCCCAGTGATCCAGTGAGAGTGAGGGTAAGGAATGCAAGAAGAACATGAAGGTCAAGGTTTCTAAACTGTATAGTTTGGTTGAATCTTGGAGCTGTTGTACTTCTAAACTGATAAACAGCACCTCCATGACAAGAAGTGTTTTGGAAAAGTTCCACAAAAAGGGGTCCATCTTAAGAACAAGCCACCCAAGGCCGTGGCTGAAGTTTACCAGACATTGTTGATCTTCAAATAGATTTCATATGTTGTGGTCAGCGGAGACAAAAAATTAACTTGAGTCATGCAAATCATAATTTTTGGTGCAAATAAGTGAGTGCATACAAAGTAAATTGGCAAATACCCACTGTGCAGTCTGATGGTTGATCATTGGTGCTGTGGGGATGTTTTGCTATAAGCAGTCCTTGGGCTCTTGTAAAGATTAACAGAAGAACGAATTCCACAAATACCAGGAAATGTTATTCCAGATCCAGGCTACCTGTGCCCAAAGGGTTGAAACTTGGCAATGCATGGACCCTCCAACAAGATATTGACCCTTAGTGAACATCAAAACCAACAGAGAAATATGTTCGCAAGGACACAAGATCAAAGTTTTACAATGGCTATCTCAGTCTGCAGATATGAATCTAACGCAAAGTCTGTGATGTGAAATGAGTATGGCAGGCCACCAGCACAAACCCAAGAATGTTAAAGAACTGCAGATGTTCTGCATGGATTTTGGACCTCTTATTCATGCAGAACTTTACAGTTAAACACTAAAGAAAGTGTCTCACTGCTGTTATTTCTGCCAGGGGAGGCTTCACTAAATTGTAATCCTGGGAGTGCCAATATTTCTGAAACCTACACATTGTGTTAGTAAAGAACGTTTTTTTAAGAAAATGTTCTAACATTTGTACATTTCGTTCAAGCCTAAAACATTGCATGTGTGCTTTATCTTGTATATTAGTGTTTAACTGGCTTCAGTGCTAAATGCACTTCCCTTTGATGTTTACTGCTATTCTCAAGTATACTGTATTGTCACATTCTGTTGTGTCATCAGTGGTGACATCATGCAAACCAAGGAAATGAAGATCGTAACAAAAAGTAACTATGAATAAAAAGTAAAATATGAAACTAATATTAAAAAAAAATGCAAGAATGAACTTACAGTATGCAAAGGTCAATACATTCAGTATACTTAATTGGCAAACCTAAGTCGCTGCATAGGTGAGTCTGCAGGTGTGCCGGACAGTGGACTGGCCTGCCATCCAGGGTTGGCTTCTGTCTGTTGCTGGTACATCTCAGGGCAGCCCTGCACTAGAAAAAGTGGTGCTCCAAAAATGGATTGAGGAGAGAAAGGACTTTGCCTGAAAGAGATAACACGTAGTCAGGTGGCAGTGTAACCCATTTGTACTGTAGGAGCTTGAGCTTTAAGATATGCTAGATGGTGATGAGTGTTGCTGTCTCTGCTTCAATTGCAGCTTTGTTTTTACATCGAAGTAAAGGACTCCGCCTTGTGACAGGAATTGACAGAAAGTCCTCAATGTCTGCTCATTGTTACAAGTGTTGTTTGGACAGCCGCTCTTTGTTATTTCTTAGAATCCAGCAATCACTAAGCCTTCTAATGGGTAAAGTTGCTGAAAATAAGAATACATTTGTAAGTATACAAATATACAAAGTATAAGATAAAGTATAAGGTATTTAATATGCTTTTACAGTGGATTTAATTTGGCATTTTGACACTGATCAACACATAAATGACACTTTAATGTCACAAGTGAAAAATATGCACAGCATAGTCTAAATGAATTACAAATATAAAGTACCAAAAAAACAATTGCATATGGATTCACACTTTCACATCATATTTATTTATACTGTAGGTTTGAGTCTCTGTGTGCAGTGCTCTAAAATAGGAAAATTTCCAGTTGGCTGAATACTTTTTACAAGCACTGAAAGTCATTACTGCAGTGGGATCTGTCCTACAAGTCCATTCGCCCTTATGTATTTTGTATAGTGCCTTTTATTAGTTTTTTGCAATGTGAAGCAGTCAAGGTAGCTTCATTTAGTCATTACCAACAAATCCAGAAGATAAAATTCTGTTATCATTTCCGACAAAACTACTGTACTCTAGAAACTCCTGTAAATGTCTCTAAGAAGTGCCTGTAGTTTTCTGGAGCCTTTTTCTAACAAGCATTCATTGGTAGATAGATGTGGCATAGAGGTTAAGTCTTTAGCACTCAACCCCTGAGGTTGTGGGTTCAGATCCCACTACTGACACCACTGTGTGACATTGAGTAAGTCGCTTCTCCAGCCTGTGCTTCCATTGGAAAAGCACAAGAAATGAAACCAGTTCTCTCAAATGGTGTAAGTTGCCGTGGATGAAGGTGTAAGCCACAAAACTAATAATAGGTGTGAGCAGTTATCTCTATCAGGTTAGGACAAATTTCGATATATTCTCTCTAACTAGCTCAAATACATCCAGTCAGCAAGTATTTCTATTCAAGTATGAATGGTTTGTGTTTGTGTATTGCTGAATTAGAAAGATACTTTATTAAAATTAAAAAGCAATTAAATAAACAAGTGTACATTTCTTGTAAAAATTAAAAGTTAAACGAGTGTAGGATTGGAGTGCTCCAAACACAATACACAAACCACCAACTCTCAACTATGGTTAAATTGATATCATTTTTTATTTTAAAGGCACCTGTACAAAATAATATATATGTCAATGTATGTGTGTATGTATGTATGTTCCAGCATCACTTCACTGGTACACGTGTTTCTCATTGGTCGACTAAAAATACTGTAGGGTGAAATCAACCCTAACCCACCCCTTTCTTATCTTGCAGTCTTCTATGCATGTTATCATCCAGTTGACACTCAGAATGACCACCAGAGGGCGAACTTCTTTGTTTGAGCTCCACCGCGCCCCTGTTGCTTTTGAAATTAAATAGAGTTGGCCGGTTCCAAGCATCAACTGGATGATAACATACATACAAGACCGCAAGACATTAGTGAGTCTTCATTGTTTGTTAATTTATTTTTATTTTTAATGTTGTGTGTGTTTTTTTTAATTATATTTTTCTCAAATAAAGGATACATACACTACCAGTCAAAAGTTTATAGAACACCTCAGTTTTTTTCCATTTTTCTTCAAATGTAATCATTTGAAATGCAATGAATGACCTAAAATGGTGAAAGGAAAGCCGTAAACTGACAGAAGTTTAAATGTTTTAGCTTTGCAAAAACTGAAAAAGGAGATACAAGAACATTACAAGTGGGCCTTCTTCAGGGAACAACAAATCGGTTACACCCTATTATAGCCTTGCAAGTTGTAGCAAACAGGTTTCAGAGGTGTCCCAACTTCTGTTGATTCCTTAAAAACACTGTCAGTCTTCAAGTAGAGTTGGAACAGATACCCTGTGAAGTACTACTTGGACAATATTCCAGTATTAATTTCCTTTTTTCTAATATTCTGATTTTTTTTTCCAGTTTTTGAACTTAAACATCTGTCAGTTTACTGCTTACCTTTTCACCATTTTAGGTCATTCATTGCATTGCAACTGACTACATTTAAAAGAACACTGAGGTGTTATAACGCTTTTGACCAGCAATGTTGATAAAAAGGCACTTAATGAAATAGGAATGGACAGATAGTAAAGTAACTATAAGAAAATATTTAATTGATAGTAAGCTCACTATACAAAATATGAAAGACACTGCATGAAATAAAAATGAACACATGTAAAAGGCACCATATACAAGTTAAACTTAATAAATAAGAATGATGGATGAACAGAAAGGAAAGGCGCAGTATTACACTGATTGATATATAGACCGACATACAGAAAGGGCACAGTGTGACTGTTAGACAGCAAGATGGCTAGAAGAGGTACATATTGTCTTTGGCCTTTTGACTAGAAGTCATTTTGGAGAATGGCACATTAATGGGTGCTCATACCTGTAAGCCAGGGGTCCTCAATCCCAGTCCTGGAGAGCCGCAGTGGCTGCAGGTTTTTGTTCTGACCTGGTTGCTTAATTAGAAAGCAATTCTTGCCAATAAAGCACTAACAAGCTATGAAATTAAATTAACTCAGCTATGTCAGGTCATTCTCATATCCTAGATTTTCTTTCCATTTCTATCATGCAAATGATTTGAAGGCTAAAATGGACGAGTAATTCTCAGTCCTTCACTTTTTTCTCTTCATTTTTCTTCCAAGTATTTAATTAAACCCAATAGTGCAGATAAATACACACAGGTGTAAATGTAAATAAGCTAAATGGAGAAATGCTGCTCTCTCTTGTCATTTGCATGTTATTGATAATAAGGAGCAATTAAAATAGCTGTTTAAGACAAAATTAAGCAATAAGGGCTCAAAATCACTAAAGTGAAGCAGAAGTGTTACTTTAGCAATAAGTGCTTTTTATTAAGCAACTGGGTTGGAGCAAAAACCTGCAGCCACTGCGGCTCTCCAGGACCGTGATTGAGGACCCCTGCTGTAAGCTGAAGTGTTTGAATCCCTGGTACCTGCTTTGCAAAGATCTACAAAGGTGGCAAGGTGCTGTAAAAAACTTTTCTTTGCCTCTAAACCATCATGTAGTGGGTGGGAAGAAGCAGCCTCAACCAGCTGGGAGAAATCTCAGCAGAGGAAGGAAGTCGTTTTGCTCTCCCATTTGGCTCCACATATATTTATTTGTTCAAAAGTGGCAAGGGAAGGAAACTGGAAATACAGAGGGCGACAGACGGCCTGGGGAAACTCCGCTCCCACGGCCAAGTGCCACTCGCAGGAAGCTTTTGGGATTTAAGGGACTGAGCAAGCAGGGGTGACCATGCAGGCTACCATCTTGGGACTCTCAGATTTTCTCATCTTTAGGCATCAGTGAACACATGAGAGCTGAGCCCGTGTCCTTGGTTTCTCAATAATTATACAGTTGGTGACTCTCTCCTGTTTCTTCTGCTAGCTAGTGCGCTATTGACACTAGCATAGAATTAGGGACCTATTTGACCAGTCAAAGTATAATCATCACCTAACTCATGCAAAGCGGATGCAGTGTGCGGGGGCTTCTCAGATAAGGGGTTATTTTACTGTCTGGCTGGCCAAACAGCACAAGAGAATTATGTTGAGGATGATCTAGGACCACAGGAGCATAACTCTACCTCACTTTCCTTAGTTATGTTTATATCTGTCTCTCTTCTTCTAATTTACAGATTAATAGCACCTTATAAAGAAAAAAAGGGTGCATCTGCATCTCATGTGCTTTGAAGTCATTTTATCATCACATTACTTAACACAAAGGTACAAGTAAGTGAAAAACTTTGTATGCCAGGTTCATAACAGTAATAGAGCATAGGCATAATAAATGAATTTAAATATCAATCTACCAATCACACACTATTCAAAATTAAACACACTATATAAGTAGGCACTTAGACATAACAACAATTTGTACTTTATACAGTGCACACTAATAACACAAAATAGTTGTGGTGCAATGGAGTGCAGAGATGAAGGACCAGCAGCTGAAATGGGTGGAGGTTGAGGTATCGATAAGGATTGGCACCAGTCGCTACACAGAATTCAGCTTGCTGGTCCAGGACCTAATGTTACAATGTCGTCTATATGTCTTGTAAGTAAGGAGTTCATCTCTGATTCTACTCTCTGCCTGGCTCGACGACTGAGGGCTTTACAGTTCCCATACCAGGTGATGAAGCATCCAGTTAGGATGCTTTCAATAGTGCATGTGTAAAATGATCTGAAATGATTTTTAATGTCACGTTTTCACACAGAATGGAGATAACAAAGTTTCTGATAGAATGAGCAATCTATGGTGACCAATGCTGGCAAACAATAGCAAATCATCCATGGAAAAAAGGCTCACATTACTTGTGTCACATAATCCACATTCAAATTCAGCTAGTTCTAAGCTCACTGTTGTGTTTTCAGGAAGCAGGTAAAGGGATGAAATGGCGTGAGGCCTCTAAGAAGGCAGAACAGGTTCCTAAAATGTTCCACTAGAGCAGGTAAAGACTGTCAAAACCCTGGACAAGTCACACAAAAGCAAATAGGGAATCTTTATAAATATTGATTATATACAAAAATGCTGTGTTACAAGAACTTCTGAGGAGCATTATAGGCACAGTAGGCAACGCCTACAAAAATGGACAATCGTAACAGCAAAGTTCCAATACGAAATCCAAGAGAACAGTTGAAAAAAAACAAACAAAAAAACTCACCAACCACCCAACGGAGGGGTGCCCAATGCATCGATCGCGATCGACCAGTAGATCACAAAGGTATTGCAGGTAGATCGCGTTGCATTAAATTTTTTTTTATAAACGTTAGTCTATCATATATCCTCCCTATGACATTTGCCACTTGATTGACATACAGGGCGGCCAGTCTGAGATCTCTTCTAACACACTGGTCATCCCGCACGCACGATCAAACGCTTGAGCTACTGAAAAACTCCAGCTATCTAAGTGATCTAGTTAGCCTTCCAATTTATATCGACTAAAGAAGGCATTTAAAAAAAATTGTTTGGGGAGGGTATGGGCTGGATGTGGAATTGGAAGAGGGTTTTTTTTCTCACAATGTCACAAGTCTGATCTGTCAATCTATCCTTGCTATTCCAAAGAAGGAAAATGTGGAAAGGCACTTTGCAAGTGTTCATAAAAACTACGAAACTGACTTCCTTCCGAAAAGCGATCTGAGAAAGAGAAAAGAGAGGGAACTAAAATCGCAGTTAATCAGACAGCCGTCATTTCCCACTCGGCTGAATTCAAAAGCTCCTTGACTGCGTTATTCGGCTCTACTTATTTATGCGAGTCAGCCTTTTCCCACATGAAGATTATTAAATCCAAATACTGTAGTGACCATAAATGTATTGAATTGTTATTGTACCATAAAGGTTATTCAGTTATGCAAGGTACCACAACATTTTATGTATAAAGTATACTCAGTTATTTATATATATATATATATATATATATATATATATATATATATATATATATATAATATAGCATTTTTAACGTAGGTAGATCATTTCGACCTAGTCATTTTAAAAGTAGCTCACAAGCCGAAAAAGTATGGGCACCCCTGACCTAAGGCATACGAATGTATGACATTTGTGTGAGGGTTTTCCACAGCTTTAATGGGTTTGAGGGTGGTACCAAGATTGTGATTGATGGGCGATCCTGTTCCCTGGGTAACCACCCCAAAAATACACCAAACAAGCATTGAAACATAGACACTAAATACTGCGCAAGTATGACAAAAATACTTAGGTATATAAATAATAAACATTGTTTTAATAATAGGAACATAAACAAATCATTAAAAATAAACAATACACATGAAGTGGATTTTAAAACATAAGCCAGGTAGAAAACCCTGAATGAAACATAACACTCAGAATGTCCTGGACAAATTTGTGAGTCCCTTTTCAGCTTATTGAAGACATGCGGTGTTCCTCCTGAAAATGAAATGCAATTGTCCCCTGTATACCTGCATGACTTTAATATGTCACTGAGTAAAGCAAAGCAAATTTGGCCAGATATCAAATACTGCTTATTCTACAAAGATATTCTAAAATGGCCTGGACACACCTGTTTGTACTCCTAGAAAAGATCATAAAAAACTGGATTTGAGTGATTTTTCAAACAAGCTGTTTTCTTGAATTCATATCATATATGTCTCCAATTGTGCAATCAGTCATTCAGTCAATTTAAATGGTAACTCCACTGTTTGGTATCATCGTGTGTTCCACACTGAACATGGACCAGAGTAGGCAAAGGAGAGAGTTGTCTGAGGAGATCAGAAAGGAGCTTGGTAAAGGCAAAGGCTAGGAGACCATCTCCAAGGAGCTTAATGTTCCTGTGACAACAGCTGCAAATATTATTAAAAAGTTGAAGGTCCATGGAGTTGTAGCCAACCTCCCTGGATGTGGCCACAAGAGGAAAATTGACCTCAGAATGGCGAGAAGGATAGTGACAATGGTAGACAAAACACCAAGGACAACTTCAAAAGAGATACAAGCTGAACTCCGCTGTCAAGGATGAGGCAGAGCTGGAGCTTTTTGGTAGGTCATTTCTGCTCTATGAAGCTTTCACGGAAAACAAAAGTACACCATACCTACTGTGAAACATGGAGGAGGCTCAGTTATGTTTTGGGGTCACTTTGCTGCATGTGGTGCCTTGAGTCTGTGCAGGGTACTATGACATCTCAAGACTATCGGGACATTCCGGAGCGAAACGTACTGCCCAGTGTCAGAAAGTTCTGAGTCGCAGGTCATGGATCCTCCAACAGGATAATGAGCCAAAACACACAATTAAGACTCACCTAAGAATGGCTAAGAAGAGAACATTGGAGAATTCTATTAGGCCCAATTTGAAAGTTTCTATAGGAAGAACTGAAACATCTGCAGTGGGCTGGCACCCTGCCCGGGGTATGTTTCCTCCCTTGTGCCCTATGTTGGCTGAGATTGGCTCCAGTAGACCCCCGTGACCCTGTAGTTAGGATATAGCAGGTTGGATAATGGAAGGGTGAACTGAAACATGCAGTGTGAAATAAAAAACCTGACACAGCTGGAGTGGTTTGCTCAGGTTCAGTGGGCCAAATTACCTGTGGACTAGTGCAGAAGACTCACTGAGAGCTCCAGGAATGGCTTGCAGTGAATGCAGTGATGACCTCTAAAGGTTGTTCAACCAAAAGTTACGTTAAGTGTCCCATCATTTGTGTCCATGCCATTTTCATTTGTATTATCATTTGAAATATTCTGTTGAATCCAAACTCTAAAGCAAAGTTTGATTTTTGTTAAATACTGAATAAGCAAAGATGGGTGCTAAATACTTTAGTCAGTTTCAAGTTATTGCAGAGACAATTGTGGGTTCTTCTTATTTCATGAGGGAGTACCTACAAATTTGTCTGCATGTTATTAAAATTTTGCTAAATAAATCACTTCTGGAAAACACTCAAACATGACTGAGCAGTTGAATTGAACTCCTGGCTCCCCACCTTATTCATTGGTCAGGCGTCCAACCCAATAAGAGCTTCATCGTTGGCTAAATTACACTTAACATGATATCAACATTCCAACGTGCACGGAGATGAGCACGACTACAGATTAAAAATTAAGGAAAAGCAAAACATTATTAGTTACAGAATCGGACTTGTACTTGTGTTTAGGTGCTTCAACACGATAACGGTTAATTCACCTATGCAGTTTCACAGACTGTCACTAAATAATCCTGAGGCCCTCCAGCTTTAGTTTTAAATACACATGTAACAACAGGAGGTGCAGCTATAATTCAAATGGTTTTTCTCATCTGAGTGCATTTCATTTTTGTTTCCAGAAGTGGTGAGCATACGACTGGGTGACTTGATTTGTGGATTATGCAATATGAGTAACATTAGATTTTTTTTTCATGGAAGTTTTTGATATTGTTTGCTGTTGCCTAGGATTGGTCATGACAGACACCTGTTCTATCAGAAAGTTTGTCAATGTGTAAACCGTTACTGAGCTGGACTCCTCACCAATGAATTCAATGTTCAATTCAAATGTTTGGTCGGGTCTGAAAGCTTTCGATTTTTGTTGACAAGAAATACTTTTATTTAACAATACTTTAATAAATTTTACATGTTTGGGACATTGTGAGCGTATGGCTAGATGACTTCAAATGTGGATAATGTGACACAAGTAACAAGAGATATTTTTAAGGACATTTTAATATTGTTTGCTGTTTTCCAATGTTGGTTACCATAGATGCCATTCCTCTGAGAAACTCTGTTATCTCCATTCTGCATGAAAAAATGAAGTTACAAGTTTGTTTCTGCAATAACTGCACACTACATAAGAATATAAGAAATTTGACAAATGAGAGGAGACCATCCAGTCCATGAATTGCGTGTGCTCAGCTAACAGCTAAGCTGTCTCAATATCTCATCCAGGTTCATGCCTCAGTAGTTTGTTCCAGATTCCCACGACAACTCTTTGTGTAAAGAAGTGCTTTGTGGCTTCAGTCCTAAATGAACTTCCCGTTAATTTCTCAAAGTGTGCTCAAATATCTGATTCATCCTTAAGTTGAAAGAATTCTGCTGGATCTGCAGTATCGGCATTGCCTTACATGGAAGTAAGTAACATATCATAAGATACCATTTTTGGGTGCGGTATTTCTTTAACTAGTGTTGTCAATCGAGGGAACACAATGTCCACAAAAGGAAATGTTGGGGCACCAACTGGGTCCCCCCTTTTAATACGTGCAAAGTGTTGAAAAGAACAGGAGCTTGATGGCACAAATAAACAAAGTCAAATTAGCCCAGCTTGCCTGAAGATATTTCAAAGCTGTGTAGGGCAGTTGTGTTTAGGATGGACACTCCATCCTGCACACTGCTTTCTCTACAATGGGACAATTCCTTCTAGGAGCGCCTTGGCTTTATGGCGGCTGGACCAGAAGGGACGGAGTCAGTTGTCTTCATTATGTGGTTTCTCAGGACTGTGGGAGAAAGAAGAGATTATGCGTTCAGTGACAGTGCCCCCTCATGTCTTAAAGTGGTAGTGCTTACCTCAGCTGAGCTCGGAAGGCAAGCCCCGGGCACACATGCATGACGCTAGGCTACAACCATCTTTTACTAACTTCCAAGTGATGCTTCACACCTCGCATATTTTACTTTGTCTCAGTGAAGCTCCACCGTTTTGTGTGCCTGCTCCTCAGGGATACCCCTTTTTTTTGACCTGGCAATATAGAAATGCGTGAGATTTAAGTGAGACAGAATAATCAGTTCATGCCTCTTTCTTTTCACCTTATTCCTAATTTTCCAGTGCTTTCAGGTTTAATAATGTATGACTTCTTTGTAAGATTTGTTTTGCCATTTTTGCTGTCTTTTTTTTCATCTCATAAAGCTACAGAGTCCTGGCCCATGCTTATAGTCTTAAGGATTTTAGGAGTCTCTGTTAGCTCCTTGTGATAATGGCTGCTGTTTTCCTAGTGCTGCTGATAAAGTCCTCCCAGTAATTTGGCTGGTCTTGAATTTCATCCTTTGTGCTCAGTGTGGTCAGCCTGAGGCCACCTTGTCTTGCTGCTCTTATCACATGAAAGCGGATCTTACTTGTCTCAGTGGTGCAGCTGACTTGGATATCCTGCCCTGTAGACTAGATGGCCTCTTCTGCTGCCGAGTGTAACCAGAGCCTACCCTGGGAAGATACAGACCTCTGGTCAGGGGGCCTATTTCAGTAGATGGTTTTGATTTAGGATCTTAGGACAGAAAGCAATTTTAATGGAAGCATGAAGCCAACTGTTAGAAGGAAGCTGTGAAGTGGCAAGAGCAAGAGTTCAGGGTCAGTACAGCGGGCACACAGGTCAGCCGACCTAAATTCACATCCCTCTTTACATGGCTGGTCAGGCTCCATTACTGCAGTAGCCTTCTCAGAAGCCAAAGGGGCCAGTTTTCCTATCCCAGCTTCCAGCAAGTCTGTAAACAGGAACACCTCACCGTAAAAGTATTTGGAATTCAATGTGATTGCAAAGCGGAAGTAAGCTTCACAGTAGTCTGAATGAAAAGAACCTTAGTAGAAAACCTCAGTGGTCTGAGATCAGGCAGGTGAAGCCATTAGCTGCTCTTCAATGGAAAGTTACCAAGATCACTTAGGTTGTAAATATTCTATGCACAATGTCTGAACATTTGATCAAGCAGTCTTTGTTACTAATCTGTGGACAAGAAAGAGGTGAAAGTTTAGTGTACATGCTGGTGTCCTGCTTACTAAAGAGATGCATGGTGGATAAAGCTATTGCCACCATTTTTATACTTTCCCCACGACGCTATGGTACCTTTATGGACACCCACGGGGCATGTTGGGAACTGTAGTCCCATAGCAAAACGCTGTTGGGTTCTGTGGATGCCTCCAGAGGGTGCTGAAGGGATTTGTGATCCTTACTTTTCAGGACTTCTGCCACACTCGGAAGTGCTTCCTTTAGGTTATGTCCCGGTACAGGAAGTGCTCCCGGGCTTAACATAAAAGGAACTCGTCTGGTGTCATTGTTTAGAAAGGAAAGACGGAACAGAAAATGAGGTGGGATTGCTGTTTATGTGAAACAGAATTTAAACGCAAGTCTTCTTCATTTGGACAATGAGCCCCATCTTACTGAGGATGTTTGGCTTCTCCTGGAAAGCATTAAGGAAAGAGGCCTTATTTTAGGAGTGTGTTATACACCACTCAATGCACAGAGCAATTTCAACAGTTTTTAGAAGTGACTATTTTTTTAACACAGTATGTTAAAGCACCAATGCAGGGTGATGCATGTCTAGATTTAGTATTTTGTAATAATCAGGATAGAATTCAAGGTGTAGAGATGGGTCAACCACTAAGGTCAAGGCAGGATAGAACTTAGGAGAACAGGCTGTGCTTCCTTGCTCTCCTGAATTTTGTCTTAGTGTTTCTTTTCATTTAGCACAGCACTTCCAGATTGGGGGTGCCAGAATCCATCGAGGAAGAAAAATGAAAAACATTATTTGTACAAAATCTTAATTTATCTATCCATTCCTAAATAATTAAATGGGCAGGCTATTTCGTATCAGTGCAATACGCTGCTTGTTAAAATGGATGACTTCTGCTCTTACGCGCACTTAGTGCTGCATGGGTATTATGAACTATCGTATCTGTTCAAGTTCTATTTAAATTTTAAATATAAGTACGTTTTATTTAGTCGACAGAAATATCTTCGGTAGGAATGTAAGTTAAATTTAGTCACCATTGCATACATTTTTCTTCACCATAGAAATTTAAAGACTAAATTCAACTTACATTCCTACTAAAGATATTTCTGTCGACTAAATAGAACCTACTTATATCCAAATAGAACTTGAAAAGATATATTTTTTCAAATCTGACCGCGCATTTTAGATCGACTTGACGTGCACCACATCGAGCCCGCGTGCTATTGAGTTGTCGCCTGTCTGCTTCAATAAGTCACTGTCGCTTCGCTCTTACTTTTTTACCGTTCATTTAATCATGGCTAGTCACGAAAAAATTAGAAAATGGAAGGAGGATCACACTGAGTATGACTTTACCAAAACAATTATTGATGGAGAATAAAGTATCCATTATTCATAAAGCTTCAATTGGTGATCTGTTTTTCTGCATTAACCTCATATTTTTTCATACTTCTTCTCAAACCAAGGGGGTGCAAAATCTGCCTCGTCCGTCACAGGGGGTACGAGGGTAAAATGAATCGGGAAGCGCTGATTTAGCACATTGTGTTATAGATTATATTTTTGGTCTGTCTGTATTGAATATTATTTATCTGAATATTGTTTTATTTGATAATTGTCTTTTCTCTGTCTTTTTTTCTGCCTTTCAGGTTTGAAGCCACGACCAAAATGGTGGATCTCAAACTTTAGCATGTCAGCGAAGAGCTCAAAATCCTGGATACACAGATTAGACAGCTCCTCACATGCCAGTCTGTGCTGCAGAAGCAGAAAGCCCGATTACAAGGACTACAAGAAGACTTCATCAAAAGTACTCCAGAAATCTCAGCATCGTTGACTCTGCGACACACCACTTAGATACTTGGATACCAGGCCGAGTCAGCTTTACCCCTGCTCCACTGAAGACCACCAACTGCTTTGCATCTCTTACAAAAGCACCACCAAAACTTTGAGAAGCACAAGCACAGACAATTTAGAAGTGTTGTTCTTCATGTGGGTGTAAATGATATTTGCCACCGTAAGTTGGAGATATTGAAGAAGGACAACTCATTGCCATCAAGGAGAGGACCCTGGCTGCAGATCATTGTCTCAGAACTACTTTCAATGATGAGAACATCAGATGAAGTGTTCAGCACACTTCACTTTCTGAACAACTGGCTGAAGACTTTCTGTGAAGAGAACCACTTTGGATTTGTAGGTAACTGGGATCTCTTCTGGGAAAGACCATGGTTCTTCAGGTGGGATGGCCTACACCCCAGTAGACTTTGAGCTCAGGTCCTCTCTGAAAACATTGCTAAGGTATTACACCGCTCTTGACTATTGAATAATACGTTTAATGATAGACATGAATATGTATTAAAATATAATGAATACATAGAGGTTTTATCTAAAGAAATACATTGCATTAAACCTGTTATAAAGAAACAGATCGTCTAGAAAGTACCGGTGGCCTGGTATAAATACAAGCAATTGAACATGCATCTCTAGTCAACCCAAGGCTTCTGTAAAGCCATGTGCTAACACAACCCTTAATATGGTCTTATTTAATATTACGGCTTTAACTAGTAAAACATTTTATTTAAATGACTTTATCATAAAGAGGAAAATAGATTGTTTAATTCTTTGTGAAATATGGTTTAATGTAAATACTATTACCGTCCTTTTAGAAGCTGCTCCTCCAGGTTATAATTTCCTTCTTTCTGTTCGCCAAGGGAAGAAAGGCAGAAGGCTTGCAAATATTTCTTCTAACCAGTTAAACTATAATGATAGATAGATAGATCATTAATCCCAAGGGGAAATTCACATACTCCAGCAGCAGCATACTGATAAAAACAAACACTATTAAATTAAAGAGTGATAAAAATGCAGGTATAACAGACAATAACTTTGTATAGAGTTAATGTTTAACCCCCGGGTGGAATTGAAGAGTCACATAGTGTGGGGGAGGAACGATCTCCTCAGTCTGTCAGTGGAGCAGAACGGTGACAGCAGTCTGTCCCTGAAGTTGCTCCTCTGTCTGGAGATGACACTGTTCAGTGGATGCAGTGGATTCTCCATGATTGACAGGAGCCTGCTCATCGCCCATCGCTCTTCCACAGATGTCAAACTGTCCAGCTTCATTCCTACAATAGCGCCTGCCTTCCTCATCAGTTTGGCCAACGTGTGAGGCGCCCCTCTTCTTTATGCTGCCTCCGCAGCACACCACCACATAGAAGGGGGCGCTCACCACAACCGTCTGGTAGAACATCAGCAGCATCTTATTGCAGATGTTGAAGGACGCCAGCCTTCTAAGGAAGTATAGTCGGCTCTGTCCTTTCTTGCGCAGAGCATCAGTATTGGCAGTCCAGTCCAGTTTATCATCCAGCTGCACTTCCAGGTATTTATAGGTCTGCACCCTCTGCACACAGTCACCTCTGATAATTAATGTTATTAATCTTGGTAATTTTACATCTTTCGATATTCAAGGAGTTTCACACTGCTACTTACAGTTTATTGTCTTCAAAAATATAATGCAGCCTTTATTAATGAATTTTCAAATGTATTATCTTTAATAATGATGGCTTATGATTGGTTTGTATTACTGGCCGATTTAAATCTTCATATAGATGATCTGAACACTGCCTAAGGAGGTTAGACTGGGATAAGCATGGAGACAGTCGAGAAGCAGTGGGACAGGTTTAAAATGTTTCTAATGTAATGCAGGACAGGAGCATGTCTATATTTGGAAGTTATAGGAAAATTAAAAAATAACTCTGCAGTGAGTTAATAAAGAGTTAAAAAAGAAGTTGCAAAGGAAATAACAGTTGCATAAGGCACATAAGACTAATTACTCCAACGTGAATGGTAGGGCATATGAGAACATGAGGGCTACCATTAAGAAGGATATTAGGGAGGCTAAAAGACAGTTGCAGAGGAATATAGCAGATAAGGCGAAAGACAAAACAAAGAGATTCTTTCAGTGTTTTGGTAGTAAATGAATAGTCAAGAAGGAGATGCATCAGGAGTACTAAAGGGAATTAAAAAACCCAGACAGTTTGAAATGAGGGATGCTCTAAATAAGCATTTTTTTTCTTCACAAGTGAGCAAGTGGATAACCTCCCAGAGGTAAACGTGACTACTAAGGAGGTACTGAGGGATTTGGAAATTGCAGAGGGAGAAGTGCTGCTCGGATTAAATAAGATGAAATCAAACAAATCACCAGGAGCAGATAATATTTACCCTCAGGTTCTTAAGGAGGCTAGCGAGTACATATATAAAACCTCAACACATATTTTTAGGAATTCCCTGCACACTTGGGAGATTCCAAAGGACTGAAAAATGACAAATGTTATCCCGTTATATGAAAAGGGTGACCAGACAGATCCAAGCAACTATAGGCTAGTAAACTTAAAAATTAATGTAAGGAATTATTAAAGATAAGATTGAGCTGCACGTGGCAAACGCAGGAGTTTTACTGAACAGTCAGTATGGGTTCAAAAGAGGGAGGTCAAGTTATACTAACATGCTGGAATTCTATGAGGATGCAATAAAAGGATATGATCAAAGTGGAGCTTATGATATTATTTATCTGGACTTTCAGAAAGCATTTGATAAGGTGCAGCATGAGAAGTTAGACATCAAACTAAAAGAAGATGAAGTTCAGGGTGATGTTTTTAGATGGGTGCAGAACTGGCTCAGGCACAGTAAGGAGAGTGTGATGGTGTGAGGAACCGCTTCAGAATTGGCCGATGTTAAGAGTGGTGTCCAGCAGGGGTCAGTGCTGAGGCTGCTGCTATTTTTAATATGTATAAATGATTTAGATAGGAATATAAGTAACAAGTTGGTTAAATTTGCAGATGACACCAAGATAGGTGGACTGGCAGATAATCTCAAATCAATTGAATCATTACAGAAGGACTTGGAGAGCATACAGGCTTGGACAGATTTGTGGCAGATGAAATTTAATGTCAGTAAATGTAAAGTATTACATGTAGGGAGTAAATTAGGTTCAGGGTTAGGTACAGTGCATCCGGAAAGTATTCACAGCACATCACTTTTTCCACATTTTGTGATGTTACAGCCTTATTCCAAAATGGATTAAATTCATTTTTTTTCCTCAGAATTCTACACACAACACCCCATAATGACAGCGTGAAAAAAGTTTACTTGAGGTTTTTGCAAATGTATTAAAAATAAAAAAAACTGAGAAATCACATGTACATAAGTATTCACAGCCTTTGCTCAGTACTTTGTCGATGCACCGTTGGCAGCAATTACAGCCTCAAGTCTTTTTGAATATGATGCCACAAGCTTGGCACACCTATCCTTGGCCAGTTTCGCCCATTCCTCTTTGCAGCACCTCTCAAGCTCCATCAGGTTGGATGGGAAGCGTCGGTGCACAGCCATTTTAAGATCTCTCCAGAGATGTTCAATCGGATTTAAGTCTGGGCCACACAAGGACATTCATAGAGTTGTCCTGAAGCCACTTCTTTGATATCTTGGCTGTGTGCTTAGGGTCTTTGTCCTGCTGAAAGATGAACCGTCGCCCCAGTCTGAGGTCAAGAGCGCTCTGGAGCAGGTTTTCATCCAGGATGTCTGTGTACATTGCTGCAGTCATCTTTCCCTTTATCCTGACTAGTCTCCCAGTTCCTGCCACTGAAAAACATCCCCATAGCATGATGCCGCCACCACCATGCTTCACTGTAGGGATGGTATTGGCCTGGTGATGAGCGGTGCCTGGTTTCCTCCAAACGTGACGCCTGGCATTCACACCAAAGAGTTCAATCTTTGTCTCATCAGACCAGAGAATTTTGTTTCTCATGGTCTGAGAGTCCTTCAGGTGCCTTTTGGCAAAGTAAAGGTGGGCTGCCATGTGCCTTTTACTAAGTAGTGGCTTCTGTCTGGCCACTCTACCGTACAGGCCTGATTGGTGGATTGCTGCAGAGATGATTGTCCTTCTGGAAGGTTCTCCTCTCTCCACAGAGGACCTCTGGAGCTCTGACAGAGTGACCATTGGGTTCTTTGTCACTTCCCTGACTAAGGCCCTTCTCCTCGATTGCTCAGTTTAGATGGCCGTCCAGCTCCAGGAAGAGTCCTGGTGGTTTCGAACTTCTTCCACTTACGGATGATGGAGGCCACTGTGCTCATTGGGACCTTCAAAGCAGCAGGATTTTTTCTGTAACCTTCCCCAGATTTGTGCCTCGAGACAATCCTGTCTCAGCGGTCTACATACAATTCCTTTGATTTCAAACTTGGTTTGTGCTCTGACATGAACTCTCAACTGTGGGACCTTCTATAGACAGGTGTGCGCCTTTCCAAATCATGTCCAATCAACTGAATTCACCAGAGATGGACTCCAATTAAGCTGCAGAAACATCTCAAGGATGATCAGGGGAAACAGGAGGCACCTGAGCTCAATTTTGAGCTTCATGGCAAAAGCCGTAAATACTTATGTACATGTGCTTTCTCAATTTTTTTATTTTTAATAAATTTGCAAAAATCTCAAGTAAACTTTTTTCACATTGTCATTATGGTGTGTTGTGTGTAGAATTCTGAGGAAAAAAATGAATTTAATCCATTTTGGAATAAGGCTGTAACATAACAAAATGTGAAACAAGTGATGTGCTGTGAATACTTTCCAGATGCACTGTATGTTAGGTATGAATACAAGACGGGGGATCTAGTTAGCCTCAGTGGAGCTTTATTGAATGATTAATAGTGAGAAGTGACATGAAATGGAGTCTTCAAAAATGCAAACTGGTGTGAGGCCTCCAAACATAAGATTAGAAGCAGGCCAGTGTTATGACTAGGAGTTCCAAAGCAAAGAAATCACAAAAAAGTTGCAAAAGCACTTCCAGTAATACCCAGTAGAGTAGCTAAACAGGTAATCACATAAATTTCATAAACCTCAAACATTTCATTCTTTACAGAAGATACTCTATAATACAAAAAGCACTGTGGAAAAATGAATGTGCCTAAAATTGCAAGGCAAACCAAGCAAGCAAAGCCAAAAAACAGAACCCCAAGGCAAACTCAAAAAACAGCACAACGTCCAAAAAATCCAATAAACAGCACTAAGCACAAGGCACAGCAAAAACACAAAGCTCACCAAAACCTACTTGAACATTCAAAATGAACCACCAGGAACTATGGGAGGCTCTGGATTTATAGGCTAAAGGGGCAGTTCCCGGCTGTGATTGGCAGGTGGGTCTACCTCAAAAACACATGAAATATAACCCAGACAACTTGCATACACAGACACAATCAAAAACAAAGAATAATTCAAACAATCAACAAAAGTAACTAACATAAATAAAATAATCAAAAACGAACAAAACAGACCTAAAGCATGAATTAGAACCCCAGCCTGGGAGTGTGTGGGGACCCTGGCTGAAATACAACAGACAGAACCTTTTTAGAAGTTTGATTTTTTTAATTTATTTGCATCTTCCTAAATTCTTTTTCCACATAATTGAAATTGTTTTAGGGGTTTCTTTACCCAAATAATCAATTGTTGTTGTTTTTCTTTTTCATTATGTGTATACGTTTTGATTTCATAATATATCTGGGCTGTTTTGCTGCCATATTTGTTTTTTACTAGTCTGTAACCTTTTTTACTCCCATTGTTAGGATCTCTCCAATGCTGTAAGAGACATGTCCTCAGGGGTCATGACACGTTGCTTACAATGGAATGGGATATATAAAGGCCACCTTTAACAACGAAGCATTTCACCATATATTATACAGTGTGTATAACTGTATGTGACAAATAAAATGTGATTTCATTTATTTTGAAAAGGGCAACAAAGGCTGTTTATAAATCAAATATTTATTAGTAAAAATATAAAATTAGGCAAATTGCTCAGTGGAGTAGAAAAAAGGCAAAAGGAGCTGCCTAAAAGGCAATCCTAAGAAAACAAGTCCAAAACACTATTCAGAAATGAGAATCCAAGAAAAACAGACAAGACCTTCACAAAAGGCAGAACATTCAAACAGAAAACAATACTTAGAAACACTCCACAATAAACGAATGATCTCCCACTCCTGTGCCTTCTCAGGTGACTTAAATAGCCAGAGGGAAGGCTCAGGAGCGATGATGTCAGGGGGCCCCGCCTCCTAGGGCACCACCCACAAAACACGAGGAACATAAGAGAACATGATTTTACACACTGAAAGATCATAATACATAAACAGAATTAAAAAAAATAATAAATAATTACAAAGGATGAAAACTTAGTCCAGACTACTCTGGACCTCAGACTGAGCCAAAGGTTCACCTTTAGATAAGACCTTAAGGGTAAAACTAAGAGAACAAAGGAGTGGTTTTAGGTCAACTATAGGAATGTCCTTGAGTTGCCCAATGGAAGTCTAGACTTGAACCCAATCAAACTTCTCTGAAAAGACCTGAAAGTAGCTATCCATCAATGGTCTCCATCCAACCTGACAAAGCTTGAGGGGATCTGCAAAGAAGAACAGCAGAAAATCCCCAAATTCATGTGTTTGAAGCTTGGTGCGTCAGACCCAAGAAGGCTCCAGACTGTCATCACTGCTAAAGGGGCTTCAACTAAGTATTGAATGAAGGGTCTGAATACTTGTGTTAGTGAGATGTTTCACTCTTTTATTTTTAATGAATTTGCAAAAATGTCTAAAATCCTGTTTTCATTTTGTCATTCTGGGGTATTAAATGATACTTGATAAGGGAAAGAAAACAAATGGAAATGATTTTAGTACAAGGCTGCAACATAAACAAATGTGTAAAAAGTGAAGGGGTCTCAATACTTTGTAAAATCACAGCATCTTATCAAAATGGATGCTTGTCAATGTAACCATCAGAGACTTTAAAACTAAAGGATTTAATTGTAATTCACTTCAGTTACAGATTCCTACGTTTTTACCTTGTATTTGTTTTTGTAATTTGTATTTTTATTTAACTATTTTGTAAAGCACTTTGAAAGACACTTTTGCATGAAAAATACCAAACTTACCGTTTGAGAGTATTGGTTGTTTAATGGAACTTTGCTGGATTATTTGCTTCTCTATTGAAACATTGCTTTACAAAAGCCACTTTAATTCCGGGAAGTGGTCTTTGCATATGAAGATGGCTCTTTGAGCTTTAAAAAGGTTCCTAATATGTGGGCGAAACAGACATTTTAACATATAGTAGGCTGCCTAGCAGAATACCAGCAGATCAAGAAAACCTGAACACAGCTGATGTTATTTCACAAATCTGTTGTCATCTATTCATGGAACCAGTTACCAATCTGAATAAAAGGTTCCTTCTGGATCCTCTATATGAAAGGATTTTTTGGCAATCAGAAAACGATTCCTCTAAGGCAGGGGTGTCGAACTCTAGTCCTGGAGGGCCGCAGTGGCTGCAGGTTTTCATTCTAACCATCTTCTTAATGACCAGTTTTTGATGCTGATTAACTTCTTTAGCCTTAGCTTTAATTTGCTTGACTCAGGCCCCTTAGTTGTTTTTTCCTTAATTAGCAGCCGGACAGTAATGAGACATAAAACAAGCAGGACATGACCAGCTCACCTGTACCCATCAAACAAAATCTGAAACTAAAGATGAAGGTCTCGGTAAGGTTGATCCCTCAGGTTACCAAAACATTTTAGGAGTTCTTAGAAACAAACAGAATATCAACAGTTTTGGAAACGTCTGCTGTGGCAAAAAGAGAGCAGCAACAAGCCATGGAATTGAATAACAGGTTTAATTAACCGCAAGAATCGGCTTCTTATTAAGGAACTGGTTGGAGTTTGAAGCCCCAATTTAGCTGGTCATCTGTTGGCTTGTTTCATGTCTCATTTCTGTTTGGCTGTCATTTAATGAAGAAAAGAATCAATTCAGAAGACTTAATCCTTAAAAAACGGGGCTATTAAAATACAGGGAAAAGAAGTTAATTAGCAGTGAAAACTGGACACTGATTAGGAAAAGGGTTAGAAAGAAAACCTGCACTCACTGCGGCCCTCCAGGCCTGGAGTTTGACACCCGTGCTCTAAGGCATCGCTGCAAAGAACCACTTTGGTACCTTAATATGAGTGACTGGGGCTTGTGTTGGACTGGCATCCTGTCCATTGCTGATTTCTGCCTTGTATTTCCCATTGGTGTCCACGGCTCTAACGCATACACGGCTGTGGCTCCACTTGCATTTCTGTGGATTGTCGTAACTGCCCTCCGCCTTCCTGTGACTGCTGTCTTTTTACATTCATGCAGTTCCAATGCACCCATGTTTTTAACGACATACAAAGGCCTTTTCTCACGTTCTTGTAAATCTCGCTTTCCACAGTTGACTTTTATACGAACACTTCCGTTATGTTTCTGCAGCCATCCATTTACAGGCTGGAGTCAAATTTCTGTCAGTGTCTTCATTATCTGGATGATTCAGTTACACATCATGGAAATGGCCATTTTCACACAGCAGTTTTATGAATTCTCCAGTCACATTACAGCAAATGCCTCATTCCACCCCTCATTTTTATGTGAACGCTTCACTTCCATTTCTGTCAAAGTTGTGAGCAGCATGGCTAAGAGATTTAGTGTCCCATCTGGAATGAATTAACTCTCAAATGTATAAGCACACACATAAAAACAGAGCTGCATGTGAAAGTGCCACTTGCATCTGTGGGCAACATGGCGAGTCGGTGGGTAACGCGGCTACCTCCCTGCGGCAGGATTCGAATCGTGATCCAATCGCTGTCTGTTTGGAGTGTGCACGTTCTCCCTGTGTACATGTTAAAAGTTTTTCTCCACTATTCCAGGTTTCCTACCAAGTCTCTCTGACGTGGAGGTTTAGTTCAGCTGTGTGCCTGGGTGCACTCCTTAAAAAGTTGACGTCTCCTTGGCCTAACCCTAATGGGTCCTTGCAGCCAAGGAGGTGCCTAATCTGTAGGTCAGCCTTCCCTTACACACTGCTCCTAGGCTTGAGCCCCTTGTAGGCCTGTCTGGCTCCCGGCTGGGCACCACATCAAGCCTCCAACTCCCGTTGCCAAGCTTGCACCCCTGCTGTCCATGGCACCACCCGCAAGATGCCTGTCTGAGCCTCTCACTCCCCTGCAGCTGTGCTGCCTGTTTTTGGGCGAGTCGCTCCAACCAAGTGGCGCTTCTGTCACTCCAGCTCCCAGGTCAATCACCCCCTGAGAGCCATTCACTTGCTCCCCTAGGGACTTTCCAGCTGGCTGTCTGCCTTCTCGGCCTCTCATTCGCTCATTTGCACCAGCTCTCTCCGCCTCCAGCCTTCACTCTCTCCTCCTTTCTTTTTTTCGATCTTTTGTTTTTCTCCATTCCCCTCGGATTTTTCTTATATGCATCCATGGGTGCAGCGTCTTAATCACTCACCGTTGGCGATGAAGTAACTCAGACAGACCACACCCTCACGTGCAGGTGTGTCACACCCCAATTACTCCACCAACCCCTCGCAGATGCGTGAGTGTGCACACCCACAGAGATCAGGCCGGCCAATTATTTATTTATTTATTAAATTCGGCCCTTTTTCTGAGCCATGGACCTACCATACCACATGTGGAGGAAGAGGAAGATGAGATAGTTAGTGGCAGCACCCCCTCTCATCTGAGGGTGGTATCACATGCCTATTAGGAACTCAGAGGGTGATCATCTGATGTGCAGGCTTGACAGGTGTTAACATTTAACAATGAAACATTCTGAGACCACAATGTTATTAATTTATTTTTTTCTATTTGAATACTGCATATCTTTACTTCTGCCTGGTCTGGAGCTGTCAGGTTGTTTGCCACATCATTATAAATAACTATGTGGTCGTCTACAATGGGAAGAGGTGGACAAAGAGGACAAGCAGAAGAAGCCTTTTCTGTCACACTTGCTGTGATGCTCGGTTCTCCTCACCTGTAATGGTCTGCTCCGTTTATGATGCCCACAGCATTTCACCAGTTAATCCTTTCACTGATACTTCAAGCACAGATGTTACCTTTGGTGGTCTGACAATGGCCTGTTGTTCCAGTTGCTTGATTTGGGCAGCACTTTATTATTTTCTTTTCTTATCATGATGGATTTCTTCATTGTCTTCTAGCTAATGGATGCAGAGTTTTTTTCTCTTTTGCCCATCTCTTCCCTGTAACAATCAGGCGACATGACACACCACTCCTCAAAAAAAACAACACTCGATCCATCCCAAGTTAACAATTTCAGGCTTGTCTCTTTCCTTTCTTTCCAAAACATTTGAACGTGCTGTTTCTAAGCAGGTCTCTTCATTCTTTGTACAGAATGGATTGCTCGATACCAACCAGTCAAGAAGAACCACTCGACCAAGACGGCTCTACTGACTGTGGTTGACCAGCTACGACTTACTAGAGCTACTAACTTGTCATCGGATCTGATCCTTCTAGATCTCTCATCTGCCTTCGACACAGGTTTACCACAACATCCTTCTTGCAACCCTCTCTGACCTTGGCATCACTGGGACTGCTTACAGATGGTCTGAATCCCATATCTTGGGCATAGTCTACAGCGTGTCCTGCTGAGGAGAGTTATCAAAGGCACACCAGACATGCTTAGGGGTGCCCCAAGGATCAATGCTGGGTCCTCTACTTTTCTCCCTGTACAACACCTCGTTGGGCACCATCATCCAACCCCAGGACAATACAGTATCTGCTAGAGTCTCAGCCTGGACTGATGTCTCAACCTGGATGAAGAACCACCATCTACAGCTCAACCTGACAATAACTGAGCTTCTTGTGACTCCAGCAAGCCAGTCTGTTCAACTCCCCAGCTTTGTACAGCTCGGCTCAATTTTGCTAACACCTGCCAAGTCAGTAGGCAACCTTGGAGTGGTGATTGATGAGGTGCCATCTTTTTCTGACCACATTTCTACTGTTTCTTGTTCATGCAGATTCACACCGTACAACATCCACAAGATCGGACCTTATCTGACGGAATACACAGTACAACTTCTGGTCCAGGCTTTGTTCTTGTCACGTCAGGACTACTGCAACTCGCTCCTGGTAGGAGTACCCACATGTGCTATGAAGCTGCTGCAGATGGTCCAGAATGTAGTGGCCCATCTTGTATTTAACCAGCTGTGATGGGCATACATCACTCCTCTCTTCAGGTAACTACATTGGCTCTCTGTAGCAACACTCAATAAGTTCAAATCCCTGATATTCGTCCACAGAGTAGTCAGTAGGTCAGCACCTGAGTGCATGGGGGCACTGGTCCTATACTCCTTCTCATCCACTCAGGTCTACCAAGGAACAGCATTTGGTGATGCCACCTCGGCATGGTATCAAGTCTCAATCCAGACTCTTTTCCTGTGTAGATCCTAGTTGGTGCAATGAGGTGCTCACTTCCATCCAAACTGCTGTTTACCTCTTTGTAAGTCACATTGGATAAAAATGATTGCCAAGCAAATAAATGCACATGTAAATGCCAGCTTTTCACTGTTTTGTTAAGCCTAAAAATGTACAACAGATTTTACTTTCTTATTGCAGAAATTAAATACATTTTTTGTGCTTGGCTTTTTGGAGGTCTGGTGATGGGGCCCTTTGGGTCTGGAAGCCCCCCTCTGTCTTGTGCTATGCCAGAGGTGAGCCATATGAGAAATTAAACCTCAATCTCTGTAATAAAAAATATTTAATCTACTGGTTGCATATTGCTTGTACACTGCTAAAAAAAAGTGCCATAGTGGTTCTTCAGAGTGATGCCATGGGGGGCATTTTTGGTTCAAAAAAAGACCCATTCCACATGAAGGTTCCAGAAATATCCATTATTTATTTAGATCTGTAACAGGCTCCACACATAACCATGAATCAATGATTACAGATTTGTGAAATCCCAGTGGGTTTCTGATCTGAAAAAGGACTCCCACTACATACAAAAACTCGGACTAAGTTCAGATTTCCTTAATCTGTTGTATCCTGCTAGCTAGCCGACCAGACATTAAAGATTTCTGGTTTGTCCACATACTGTATTAGGAACCTTTTCAGAGCCCAAAGGACCAACTTCATGTCCAGAGAACCCTCTGAATCCTGTGTTCTTTGTCAAGCAAAGGTTTTACAAGGAAGCAAACAACCCAGTAAAAAGCATTATTACAGAAGCATTATTTTAAGAGTGTAGTGCACGCACTCTCTCATGTGATGCAGTTTATCAAGAAAACTGTGACACAGTGGGTGGCACTACCACTTCGCCGGTTCACCTCAAAGTCAGTGCCCGCCGTGGGTTCTGCGTCTTGTGCCTTGTGCGGCCAGGACAGGCCACTCTAAAACCTAAAGGTGATTATAATAACTGGATGGATTTTAAAAATGATTATCTTACCCCACAGTTTATGAATTTGACATCTCGGGGGGATGGGGGTCTTCCGATGTAATAGCCACCTAATGTCATGCATTCAGCCCCTGATTTTTCTAAATAACTCCCATTTCATGGTCTAAAACATCCAGCCCCTGATCTTGTAGAGACTAGCCCTCCATTCTGAACTGCATGTACTCATGCGGACCACCACACACTCTTCGACTGCATGGTAACCCAAGGGAGGCACTCCTTGTCTGTTAAATAACCCAAAGGGGACCCCTGAGTGGGAGGCTAAGCCCCTAATAAGTGCTAAAGCTATATTCACCATTTTTAATGTTCAGTTTGAAACGGATTGTAATGCAGTTTATGATTTGTTAACGGAAATATCCCTTTGAGGTTTGGAATGGGGTTCAGATTGCGACCACCATTGATGCTGCCTTGATGTACGTAGAGGGAGGCAGCTTGATGGCTGAGGTCTCCAGGACTCTAAACAAATCCAAATCCTATTATGTGATATCATCTGCTTTTAAATTTTGCTCTGTACTTTTGTAATTTACTATTATGTTGTATTGACGATTACTTGTGTTCTGTTCTGTGTATTGTATTGTATTGACCCCCTTCTTTTTGACACCTACTGCACACCCAACCTACCTGGAAAGGGGTCTCTCTTTGAACTGCCTTTCCCAAGGTTTCTTCCATTTAATTTTTTCATACAAGGGTTTTTTTTGGGGTTTTTCCTTCTCTTCTTAGAGAGTCAAAGCTGGGGGGGCTGTCAAAAGGTAGGGCCTGTTAAAGCTCAATGCGCCACTTCTTGTGTGATTTTGGACTATACAAAAATGTATTGGATGTACGTGTTGCGAGTTATATGGTATCCTTAATGATTACAAGAAAAGAAGTAAATGTGCTTTTGTTAATTACTGCGTGTCTTTTTGTTACAATATAAAAGATATTTTAAAATGATTATCTTAAACATGCGTATTGTTTTGAGGCTTCCTTTTTTATTATTTATGTAATATGTGTAAGGTTCCCATTCGTCTTATATACAGCATGTTGTCTTTATGGCTCCACACTTCGCTCTCCGCCGACACACTTGAGCAGGGGATATTGTAAGAATGAATTAAAATTCCTACATTGAGAATAACGTTCACCTGAATATGCCCTCCTACATCCACCTAATGCGTGAATCATCTTCCTATTAAAATATTCCACCCATTCATCCGGTCAATTTGTAACCCGGTTATCCGGTTGAAGATAGCGCAGAGCCGGATTCTGCGAGGGCAGCTGTGGGCGTATGCGAAGCACCTTCGCACACACGCACACGCATTCACTTAGCCATGTAATAAAGTCATCAATGAATGTCACACGCACGCCTTTGGGATGAGGAAGACAAACCGGAACCAAGTAAACCTTAATGTAAACAGCGCGAGAGCGTGCGGTCTCCCACGTAGACTTGCTTGCGGGTTCTGGCTGGGCTACGGCTCTTTGAGGCAGCGCCACTCGGCACAGCGCCACCTAAGGGATAATCGGAGAAACGGTTTACAAAATCTCGGCGTTGCGACTGTTTCCAATATTAAAGTGCACTTAGTGACTAATTTCTCCTATCAACGGCTCATCATTGCGTTCGAAATTTATTGTCAAATATTTTTGAAGTGAAGAGACGAGTATAAAATACGACCCAAAAAGTAGAATTTTTAACTTTAATTTAATCTTTGAGCATTTTTAACGTCTCCAGCCCGGAGTTGCTGGCACACGGCTCAAAGTTTAGCGGTGAGTCCTGCGCAAGTCCTCTCTTTCTTCGACGGTCTTCCCAATGAGCAAACCCAACGTCGCTTGGGGGGAACGAGTCACTGCAGAGCTAATTGGTAAAAGAATCGGTTTATCCGGTGTGGCTGCTTTATCTGTGAAGTGCACGAGAGCGACGCTCTTTTTACATTTCTTTTCTAATTTTCAAGTTTGGCTATTTTTGATCTACTTTTATTTGATTCACAAACAAGAGTATAAGGGTGCGGTCTGCGAAGGACGCTATATAAATAAAAAAAAAATGCATGGCATTTCAAGACACATATTGTCTCATTTCCCTTACCTTTCCTTTATTTTAACACCTTAAATGTTTAATGTCAACGTCCGAGATGCGGCTGCAGAGAATGACATTTTATGCGCAAGTTTTGTAAGTCGTTTTTTAAAGGGATGCCGCTTTACCGACGCATCGTCCTGCCTCCACTCCTTAATCTCTTTTTGTTTTAACAATAAATTCTTTATTGACAATTACATAAGAACACAAATACAAAATCACTAGTGACAACTGACAATTATCGAAAAACAATTGAATTTAGTCTGGGATACGCAGACATTCTAAACATACACTATTAAAAATTCAAATAAATATAAGAACATCGATTTTACGTCCACGTTTTAGTAGCTTTGTTATTTATTTGCCTTCACATCACCGGAGAACAAGTTCTGTTTTGAGTTTATACAATACACTACAATACAATTTATTTTTGTATAGCCCAAAATCACACCGCAATGGGCTTTAACAGACCCTGCCTCTTGACAGCCACCAGCCTTGACTCTCTAAGAAGAGAAGGAAAAACTCCAAAAAAAAAACCAAAAAAAAAAAACCAAGAACCTAGTAGGGAAAAAACGGAAGAAACCTTGGGAAAGGCATTTCAAAGAGAGACCCCATAGGTTTGGCGTGCAGTGGGTGTCAAAAAAGGGGGGTCACTACAATAAACAGAACAGAACACAAGTAATCCTCAATACAGTATAATAGTGCAATAGAAATATTACAAGTACAGAGCAGAATTCAACAGGAGATGATATCACATAATATGATTTGGATTTGTTCAGAGTCTGGAGACATCGGTCATTAAGCTGCCTCCCCCCATTGGCCATTCCACAGCGGAGTCAGCACTGGGCCAGCCAATCCGATGAAAGGTCCCCTCTACCCAACATTCCTGCCATCCTCCACTTTATGGCTCTGGCTATGTGAATATAATATTTTCTCAAGAGACAAAGTAACTTTAAGGTATCATTAAAATCAGTATATCTCCTTTGAGTATAAAAAGTAATTTTCACATTTTCAGAAATCTGTAAAAGTGTATAAAAACTTACAAACAACAGAGCAGCAACTTTTGCACAAAATACTATTGAGTGTGACAGAGCAGTTCTTCAGAGTGATGCCGCTGGGGGGCTATTTTTGATTCCCAAAAGACCCATCCACAAGAAGGTTCCAGAACAAACCTTTATTTATAAGTGTAACAGGTTCCATCACCATGAATAGATGATAATAGATTTGTAAAATCCCAACAGCATCGTGATTTTAAAAGGGCTCTCTACTCTGGTGAGCCCTTGAGTGAGGCCCTTAACCTGCAATGGCTCCCTCCTGGCCATGATGTTAACCTGCAGCCAGCCCTGCAAGCAGTTCCTCCAACAGAGGGAGAACTTGGGGGGTGGTGGCAGGTTTGGCACTCCAGCCACTGTAAAAAACCTCACACTGTTCCACACCATGGTGCCTTGGTGTCACCCGCTGCACTTGGGTCCCATTCTGGGTGGCTCGTCGTGTGTTGGGTGCAGCAATGCGCTGAAGAGTAAGACGGGCTCAGTTCAGGTTTTCTTAATCTGTTAGTTTCCCACTCGGTGGCCTACCAGACGTTAAAGACTTCCGTTTTTTCTACATATTAGGATCACTGTTAAAAATGTCAGTAAATTTAACGGTACAAATACTGTAAATGGTGAAGGTAAAAGACCTTTTCTGAAAAAAAGGAAAGTTACCTTATGTTCTACTGAAAATTACCTTTATATCTTAAACAATACATTTCATTATTTTTTACGGCCAAGTTCTGTAAAATCAATATTTTTCTACCTTCAAAATATGCTAAATACCGTTTATTGATGCATTACAGTTATACTGAAAAAAAATCTGTTAATTTTACAGTGTAAAACTGTTAAATAACAAAGGTAAACAACCGTAAAATGTAAAACAGTGAATCACCGTTTCAGTAAAACCGGCTACGATATTTGCATAAGGACACGCCCCTTTTACAATACTCTTCCTGGTGAACCGCATACCTTTGAATAGTAGGGAAAAAAACTTCACCTAAGTTAGCAGACTAATTTTTCCCCACGTGCTGAAGGTTTTTTGAGGTTATGGAAGCTGATTTATGGTGGGTTGTATTTGATAAGTAGGACACCATACCCCACAAAAGAGAAAACTTTACTTTTCTACCAGGCAAGTGGCATAACTTCCTTAAACGTTGAATTGTTTTCAACGTGTATAATTAAATGGCACAGCTTGCTATTGGTTGTTGTTAAATAACTGATACAAACTATGTACTGGGGTTTGACCCTGCCGATGCATGTTGTTTATTAATTGACATTTTTATTACACGATATGAACTTATGGTTAAACATTCTCTTCTGTTGAAAATTGTTGTAAAGACCAAATCGTTTTTACTGCAACATTATACTGTAGACCTAAAAATATTGTTACTTGATTTATTACAGTAAAATTTTGGCAACCCAGCTGCCAGTATTTTACCGTAAATTTAACATTATCTTTTTAAAGTGTACCGTAGACCAAAAAACATTGTTACCTTCTTTTTATGGTAAAATATTGGCGACCCCAGCTGCCAGTTTTTTACCGTAAATTTAAATTTTTTTTTTTACGGTGATGTTTTTCAAAGTGCAAAGAACTGACATCATAGGCAAAGAATCTGTCCCAAAATGAATTGGTTTGTCAAACAACAGTTCTATGAGGATCCACACAAACCAGTAAAGAACCATAAAGGGCTGTTAAAGAAACAGCATTTTGTGTGTGGGTCCAGGTTTAAAATAAATGATTTGTGGTTTCATGTTCTTTTTTGTGAAATGAACACAGTATTTGACATTTTACTTAGCCGCCTGTTACAAGGATAATAAGAGCAAAGGATTTTCAACTCAGTTTCCTGACTTTCCACATATTACTCAAGCTGAGTCTGGTGTATACGTCATTCCATTTAGCATAAGCTCTTGAAGTTCTATCACATGAGATCAATGCTCTTCTAATGCAGTGGTTTTTACAATTCCTGTTCCTATTATTGATACCGTTGATCAAAGCAGAGCATATTTAGAAAAAAGTGCCGTAACTCAAGTAGGCTTTAAGTAAAACTCATAATCTACACTCTTAAAAATCAAGGCGCCACTTCAGAACCATAGTGCCACCCAAAGCACAAATCCACATGAAGGTTCCAAGAAGAATGTTGATTTCTTTAGATCCATAACTGGCTCCATACAGTAAGGAACCATGAAGAGTTGGGAACAGACTTGTGAAACACCAGTGGCTCTTGACTCTTGCTGCATACACACACTAACACAGGCCAAGTTCAGGTTTTTTCCATCTGTTAGTGTCCTGCAGCCTGCCATCAGTTGAAGATTTCTGTTTTTTTCTAAATATAAAATTCTTCAAAGCCCAAAGAACTCGTCCCACAGGGTAATACAGTATTGTCAAGTGAAGGCTCTAAGAGGAACTGTGCAACCCAGTCTTGTTCTTTTTCTGTGGGGTCGCCACAGCAGGTCATCCATCTCTTTCGCATCATTTTCTGCCACACCGACTGCCTTCATGTCCTCTACAGGACCATAAAAGTGCCTTTCAACATCCCGCATTTTTAAGAGTGTAGCAGGAATGCCCTTTATCACCTTTAAGTCATTGTTTTAAGAAACACTTGCTTCCCATCAAAACTTTGAAAAACCATCAAAAGTGGAAAGATCTCCCCACCGAGAGACAAAAAGAACCTTCTGGTCTGCCCCGTCATTCACAAATAAAGATTTGTTACCTGATAATACGTTCTCATTGCTCCAAATTAGGCAGTTATGGGGAGAGAAATTATGTTTAAATGTGATTTTCCATGAATTGTATGCTTTTTTGTGAACATTGGAAAGTCTAGTTGGGAGTTCACTACACGTAAAATTACAGGACAGCAGAACCTGTTAGCCACCACAATGCTGAAATTTGGGATCCAGCAGGGAGAGCCTGCGCTAGATGTAAATGACTTAGTCCTGTTTAATCTGAACATCTGAGGAATGGTCTGAAAAGTCAAGGCATTGAGACCACCATCATTGTGACGTTTTAACAACCTGTCTCTTTTAATAGATTCAGTTTTGTTCTTCTGATAATCTTAAACAATAAGGAATCAATGGAATTGCACATTCTCTTATTGACAGACACTCTTGGTTCTTTAATGGTTCTTTACGGGGCTGTGTGGGTTCCTCATAGAGCCACTGCATGATAGAGAACCTTTTCATTCTCTGGAGGGTTCTCTGAATATGATGTTGGTTCTTTGTGCTTTGAAAAGGTTCCTAAAATATGTGGATACGATAGAAATCTGTAATGTCTGGTAGGCTAGATAGCAGGATACAAACAGATTGAGAAAACCCAAACTTAGCCTGGGTGATTGGCATCTGTTATCATTTCTTCATGGCTCTCTCTCTATGGAGCCTGTTACAGATCTAAATAAATAAAAAGGATCTTTCTGGATCCTTCCTGTCTTTTGAGAACCAAAAAATGGCATCTCTAATGAACCACCATGGCACCTTAATTTATCGGAAGGTACAGTGACAGTGCCAGATACTCTAGCTGTGAGTTCAAGCCTTTGGCAGTAAGACCCTTCCTTGAATTGTAACATCTTTCTGCAGCCAGCAGTTACATTTTTTTTTCACGTGGTCTAATTTTGGTTCAGAATTTTAATATTCTCTCAGAGTTGAATTTGCATATTGTCAGAGCCACATGGGTTGGATGGGCATCCCGACCAGAGGAGGGGATGGTTCTTTACCAGGGCCGGACTGGGAAGTTTATTCAGGCCGGCAATCCCAAGTCCAAACCAGGCCACACAATACACAATTGTCATACAGGCACCGACTCAAAAAAACAACAAACACCATTTTGTCTTGGAATTTTTTATAAATGAGGAGACACTCTTAACACAACCTCTGATAAAGTGTGGAACAACACTTCATAAATATAAACACTCCAAAAATAAATAAACCGTGTAATTCTATAATATTTATATCAAAACAAATGTGCAAAAAGCACTGAACTACAAAACGTAGTTGTCAGTAGAATCCTCAGTGCAGAGATTATGATTACAATTTCAACTGTGAGTCTGAAATCTCCACAGCCGAGCCGCTGACCGTGTCTGGATGGTAATGCTGAATACTCCTCAACAAAGTGTTGGTCAAAAAAGACCACTTTAAATTACTTCAATAGACAAACGACTCGAGGAATTATGGCAAGTATTTTTTAAAGAATGCACTTAGTAAACAAAAAACTATGAAACATTTCGTGTAGCCTATTCAGTCATTCTCTCATCATAGCGCTAAGGTTTAATTGTCAGAGCGCGAGAGACGCACTTTAAAAATATCAAAATAAAAGCAAAAACAAGACACGTTAATTAAGAAACTTATCATGAAATAAAGAACAACAGGGACATTTAAAAATATAGATCATTCCTCTCACATATGTGTTTCATTAATAAAAAAAAAAATAAAATCAAACATTTCGTGTAGCCTATTCAGTCACTCAAAATGTGACCATACGCTACACTTCATTAAAATTTGAAACAAAAATAAAACAAAATAAACACACAGTAAAAATTACCAAAACCCATACAACATCCAAATATAATTCAAAGTATATTATAAACTTTTAAACAATCTTCGTATATAACTTTAATCACAAAAGGCACCAGACGATAGACGATGTTTAAAATTATGAAGGGAATTAGTCCAGTGGATCGAGACTTGTATTTTAAAATGAGCTCATCAAGAACACGGGGACACAGTTGGAAACTTGTTAAGGGTAAATTTCGCACAAACATTAGGAAGTTTTTCTTTACACAAAGAACGATAGACACTTGGAATAAGTTACCAAATAGTGTGGTAGACAAGAAGACTTTTGGGACTTTCAAAACTCGACTTGATGTTTTCTTGGAGGAAGCAAGTGGATAGGACTGGCGAGCTTTGTTGGGCTGAATGGCCTGTTCTCGTCTAGATTGTTCTAATTCTAATTCTTTGAGGATACGCACCTCTCATCATCTCATCTCCTGTTTAACTGTCAGAGCGCGAGACGCAAGCGAAGTCTAAACTTGACTTGAACAAAAACAAGAAAGCCTCCAATATTTAAGAGAAAGGATTTGTGCCCGCTACAGAGCAATAACACCTGCTCGTTTTCCAGTATAATAACATTATATATTATTTCACTGGTTGCTCTGAATGCCAGGCCAGGTCAGGCAGCAGGCTGCCGGGAAAGCTCCCGCTGATTGATAACGTCAGTCCGGCTCTGTTCTTTACCAAGACGGGAGGCTCTGAACAGGCAGGTAGGCACCCAGCCAGGAGAAAGGAATGAGCCAGACCCAGAAGAGATGGGCAGAAGGGATGGACGGACAGCCCATCAGATTCCGCAGGGGGTACGTTATTCCCCCGGGATACGAGATGGCAGCAGCCCTCCATATCGACGTCCATTTGGGAACTAGCAGCGAATGCTGGGAAATGTATTCCACAACACATACCTACAGGGAACGGGGAGGCGCTGTGGGGAGATGCACTCCCAAATGTTTGGGACTTCCATCCTTAATAAAAGAGACCTGCATTCCCTTATCCAAGCAAGTCAGAGCTGAGAGGACATGGAGCAACACTCGACTGGACGAGGGCAGTGCATTAATGAGTGGAACTGTGGAGAGAGAAAGAGAGTGAAAGATGATTTGTACTTGTGCTTTGTACTCTTGTTACTTTTTGAGGAATTGTGTGCAATAAACACACCATTATTTGAACCCGGGACTCTTTGTGTTGTCATGTTTGGGGTTTGGGGCTCGGTGACACCCCTGGTTTGATTCACAATGTGTCAACACTAAGATCCCACTCCTGTGATGTGCGCTCATTTCCTCCAGCTACTCCGGTGTTCCTTCCACAATCCCAAAGATGAGAGGGCGACCCTGATCTGGCCTGATGTGAGTGGACTCTGAGGTGGCCTATCCACAGCTGGCTCCTGCCTTGTCATGATGCTGCCAGGATGGGCTGCGTCCTTTTGCGACCCTAAATTGGGTTAAGCGGGATTGAGAATGCTGCAGTATGTTAGAAATGAAAGGGCTGTATTTAAGAAAAAGTAGTGAGCTTTAACCAGATATTTCATTTGCGATGTCCCTCAGCTAGCTCTTTTCCTTAAAGCAGTTCCCAGTGAAAATAACGATCTGTTTATATTGTACATCTGTATTAGTACAGTATGTGTGAAATGTATGTTGTAGAAGTTAAAACCATGACCTTCTCAAGTCCACTTATTCCAATTCTAGGATGCGGGGAGGCAGAACCCAGCCCGGGATGGGACACCAGCTCACAGCAAAGCCCACTCACACACACCCCTTTATAAGGGACTGGTTTACAAGTGCTGATTAACTTAATCGTCTTTGGGGATGTGTGGCTAAAACTGGAGTGCCCAGATGAAAGACACAGGAAAAACTCTGCTGCTTTACCAAGATGATGATTGGGCGCAGGGAGGAGAACCCAAGATGTCAGATGCACCATTATTGTTAACTCAGTTTACTCTGTGACTGTGCAATTGTGAGAAATGTGTTGCATGTCGGTGAGATGTACACGTAACATTTTTACTGTATACATATGACACCATCATCACCACCACCACCACTACTCATTATGTAATCTGCTTTGTTCTGAATTAGGTCATGGGATGGGGGAACGGAAGGTTATCCCAACTAATAAGAGGCACAATTCAGGAACAAACCCTGGGCGCCAGGGTAAACGCATACACAGACACCAACCACACACCAGGGCCAAAGTATTGTGGCCAATTCGCTTAACGTCTTTGGAGAGTGAGAGGAAACCTACAGAGACATGGGGAGAACATGCAAACTCCACACAGGGAGCTCCCAGACCATGAAGCCTGGTCTCCTAACTGTGTCATCGTGCCGCCTTCTATAAATGGTCCTGTACAGAATAAAGTTTGAGTGATAGACACAAAACAAGACAGCTGAACTGTCTTCCTGGAAACCGAGGCTCCTGTCAAACAAGACCCAGCAATCAGCCATCCTTCAAAGTCACGGAAGTCCCACCATCCAGTCATAATTAAAGGTCACAAGGCCGGCCTGTCATTTTTAGACATGCTGGAATGTGAACTGCTCTTTTAACTCAGGAAGCACACCTGTGGGGAAGCAGATACTGTCAAAGTGCATTGTGTCTCTCCAACTGAATCCACCGCTTCCGCATTTCTTTTTTAATTATGAACCCGTACCACAAAAGATGAATCAGAGTGATTCACCAGCTATTCACGCTGATTTCATGAAATAAAAAGCTCGTGTTTTATTTTTTTATAGAGGTCATCAGATTATTACTTTACTTGTGGCATTGACAAGACAATCAAACGGAGAGGCAAGACGGAGCAAATCATACACTATCAGGTCTCAGATGTCTTCAGGGATCTCAGACACTCTCAGAACTGCATGCTTATGTGATAAGGAATTGCAACATTAAAGTTTACGTGGAGACCATAACCACTCTGTAAGCAATGATGAATGCTAACCAGTCTGGCGACCCACGCCTACAGTTCAGTTAGCCAGTTTTGTAATCCATGCTTAAAGATGAACGCTTTGTAAAACAACCCCTACTGCTCACAAGCTCCATAACCCACACCTAATGTTAATTTATTTTGTAACCTAATGTTAACATCAACCAGTTTTCTAAACTATGCCTACTGTTAAAAAATGTTACTGTGCTTACTGTAACCTGAAAGGTGACACACGCAAAGGTTGGAGTAAAACTTGTCAGATGTGTGGCTAACTGAGCATTCAGGGAGTGCAGGCCAGAGAGGCCATTTAGGGTCCTCAGAGCACCTCAGGTCTGATCAAGTCTGAGATCGGAGTGTGTCATAGATAGATAGATAGATAGATAGATAGATAGATAGATAGATAGATAGATAGATAGATAGATATGAAAGGCACTATATGATAGATAGATAGATAGATACAGTAGATAGATAGATAGATAGATAGAGAGATAGATAGATAGATAAATAGATAGATAGATAGATAGATAGATAGATAGATAGATAGATAGATGTGAAAGGCACTATATAATAGATCAGCTGCACTTTCTTACTATGAATCTCCCCTTCTATGACATCCCAAAGGTGTTAAATGAATTCAGATCCGGTGACTGAGAAAGCCATTGTAAAGCACTGAACTCATCGTCTTGTTCATGAGAGCAGTTTGAGACGACTTTGCTTTGTGACATGGCGCATTATCATGCTGGAAGCAGTCATTTGACGAGAGGTAAACTGTGGCCATGTAGACATTCACATGGTCAGCAGCAACAATACTCAACTAGACAGTGGCAGTTAATCAATGGCTGATTGGTATTAATTGGCACAGAAGACATTCCCCACCCCATTACTCCACCACCGCCTCCAGCAACTTGGATTGTTGACACAGGGTAGGTTGGTCCCATGGATACATGCTGTTGGCACCAAATTCTGATCCCACTATCTGTGTGCCACAGCCGAAATTGAGATTTCTCAGATCAAACCATGTCTTCAGCAGTCATGTTCTGGTGAGCCTGTGCCCACCGCAGCCTCAGTTTTCTATTCTTGGCTCACTGGAGTGGAACCTGACGTGGTCTTCTGTTGTTGTAGCCCATCCTTTTGAAGGTTTGATGTGTTGTGCATTTTAAATTGCCTTTCTATTAATCACAGAGAGCAGAAAGTAGTGTGTTAGACGGTAGGGCATTATGGTTCTTCAAAGCTATACTTGATGTTATTTTGGTAAAATTAAGTAGATCGGATTGGCGAGCTTTGTTGGGTTGAATGGAAATGTTCTCGTCTAGATGTTCTAATGTCCTATAGTGTGCAATTCTATTCAAAAGTAGACAGTTTTGTGTGGAGGGAAAAAATACTGTTGTCAAAAGACCTGAAGGAGTGGGCAGGTGTATAAAGTTAAAGAACAACAGAAAGGTAAGAAGGAGAAAGAGAGTTAAGTGCTTTGAATGTAAGCGTGAGCAGTTTAAATCATGCTAGAGTGGTTACAGGATGCCAGTGTAATCAGAAAAGAACAGGAGTGACATATGCAGATTTCATGGTATGGTAGAGGAGCCTGGCTGCTCAGTTTATTGAGCGATTTGACAGGGAGACCAGTAAGTGTAGTGAATTGCAGTAATCCAGGCAATGAGGTAATAAAAGTGTGAACTGGGCTGTGGAAATTCATTGAAAGGTGGAGATGAGCGATGGTATGTGCTGTAGGTGATAGAATGAGGCTTTATTTAAACCTTGCCATTTGTTTGGAAAGAGAGTGCGGAATCAAAAATAACATCAAGATTACAAACTCTACCAAAAAGAGTAACCATTGGACCATCTGAATTAAGAGAAAAATCACTGAGTGTTGAAAGAGCAGCCTTGGACCCTATCAGTGTGATCTCTGTTTTATCCTTATTTAACATAAGAAAATCAGATGCCATCCAATGCTTAATGTTCTGGAGTGTCATTTGCATAAAAAGGAAGGGCACAATAGAACAGACAGTCTCATGAAGGGAATGGCATACGGGCTGAGACAGACCCTCTACTCTTGTCTGGTCTGAAGGCTGATGTAATAGATTAGGGTCCTCAGTCACCGTCCTGGAGGGCCGCAGTGGCTGCAGGTTTTTGTTCTAACCCAGCTGCTTCATTTCAAAGCAATTCTCGCAAATAATTTAATTTCATGTCTTGTTAGTGCTTTAACTCTGCTATGTCAGGTCATTCTCATATCCTAGATTTTTTTCCCCTTTCTAAGGATATCATCCAAATGATCAGAAGGCTAAAATGAACGAGTAATTCTCAGTCCTTCGCTTTCCTTTCAAGTATTTAATTAAACCCAATAGTGTACGATAACTACACACGGGTGTAAATGGTAACAAGCTAAATGGAGAAATGCTGGTCTCTTTTGTTATTTGCATGTTATTGCTAATTAGGAGCAATTAAAAACCAAGAAAACAGCTGTTTAAGACTAAAATAAGCAATACGGGCTCAAAATCTTAATGAGAGAGACAAGTAAAGTGAAGCAGAAGTGTTACTTGAGTAGTAAGTATTAATATTATTATTAAGCAACTGGGTTGGAGCAAAAACCTGCAGCCACTGCTGCCCTCCAGGACCAAGACTGACTGAGGACCTCTGCAATAGATGGTCTGGAAGAGAAGCAGGGGGTTCTCTGTCTCAGCCAACCATTGAAATACCCACACGGTAGGAGAAACGGATGGACTGGTGTCACAGAGGGAGAGGACAGAAGACCCTTACCCAGTTAGGAGGCCAGTATAATGGACAGACTGTATAATGGGCAAAGCATGGCATTCCCTTTCCTAGTTGAGAGACCTAAAGAAGTGAAGGGCATTGGGAGGCTACCTCCCGTCCACATGTCATTCCCCATATGCTGGGTGGCAACGTTGCTCTTGGTGAGTCCCATTTGGGTACCTGCAAGATGGCATGAGAGTTGTGCTTTTATAGGACTGACCTTGAATTTGATGCCAGTCCATTCTGTACTGGCATACGTCTCTGCACTCACACAACACTCATTCATACGGACCAGTTTTGGGTCACCCCTTTGCTTTTAGCTCAACAAGCATGAAGTCAGAATTCAACCTACGCCAAATGCACCCAAGTTATGTTCCTGCTTGCTGCGTCACCTTGCTACCCTCCATACAGTTTTTGAACCTGCTTATTCCAACAAAGTTCTGATTTATTACCACTGAGCACAACACAGGAATTGGCCAACGTACAGTCCCCAAGTGACACAGAGAGAACATACAGACTCCACACAGAAGGCACTCCAGCCAGGAACCCAACCAGCTGCTAATAGCTGGCAGAAATGCTACCAACTGCACCTCCATGCTGCCTTTCCTGTTGAACACTATTTTAGAAATGTAACTCACACTTGCCTAAATGTCACAGCTGAAGTGCCTTTGATTGGATGAGATTGGAGCTGCCATTTTATCGACACATTCATTAACTTCCAAACCCGCTTATCCAAGTCAGGGTCACGGAGAGCTAATGCTAATCCCAGCAATGCTCAGTGCAAGGTGGGAACCAACTGTGGGTGGGGTTGTCACTCTTAGAGTTGATGCTGACGCCATTCATATTGTTTTTTCAATTCTTTTTATTGGCAATTGCCATTTTCTTTTCTGCCACAGTGTCCATGGTAACACTTTGCCTTGAAGTTGATGTGTGGACAAGGATAAATGGTGGGCTAGGACCTGTTTTTAGACCTATGGCATTCAAGTGAAGTTGTCATTTGTCAGCAGAGTAATCTGTTGTGGGGCTTTTGTGACCTGGGACAGTTGGAAATAGTCACATTTAAAAAAGTGAACCCGTAAGCACATTGAGCTTTTACACAAAGTGTGCCCAATAAAAACACATTGCATTGAAAAACTGGTGAATTAACAATTCCTCATGTCGTGTAACAGTTTAATAAACCCAAATTGTGTTTTTTGGCCGTACTGTACACCTTAATGCATGTTTACAGGTAGCGTGGCTTAGTGGTTACGGCTTTGAGTTTCAAATTCTGAAATTGGGGGGTTGCGATCCCACTTCTGACACCACTGCGTGACCATGAACACGTCACTTCACCTGCCTGTGCTCCAATTGAAACAACAAAAAAAAAATCTAACCGATTGTATCTGAAAAGTTATAGTGTGCTTCGTGTAAAGGTGTCAGCCCGGTAATATGCATCATGTTATTGTTTATAGCACATTTTATGGGCAAAGCCATGAGGAAGTCTTTAAATAACTCACAAGAGCAAGGATACGTGAAAGAATACAATTAAAGTGTAAAAATTCTGGGAAAGGCTCTGCATTAAAAAAAACAACACGACCAGCTAAATGTGTGAAGTGACACTGAGAGTGAACATCAAAGTCACTTCTGACAGCAGTGCAGATAGCAGATTTACAGCACAATGGAGAAAAGCGGAGTGTTGAGAAGGGTGAGGACCACCAGCTCCTGTTTACACATCCGTTTCCTTCACACTTCCTTCTCATGCCAGTTCCTCTCATCTCATTTACTGGGGCATTTCACACACACTTCTATAAATGTTATTCTTCCATCATCAATATGCACTTCTGTAAGTGGTGCTTTCCACACATCAGGTTTATATAAGAGGCAGTGTATTAGCCCACCAGATGTCCCTTTTGATTGTTTTAACTGCTTTGTTGGGATTTTAGAGGTTTGTCCTTTTTCGTGCCTCACGATTATTTGTATACTAGCAAAATACCCGCGCTTTGCAGCGGCGAAGTACTGCCTTAAAATTTTTATTAAGAAGAAAATTAAACCTTTTTAAACTGAGGGAAAATATACCAATAATTATTTGTTAAGGATCTCTGTGTATACCACATTGTCAGTTCGGCCCGGGCGTGAGACAGATAGGTAGGAATTTAGAGAAAGGGGATGATTAGGGGTCCAGAAGGGGTGAAGTCATGGTGGGCAGTTTAGCCATCACTACTCTTTTCAAAAAATACCCAGGGATCTATTATGACCACAGAGAGTTAGGACCTCAGTTTTACATCTCATCTGAAGGATGGATAAAGCATAACATGCATTTCTGCAATTAACTACTTCTACCACAATTCCTAGGATTGTGACCTTGGCATGGTGGGCAGGCTTGTGTGCCTTCACTATCCTTACAGCCATGTTGTCTAGAAATGTGATATGGTTATCTTTGAGTTTGTTGGGGAGCTGGAGCTTGTCTAAGTGTGGCTGTAAAATACTGGCCAGTTGTATTCAGACCTACCTCTAAGGACAACTTTGGTTCTGCAACCAAACTTCTCCATCAAGGGTAGTCTCTGTCTTATCCCATAAGATAAGCCCTGGGAAGCTGTAGACATATTCTGAAACCCCCCAGCTGGTACTATACAGTCAATATTTATTACTTTGAAAGAGAGGTTCGCCTTGACTTGACTTGTAGCTGAAGAGGAGAAATGTTTGACTGTTGTTTGTGTATTTAAACCAATCAACTACTCAGAGTATTCGGCCTCTTTAGAGATACTGAGTTAGCCATTTAGTCAAAACGGGAAACTGCAAGGAGTGGTCTGCCTAATATGAATCTGACTGGGCTAGTCATGGATTGTTCATAATAAACACCCTTCTCAAACAAAACTATGCTTATAAGTGTGCCTGGTACCAGAGGACCTTCGAGCAAATGTCAATGATCAATTTCATTTGTTGCGTCATCTAATCTGAGGTTGGATGTTCAGGACACTCAAGTAAAGAGAGGCGATGAGTTGGTAAATACTTGGCAGTAAGCTGGCTCACTCAATGGCTATTGGATAGATCATATGGGCAATCAGGGTTTGCTGGGAAGCACTAAAGGATTCCACTCTTCAGGATGAGTTTAATCTGCATCTTTGGAGAGGTCAGGGACATACTATAAGACCAAATGGAATCTGTTAAAACCATCATTAGTGGAGACATCTTTAAGGAGCTGTTTTCAGACATCCATAATGACAGCAACACCAATGACCCTGTTGGTGGTCGTCAGTGGGATGGGTAGCTGTCAAATTAAAAAGAGAGGCCATCTGTACAGTGTTATCACAAGGGTGTCCACACTTGACTAAGAGGGAATGGCATGCCATTAAGGCAGAAACTGCAGCAGAGCCTCAAGCAAAAGTTTGTGTGTGGGTAGAGTTTGATGATGCATTGGAGGATGAGTTAAAAGTAGCCCTCAAGATGTTCTGGGAAACCATTTGATGACTCAGAAAGGGCAGACAGGACATCATCAAGGCTGTTCTTAGCAATTGTTGGGAACTGATTACCTAACTTGAGGATATTGTTTAGAGGTAGAAAGGGCAATTTGAAAAATCCTAAAACTGGCCAATATACACTTAATGGAGGAGTCAGTGTCAATAGCAGCTCTTTGGCTGAGTTCACTGTGGTAATCAAAAACATTGTTCTGACAAGACAGCAGGGGCTGAATGAGGTCTCACCAGAAACGTTTAAAGCAGTAGATATTGTGGTGGTGTTTTAATTAACACACCAGTAGTGTAGTGTTCATGGAGAGCATAACAAAGTACTGCCATGGCCTGGACTGGAGGGTATTTGGTATAGGAACCTAAGCTCTGCTGTTTGCAGAAAAAATTAATAACAATAATAATAATAATAATAATAATAATAATAATTTACAATTATATAGCACTCTTCTAACTATTTAAAGCACTTTACATAGAGAGGGATGGTGGCCACTTCAACTATGACTGATATGCAGCATCCACCTAGTTGATGTGACGGCAGCCATTTTGTGCCAACACACTTTAGTTATTAGGTGGTGAAAGGTCAGAGAGATAGCCAGTTAAATAGATGCAGGGGGTGATTAAGAGGCCAGAATGACCAGGCCTTGGTGGACAATTTAGCCTTGACATCAGGATACACCCTATTCTTCGTGAAGGTGGCCCAGGGATCTTTAATGACCACAAAGGGTCAGGACCTCAGTTTTATGTCTCATCAGAAAGACAACACCATTTTTACAGCACAGTATGCCTATCATTGCATTGGGGCATTTAGAACCCATGCTGGCCTCATCAACACCTCCTCCAGCATCTACCCAAGCTTTTCCAAGCTAATTTTCCATCAAGTACTGGCTGGGCCTGAACATGCTTCACTTCAGTTGGATGACCTGTTCTGATGTGCATGTGGTATGGCTGCTGGAGTTGTCCTCTTGGATTCATTAGACTGATGCCCAGTATGCACTAGAATGGCTCACTGCTAAGAGTGTCGTGCAGCTGGGATAAGAATCAGTGGGTAGGGAATGAGCAGCTGGTTTATATGGAGGAGTTCAAATGCCTCAGGGTCTTATTCATGAGCAAGAGCAGAAGGCATTGGGAGGTTGCCTAATAGATTTTTGCAGCAGCAGTAGTTTTACAAAAGCTAAGGTGTTTAATTTAGCAGTTGCTCTATGTGCTCCTAGACTCTTCCATGGACATGAGCTCTGGATAGTGACTGGAGAAATGAGATTTTACATACAACCTATGAAACTGAGGCTTCTGCGGAGGACTGCTGGGCTCTTGCTCCATGATAAGCCCATCAATACTGAATGACCTAAGTGTGGACCTGCAGCTTCTACAGGTCTAAAAAATCTAGTTGAGGTGGTTTATTTTCACTTCCCATTGAAGATGTACAAGGCTCATTCCACTGGGAGAAGACCCAAGACATACTGGAGTGATGGGTATTACCTACAATGTGTTGGAGAAGGTGCTAGGGACTGGGAGGCCTGCTCAGTCCAGTTTTGCCTGCTCCTACTTTGACCCTAATCAGAATAAGTGTAATGAAAATAATGATAAAATATTTTTTGTAAACATTTTTATTAATTTTAAAGAGAGGAGAAAAAACAGATAAGAAAAGTGCAACATTAAAAAATCGGGAGTGGTCTCTCCTTGACTTTCTCATATACTCAGATATGGGGATGGATATTTGAGGAGTAAACCAAAAAACAATTATTATATTTTTATATTATGTACATTAAAGAACCATCAACAACAAATCAAGTCAAATTAATAATATATTGAATAATTAATTATAATAGTAAATTGGACTCTGCAGCTGTTTGAATAAAAGGTAAAGTACCACTTCTAGTTAATGGAAATAGTCAAAAAGTTGAAGGAAATCTATGTTTTGTACCTAATACTTGTATGCAAAATATCGTTGATCTAAGTGAAAGCGTACTCATGTTATTGTGTTTACATACACACACACACAGACATAATTCCAAAAATGGTATATTCCGAGCCATGGAGGTCTAAAACATCGAGATTCATCAAAATCTCGACATCTAATCTTTGGACGATTACAATACTTTCTGTTTACTATGTATACAAGAAAGTAAAAAAGAATAAAGTCTGCAGCCCAGAGGCACCGACCCCATCCCAGTCCATTCGGTGATTGTTGAAAAAATAAAAATGTTGTGCTAGCAGCATGCTCTACATATCCTGATTAAAGCAAAATAAGACATTTTTAATAAATGAAATTCCTTTTTCTAAAGATGATATAGTGGACGAGGAAGAGAAATAAATATGAGGAGCCTGAGCCTGTCGTCTTAATCAGCTTGTTTTGTCGGTGGGCCTCTCTTGAAGTGATGTTACCAGCCCAGCACACCACAATGTAAAAGAATCACACTGGACATCACAGAGTTGTAGATGTGAAGGAGGTCACTTCCTCTATTAATACTGTCTCCTAAGTCAGAAGAGCCTGCCCTGCCCTTTCTTCTATAAGTTCTGAGACAAGAGCCCCTTCATATCCACTCCCTGGATAGAGACTGATCATGGAGACTCTTTGCTGGGGTTAAAGTCAATAACCATTTCCTTGGTTGTACTGATGTTAAGATGCAGACAATTCTCTTTGCACCAAGAAACAAATTTCTCCACCTGACTCCTCTCCTCTCTCTCATCTCCATTTATCAATTTACCCCATAAATACAGAATCATGAAGTTGAAGTTCAAGTTTATTGTCATGTGCACAGTAAGGAAACACGTTTCCCTGTACAATGAAATTCTTTCTTTGCTGTCCACACCAAATGACAAAACCAACGTATAAAGATAAACATAAATAATAAGTAGCAGATAGATAATAAGTAACAGAGGCAGCATAAAGTATAAAAACAGAATAGAAGTATAAAGTGTAATTGTGCAGGTAGGTGTGTGATGGACAAGTCAAACACAGTTGTGTGAGGCAGACAGAATGAGGTGGCCCAGGGTTATAAACTCCAGTCAGTTATTCAGGAGTCTAATGGCCTTGGGAAAGAAAGAGTTCTTTAGCCTGGAAGTCCTGCATTTCATACTTCTATACTTCCTGACTGAGGGTAGAAGTGTGAACAGTTCATGTTGGGGGTGGGTGGGGTCGTTGAGGATCGAGGCATTTCTCCTGTGGACTCTGCAGTTGTAGATGCTCTGCAGAGAGGACAGTGGGGTCCTGGTGATCTTCTCAGCAGTCTTTACCACTCTGCAGGTGTTTGTGGTCCATAGCAGTAGTGCTGCTGTACCACACAGTGATGCAGCTGGTCAAGATGCTCTTAACAATGCAGCTGTAAAAGTTGCTGAGGATCTCAGTCAACATACCAAACTTCCTCAGCCTCCTCAGAAAGTACAGCCGCTGTTGAGCCCTCTTGACCAATTGTGTGGTGTTAAGAGTCCAAGTGAGGTCCTCACTGATGTAGACACCCAGGTATTTAATACTGCTCACCCTTTACACTTCAAGCCCTCAGATGAACAGTGGCCGGTGAGGCCTGCTCTCTTTCTTTATGTCCACTATCCTCTCCTTTGTCTTGTCTGTGCTGAGGGTGAGGTTGTTGTCCTCACACCATGAAGCTAGACTGTCCACCTCCATCCTGTAGGCCACCTCATCCCCACCAGTGATGCGTCCGATCACTGCAGTGTCATCTGCGAACTTCAGGATGATGTTATCTTTGTGGGAGGCGAAACAGTCATGGGTGAACAGGGTGTAGAGGGTGGGGCTGAGGATGCATCCCTGTGGGGTGCCTGTGTTTGTGATAATGGTGGCTGAAATCGTATTACCAATCCTGACAGACTGGGGCCTGCCAGTCAGAAAGTCTAGGAGCCAGTCACAGAGGGTGGGTGAGTTTATGGGGGATAACCGTGTTAAAGGCAGAGCTGTAGTCAACAAAGAGCATCCTGATGTAGGAGTCTTTGTTCTCCAGATGGGAGAGGGAATAATGTAGTGTGGCCATGATGGCATCTGAGTTGGACCTGTTGGGCCGGTAGGCATAGTGCAGGGAGTCCAGAGTGTCCGGTATGCTGCTCTGAATGTGGGCCAGCACCACTCTCTCAAAACACTTCATGATGATTGGAGTGAGTGCTACCAGCCTGTAATCATTCAGGCAGGTGGGTGGGCTTTTTTTTTAGCAAGGGGGACGATGATCATAGCCTTAAAGCAGGACAGAACGATGCGCTGACTGTGAGAAAGGTTGAAGATGGAGCAGAGAGCATCAGCCAGCTCATTGGCATATGCTTTGAGAGCTTGCCCAGGGATGTTATCTGGTCCAGCTGGCTTACCGAGGTTGATCTTCCTTAGTGCTTTGTGTACCTGACCTGAAGAGACCATTGGGGGAGGAGAGGGGGGTTGTGTGGTCCAGGTGTGTGTGTGCCTCCACTCTGTGCTGATGCTGGATGTCTCAAAGCGGGTGTAGAAAATGTTGAGCTCATCCGGCAGACTGTCTGTCGAGCTGATTGTGCTGGTGGTGGTCCTGTAGTCTGTGATGTGCTGTAGGCCCTGCCACATACGTCCAGAGCCAGCAGTAGAATAGAAACCCTCCAGCTTCTCTCTGTACTGCCTCTTGGCTGCTGTGAGAGTTTCAGCAGGTGATATGACCTGGTGTTATGTTTCTAGACTGAGGTGCACAGAGTGAAGAGAGAAGGAGCCAGGTCTGTTCCTTGTGGTGCTCCACTGTTGCTCACATCCGTATCAGAGACACAATCCTTGAGTCTCACAAACTGAGGTCTGCCCAACAGATTATTAACAACATTATTAGGATACCCCAGGCTAATCCACCTGCATAACTCTGAGTTTACCCTTTAACAGAGATGGCTGAATTGTACTGAAGGCACTGGAGAAATCAAAAAAACACAATCCTCCCAGTGCTGCCAGCTTTGTCCAGGTGAGAATATGCCTTATGGAGCAGATAGATAATTGGTCTTCCATTTTTTTCTGTGTGTAGCTACTTCAGTTGCCTTCACAAGGACGCTATTTCTGCTGCTCTAAGGGAGATAATAAAAAGCATGCCATGCCTGCACATATTAAGCTAATACAGAGTGTCCATAAAGTCCATTTGCAATTTAAAATAGTTGTAACTTTGTAAGTATATGTGATAGAAAGAATCTGTAAAAAGGATTAGAAAGAAGAAACACTTACATTTTTTATTGTGCTTGTTAATTTTCAACATGGGTTACCATCATTACTAATACAAAGGGTAGTTCCTGCGGTGGGCTGGCACCCTGCCCGGGATTGGTTCCTGCCTTGTGCCCTGTGTTGGCTGGGATTGGCTCCAGCAGACCCCTATGACCCTGTGTTTGGATTCAGCGGGTTGGAGAATGGATGGATGGATTCTGTAGTTCTCAGAAAACATTTTCAAGCTGATTTTCAGTAATGCCAGCAATCACATCAGTTATCCTCACTTGCAAGTCTTCTAAAGATCGAGGTTTGGTTAAATAAACATTCATTTTCACATGTCCTCATAAAAAGAAATCCAATTTAGTCAAATCTAGCAAACGTGGAGGCCAAGAAAATGATCCACCTCTTCCAATCCATCTGTTAGGCAATTTCTCATGTAGAAACTGTCTAACATGCAGAGTGGTGGCTCTGAGGCTAGGAATCTGCACTGGCAATTGGAAGGTTGCCGGTTCGAATCCTGTAAATGCCAATAGGGACTCTGCTCTGTTGGGCCTTTGAGCAAGGCCCTTAACCTGCAATTGCTGAGCGCTTTGAGTAGTGAGAAAAGTGCTATATAAATGTAAAGAATTATTATTACTATGCAAAGCAAAGTGACAAGGAGCACCATCTTGTTGAAACACTACATTCTCTATCAGTCCTAATTGTTCAAGTTGAGGAATAAAGTAATTTTGCAGCATTTCTAAATAGCTATTACCATTAACAGCATCCATCCATCCATTATCCAACTCGCTATATCCTAACTACAGGGTCACGGGGGTCTGCTGGAGCCAATCCCAGCCAACACATGACGCAAGGTAGGAAACAAACCCCGGGCAGGGCACCAACCCACCGCAGCCATTAACAACATGCCCTTCAAAAAAGAATGGCCCTATGACTCGATTTTTTCCCAATATTTTAAATTGCACGGGGACTTTATGGACACCCTGTATAACCAACATGATGTGATGCATCCTTAGACATTATATTTGGCAGCATCACTCCTAATGGTATGGCACAAAAAATGCCGGCAATGTAAATGGAGTAGTCACCACTGTTTTGGTTTATTATACTATGTACACTATAAGAGCTGTCCTGCACGGTTGTCTGAGGATAACCGTCTAGGCGCTCCCTAGTTAATGCTATAACACTCCAAAGCCAAGAAAGGGTGCTGCTGCTAATGGTCTTGTCATTTTCTTTCTCCAAAGTCTTGAGGAACTGCCCAGTGAGGGCAACTGACCAAACCTATTCTGGACCCAGAGTTTCAAAGTAACAACCACCTGGATGGAGACATCATTATCTCAGAAATGACCTGACGGAAGGAGCTCCGAATCAGAAGCCCCATCGGCAGAACAAAAACACTACGTGGCATTTACGTGGCTTTTGTTGTTTTTTCTCACACCATCAAGCATTGCTTTTGTTTGGACTTCAACAGTAAATATTCCTGTTTTGTTGGATGATCACACATTATAGATTATTAAGAATTATTCATGTTGACAGCTGAAACGATATCCTGGGAATCATTAAAAATACTGCAGAACATTTAACTTGCACCTTTCTGCGTTCCTGATTTAGGTTTAAATTAACAAAAACAGAGAATGGAGAGCTGGATCTAGAAATAAAAAAAGAATGCAATCAGGTTGGAAAAATTGGAAAAAGGTATCATAATTGTTGTATCGCTTAGAAACCTGGACACTTTAAGAGGTGCATGAAAGTAAACTGGATGCTACAGAAATGAAGATGTGTGAAGTCACAGAGCTTCTCAAGATCAGGAATGAGAGAAGCAGGGATACAGTTAAAGTTGGAGAAATGTTTAAGAAAATTCAGGAAAGAAGGTTGAAGTGATATGTGCAAATCATAAGTAGAGAGGTAAATAACTTGGGGAGAAGAATAATGGGGGAGAAGGGGACGATCAAAGAGAAACATGGATGGACTGTGTGAAGGGGGTCCTAAGGTAGAAAGGGGTATCATTGTGAGGAAGTGTACAACAAGGAGCCTGGTTTAATATTACATGAAAGTGGAAAAAGATTTAGAAGAAGATGGTTCTGATTATTTTAGCTTTGTTTGTATCAATTGCAGCTACAATAACCCTCAGTTTCAGAGACACAAGCTGCATTTCTCCATATACACCACTGAAGCTTCTTTCATGTTTCTTCAAATGCCAAGCTGTACTTCCTAGATTTACTGAGGGCAGTTCAGTTTTTAGCTCTTTTGCCTCTCAGGTTCTGGTTACTGGTCCATGTTGAGTTTGCATGTTCTCTTGTTATTTGGGGTGTGGTTTTCTACTCAGAACACAAAAATGTGCCTTGTTAGGTCAAGTTGGGACTCTAAAGTGGCACTCTGTGAAGATGTCTGTGCCCTGCAATGCAATGTAATGCACAAGTTTGGTTCCTTATGTCACAGTGACAGGCTCTGGCTCCCCCAATCTTAGAGAGGATTAAATTAGTAAGAAATTGGTTAATGGTCATCATTTGTTTCTTTATAGCCTTTGCTTTTTTTTCATACTTATAGGGTCTTCGTGTTTTATTTAAATATTTTGTTCTGCAACTGAGACACAAATCCCTGGACAATATACAAACACACGCCAGTCTTGCTATAAATAACCCCAAATTACAAATACCACAACATATTACCGTAACATTAATACCATCTAACATTTCATTTAACATCTTAACTTGTTTCTCACAATAAAAGGTCCCGGGGGGTAGAGATTACAGCAACGGATGTACGACAGGAAACAGCTCTGGATGTGACGCCAATCCATTGGGCAAATTTACGCAAAATACATCCTTACACGCATGGCGCTATGTTTTAAATAAAGACACTACAATTGGTTTGGCATATAGTTTAGTTTAATGAAATATTTACAGGGAGGCACACTGGGTAGCGCTGCTACTGCTTCACAAAGCCACTATCCTGCCTTGTACCCATTTTTCCCTGAATAGGTGCCAGCTTCATGCGACCCTGAAATCTGTTAGGTTGGATTAAGTGTCCCCATACTAGGCACTTGTGCTTTAACAGGAGCCACTGTGTCACTTGCAGATACGTCAGCAACAATGCCCTTGCATCTGGTCCCTCTCGTAAATTCAGTATTAAACAACAAGCCTCTTCCAGTCCAAAAATCGTATTTACTTCGTTTCTTGTAGGAAATGTCCAGCCTTCCACAGAGATAAAGTAAGGAGATGGTTAGCTGACCACTATAGGAGGCACGTCCAACAATCAAAGACCTGACAAAATTTTGTATAACACTTCACAATCCTTGGTCATGACCACACGGGTCTTTCTGTCTGTGTTCTTTCACAGGGCTTCAAAGACACATTTCAAAGACAAACAGAATTAGCTCAGCTCTTTCTCGGTTTGGGATCACATATTTCTCCAGGTCTCCCTTCATCTTCTCTAAGAACAGTTGTTTCACCCCTACCCTCACCTTTTCTCCTTTCATCTGCCCTGGCTTTATTCCCTCCTTCCCTTCCTATTTATGTTACCTGCCTTTTCCTTTTCAGTTGATGAAGGCTATAAAACCAAGATGTTATCTTTTATCTTCTTTTCTTCTCAGCATGGTAAAAAAACCTTTCATGCTGTTGTACTTTGCAGAAGCATGCTGATACAGCCTGAAAAGCTTATATATTAATTGTTTCCTTTTATGGACACAGAAAGCTGGACCCCTTCACTTCTCATCAGACATGTACACCCCAGGACTCTGTATCCGCTGCAGGTCTGTCATGTTTACAGCACAGGCCTGAAGCACTAATACCTTAGAAGTACTTGTACCTATACAACTGTCTGTATGTTACAGTTTCTGTTATTCAAACTGCTTTCATATTTTACTACATTGTTCTATTCTAAACTTACTCTATACACTGTCCATTCTGTATTTTAACTCTCACTAATCATTCTGTATATACTCTTGTCAGTACAATCTCTCACTACTATATTCATTTACATTTACTTGCTTAGCAGACACTTTTATCCAAAGCAACTTACAAAAGAATCAACATAATCAATTAAACATCAGTGCAGGGTACTGTTTGGGGACAAGCGTTACAGGACAAGGTTATAAAATTATTCATCACAAATGAAGAGCTCCAGAACAAAATACAAGCAAATGACAATTTTCAGATTACGAAAACCTTCTTAAACGCATTGATGGAGTCCAAATTTCGAATGGAGATAAGCAGCTACCACCAATCAGGAGCTACACGCGAGTTGACGCTGCGCATCATTCATCAGCAGACCTGAGTGGTCAAGAAGGAGCATAGGACCTCACAAGTGTTCCCATATAGATTGCTGCCGACCCATGGACTACTCTGTAGGTACGCGTCAAGGATTGGAATTTAACATGTGCTGCTGAAGTTGCCAATGTAGCGATCTGAAAAGAGAAGTGACACGTTCCTACCTCAGCTGGCTGAACACCACAAGTGCTGCTTCATTCTGAATTATCTACAATGGCTTGGTGACATTGGCACTCCTGCCACCAGTGAGTTGCAGTAGTCCATGCATGACAAGACCAAAGCCTGGACCAGGAGATGTGCTGCATACTCTCTTCAATACAGTCTGATCTTGAGGATACTGTAACGGGTTAATATGCAACTAAATATTTATATTTATCTGATTACTTGATATTAACTTCTTTTTGCATTTCTGGTTGTATGTAAAACTGCAACTCATTGTCATGGTACTTGTACTGTTTTTAATGACAATAAAGCTGAATCAAATTGAATCTAATTCAGCTGTTAATGCCTTTAAATACAAACCTGTGGTACAACCGGACAGTTCTGACCCTCTTAATACCCCAGACAGATCTCTTACTGACAGCAGCAGCCAGAAGTTTATATGTGTGTTTTGGGGATGGTTGTTTGTTTATTATAATATTTATATATTTTTTTTTTTTGCCTCTTGAGCATCTTTTAACTTCCCCTAGTGGACAAATAAATCTATCTATCCATCCACTATCTAACCCGCTATATCCTAACTACAGGGTCACAGGGTTCTGCTGGAGCCAATCCCAGCCAACACAGGGTGCAAGGCAGGAAACAAACCCAGGGCAGGGCGTCATCGCAAAATCTATCTATATGTTCATTGTTCATTCATTCGGACATGCTTATCTCAGTACAGTTTTGAAAGGGTCCCCCTCTGTATTTTTTGTGTTCACAGGAATTACTCATGACACTTTTTTTTGTCCACTGCCTCCTGACTTACAAACCCCACATACAATATATGATTTGACTTTGAGCTTTTTGGGGTTCCTCCTATTTTCACTCATTTTTAGGTAATTTTTGTACCATATGGTGTGCAACATATTTTACTCTTAAGATAAAAAGTAAATCAATAGGCGTCTTTGGCAAAAATGATCATAAGGACTTGAAGCTGAACATGCCCCATTAACTTACTCCCTAATGGGAAACATGGGGTCAAAGTTACTCCTTTTCACAAAATTTCGGCATGTTGAGTGTCACTTTATACTATTTTGAGGTTACTAATCACAAATATGATAATATGTTTGCTATCTGATTCTTTAAGAAATGGTCCTAGCCCTCTAAGAGCCTCTCACAGAGGCTAAAAATGACAAATTTTAATCACAAGCAAGTGGTGTATCATTTTAGACCATTTCAATGTCAGTGATTACAAATATGATTTTACTAGGGCCCTAGCTCTCTATTGCAGTCTTTCTCAACCACTGGGTTGTGACCCACTTTTTGGACACTGGCTGCCTTCGCTGGGTTGCAAAAAGCACAGAGAGGTTAAAAAAAATGAAGTTATTTCAGCTACTGACTTGGTCATGGGTGTATGCCCAAGATCTCCTGGCCTTCTTCCACAGCAGGTATTGACAGTACTACTCCATATGTTTTCCTGTTTTATAATCATGCTCGTTTTACAAAGGGGGTGCACCTTTCAAGCCCCAGCCCCCCGGCTTCAATTGCTGTCTGTGGGCTGTCAATGAACTTTAGAAGGTAAAACTGGCCCCAAAAAGGTTGATAACCATTGGACCTCTATCAGAGAGTGAGAAGTGACATATTTCTATTCCAATCAAGAACATTTAACTTAAATCACACGTTTTTATTTTAGTTTATTTTTTACTTCTACCTCGTGAAGTAAATCATTTACACCTCTTCAGACTTTTTATTTTGGAGGACTGAACCTTAAAATCGCATTTTCAGCGGATGCACCTGTCTCACTGATTTGTAACCTGCATGTCTGACAATACCCCTTTCTTTTTCCTCAGAATGCTCCTTTGTCTGGTTTTATACATTTTGCGTCGTTATTTTGTGAAGGTTTTATTCTTCTATTGTTTTTTAAGGCATGTCGTCTTCCGTTCCTGTAAATGCCCGTTTTCTTCAGAGGGATGTCCCTTTCTGTTGTTTATGTTTGAGGCTGACGTTGCATTACTGCAGATGACCCTTGCCCTTCTACGCTCTGTCGTACTTAAACTTTTTTTTTTCCCTTTCCTTATATCGTTTGGAGCTCCAACCTTGAGGCAGTCCGCTCCACAGCAGCAGCGATCCAGTCCAGCTCTTGCGCGCCCCCGTCCCGGGCCCCAGCTGACTGGCAGCTCTTGTTTACGGGCTCAGAGAGCGAGACGAGGGGGAGACGGAGGCGCACCTGGGCTTTAAGCACAACACTGCGGTTTTTTTTTCGCGTTTGTGGCGTATTGTTTTGTTCCCGGCCTTATCGTACGGGTGATTCCCGAAGTCCGGAACCGGCCTCCTTGCTAACACAACAGCGAGCTGTGATTTTTTTAAGTGGCCGGGACTCGCCAAGCCTCGCTCGGCCTCCAGCGTGGCCGCGCGTTGCCTCCCTCTTGGATTCCGCCCGGGAGGTCAGCTTTGGGAAAGCCCGTGGGACTCGCTTTCCTGAGGGGGTGTGTTTATTATTATTATTATTTTTTTTGTTATTTCTGTGGATGCTTTCACGCGGTTATTTTCATGCGAAAAAGGAAGTACAACATTCCGCAAATAAATAGGAGCGGCGGCCGCGCAAGGAGCGGATATTTTGGGAATCTGATGCAAGCCGCGTACCCGGGTGCCCGCGTCCCGTCTCGTCCGCTGTAGCGCGCTCTCTCTTTCTGGCTGTCTGCTTCACCCCCCAAGGGGGGGAGGCACGCGATGCTTGTAGTTTGAATCCCCACTTGACGAAACATTGAGCTGGACCTGCCACCAAAACAAAAAAAAAGAAGAAAGGCAATTTAAACATGAAACAGCTGTCCAGTTTCAGTGTCCACAAGTACCAGGATCACATAATCTAGTGCGCGTCCGAAAGAAGATCGATTGTCGGCAACTGCAAGAGTTAGGGAGGAAAAAGCAAGAGTGCCACACCGCGGCGCAGGATGCGGCCCTGGATTGCGGCGGGTCTTCTGACCGCGTTGCTCTTCGTACTCAAAGACTGCGGCCAGGCGGAGGGCGAAGGTGAGTAGCAATCGATTGCCACTTTTTGGGTCTCATTTATTATCTCGAAGGGTCTGGCGGGTGTACGTGCGCGCGCCTACGTGTTGGTGCGCGTGCGTATTGCGCTGCGAGTACTCCCCTTACAGGTGCCTCTGCTCGTACACACTGGACAGCATATGCCCAGGGACCCAGGGTTCCGAATGTAGTTAAGACCTCTTGCCTGCTGTGGACCGTTTCTGTAAAATAACCTAAAGCGAGTGCTACAGTTCGTGTACAGTGCCCACGGTACAAGCTAAGAGAGAGATGATACAGGGGAGGGCATGCAGACGTCTACTTGTTGCTTGTGCGCCGCGTGACTGGAGACCCTGTCAACGTTGCTGTATAAAATATAGGCAGGCGCAGAAAGCGTTTTGTGCTGTTAGATGTCTCTTCCGCGCGTCTTGTGTCGGGCGGCATGGTGTCACCGTGCTGCCTCACCAATTCAGCTTTTGGAAATAGAATGGCGCGCCTGCCGTTGTGGGCTCAGGTCTGTATTAGGTCAGTTGTCGATTCCAGATTGTCCCCGTGTTACATGTACAGTATGTGTAAGTCCTGCGATGGATTGCAGCCCTGTGGCTAGCGCTGCTGGGATAGCACTCTTGTGACCCTGAGTTGGATTAATAGAGTTTAGGGTTATGTATAATGATAATCAAACCATGCGTTTGGCTGATGACATTGTCTTGTACAGTGCCAGCAATGAGAAGCTGGAGAGGATGCTAGAAAAATGGAGGAATGAGGAAGATAATGGATTGAAGATAGGTTTATTGGAGATGAGGGTTCAAAGAGTAGAAAATGTGAAAAAGCATAACCCGCCCCAATTATTGAGAAATGTAATGATTTACATTAAGTACATAATGAACAAGAATTGCGTCAGTTATTTTAAATAGCAAAATGTGTGCTTCAATTTAAATTGTTAGAAAGTCTAAATATTCCTGATTGTGCTAGAAATGTGTCACGTTTCCTGTAGTAGAGGTCCATAGAGGGCTAGATCTTTAGTTTTCACTGACATACTCCACATGCTTATGTTACGGTGAAAGATCTTGCACAGTGCTGTCAATACCTGCACTGGAACAATGTTGGGGAAATCTTGGGCATATACCCGTGATCAAGTCAGTAGCTGAAACAACTTTTTATTTTTCCTTTCTGTGCTTTTGCAACCCACCGAAGGCAGTCCTTCACCCAAAGTGGGTCACTACCTAGTGTTGAGAAAGACTGCCGTAGAGAACTAGATCCCTTGTAAAGGATAGCAAATAAAATCATATTTGTAATCGCTGACCGTAAAGTGCTCTAAAATGATACATCACATACTTATGTTTGAAATTTGTCATTTTTTACTTTCTGTGAGAGGCTCTTACAGGGCTATTACCAATAAAGAATTGAATATCACAAATGTTATATGCATGATCAGCAGTCTTGAAATAACATAAAATGACAGGCTGCATGTCAATTTTACTGATCCCACTTTTTTTTTTTTTTTAAGTTTTGTGAAAAGGAGAAATGTTGACCCCTTGTATCCAATATGGGGGTTAACCCAGGGTCAATTAATATGGTATGCCAACTTTCATCATTTTTATTTTGGTTTTAGTTTTCTCCTTATCACAAGGGTACAATTTATATGCAAAATATGGTCCACATATTACCAAAAAATATATTTTTATTTTTGGGTTGGTTGAGAGTGCCAAAATAAAGGAAACTCTAAAAAGTATGACATCCTGCATAACTGGATGTCAAAATGACTCATCATATGTAGAGGTTTTTCCGTACAGGCGAGTCAGAAGGTGCTGGACCAAAAAAAAAAATTACAATTATTTCAAAGTGTTCATAAGTCATTTTTATGAATCTGATAAAGTTTAAACATCTAGGATCAGCAGCAGCTGAAGATGCAAAGATAATTCACCGAGTGCAGTGTGGTTGAAACAACTGGAAGAAGATATCAGGAGTGTAGTGTGATTGAAGAATTAAGACGAATGTTGAAAGTAAGGTTTTTAAGACTGTGGTAAGATCAGTAATTGTGTATGGAGCTAAGATATGGGCAGTAGGAGAGAAGAAGTTGGGTGTCTTAGAAGTGAGTTTGTTGAGTTGGATGTTTGGAGATGCAAAAAGGGACAGAATAAGAAATGAACAATCAGAAGAACAACAAAAGTAGGTGAGCTGTACAGGAAAGCAGGATGACACAGTAAGAACATGTAATGAGAAGAGACGATGAATATGTGGGCAACTGTCTGATGGAAATGGAAGTACAGGGGAAAAGAAAGCAAGGGAGGCAGAGATAGATTGATAAAGTAAAAGAAGATTTGAAGGAAAAGGTTTGACTGGGGAGGAGATGCAGGACTGGACTGTATTCAGAAGCTTAATCAGACACATCATCCCTACATAGAGGTGAAGTGAGGAAAGTGGGAGAAGCGCTTTGTATATGAAGGCACATTTTGTGCATCTCTAGGGATTTCTTTGTACTCTTCTTCTCCCCCAGCTCCCATCTAATCTTGGTATTGGTTGACTTAGATTTGTATTCAGTAGTTAGTGATTCCTGTGTATATGTATGACTTGGTCCTGTGATGGCATGGAGCCCACCATCAAGTACTGCTGGGATAGCCCCCTAGTGACACTAAATTAGATCAAGCAAGTTTAAGGCTCTACGTATGTTTGTACCATTTTGCATTTCTATGTATTTCATACCACCTTTATTTTACCCTAGCACCCCAGTTATCTTACATTATTATTTGTCGCTCCTCTTGTTGTACTCTTCATCTCTCTTCACTTTGCAGGTCTTCGCCTGAGGTAGTATGTCTTGTGGCTTCTCGGCCGTACTTGTCCATAGTATGTTTTCATTCTTATTTCTTTGAATTCATTGAAATCTCTCCCTTTGGTTTTTATTCCTCCCTTTATCTTTTTGTGCCCATTGCTCCTTTTGCCATTATTGTATGCTTGTCACTTCTTATTTCAGTCGTCCTTTGCCCCAGACATATCATGTTCTCATGTACTTGCTACTCCCGCCTTGATATTATCGTGTAATCTTCATTGCTGTATTTTTCAGTTTTTTTGATTTGCATTTGTTTCTTTTTAGCCTGTCTTCAACTCCAAACTCTCTTGTTTGTACCTGTAATGCTGCAATCATAACTCTTTCTTAGATTTTTGATACACTGTATTAATCCCTGATTCTCCATCCCTTTACCCATTTTTCTTCAAATTGACACGTCCTTCAAACAATCTCACTTCTACCGTTTTCTTTTTTTTTTTCTACTTTTATATTGCACTTTTTTCTTTCTGCTTTTTGACAGGTATTGTTCTTACTTGTTGCTTCTTTTCAGCTGTTCTTTATTATTGTGATTTTTTTTTTTTATGTTATCCTTTGCGTCTTGTATCTTTACTAGTTGTTTTTTCTAAGTTAATACTACCCAACACCAGTGCACAGTACTTTACAGAAGTGTTTCCTTAATCCATATGTGACTTAAATGCAGAAATCAGTGATGTGATCCAAACCTGGGTGATGAACCAGTACCTTGCAAACTAGATCACAGATAACACTGCCTGGTGGTTGTACTGTTTTTATTAAATACATTTATATAGCTCTTTTCTGACTACTTAAAGTGCTTTACATAGACAGTGGGAAGCCACTTTCAAAACCACAATGTGCAGCATCCACGTGGATGATATGGTGGCAGCATCTTTGCACCAACATGCTCACCACACATTAGCTATTAGGTGATGAAGGGTCAGAGAGGGACAGTTAGAGACAGGGAATGATTAGTAATTATAAAATAGTGTCACATTGCGAGTCAGTGGTGCTTGTTGGAGGTGCATACTGAGGTGGATTAGTGTCAGCTATTGGTGTTTGAATGTTCAAAATATTGCTGAGCCTTAGATACACAAGCTACTCTATCTTGCTTCCTTGTCCAAACTGCAATTTATTTAAAACTTTGAGTTTTAGCCCCAGTTCTCATCTCATGTACCTATCTACTTGCTTCTTCTGTAATCTTCCTTTCTCCTTATAGCATTTAATTCCAGTTAGATAGATAATACTTGCTTGTCCCAAGGGGAAATTTAGCCTTTACAAAAGTCCAAGAAGTATGGAAATATAACAGACAGTCCCCCGAAACACATACAAGTTACACAAATAGGAGAAAATATAGTTCTCTCTTCTCAGAGTTTGCCCCTATCTTGGCTTGTTCAAATTTCCTCTGGACAAATAAATAGAAGAAAAGGAACTTCTTTTACTTAATAATTTCCATAGTAACATTGTGCTTAAGGTAATTAATTCTCTTTGTAGCTCTGTTACTCCTTTTTGACTTTAATTACCATATCATTGCACCTCAAGTTAATGTCTACTCTTGTAACTCCCCCCTGTAGTCTACATAAACTCTTCTTTAACCCATCATTCTCTGTTTAGCTCCCCCACCATTTTCTCACTGGTACTTTGCAATTTTAGATATTTTTTGACTACATTATGTCTTTTCATTTTTCATGTCAAATTTTATTTTTCCTTTGCTAAATTTCCCCTTGGGTACTAATACACTGTTCTATCTGTCTGTCTGTCTGTCTTATAGTGCCTTTCATATCTATTTATCTATTATTTAGTTCCTTTCATATCTATCTGCCTATTATATAGTGCCTTTCATATCTATCTATCTATTATATAGTGCCTTTCATATCTACCTACCTACCTACCTACTTACTTACCGTATCATTCTTTATTTAGCTCATTATTCACCCCATCACTTCTTTTAATCAACGTTTGCCCCATGAATGCACTTGTCTAACCTGCTGTTGTCCCATTGTCACTTTTCGGCCACTCCCCTTTTCCTGTCTGTCCTTTTTGTCTAGTTTTGCTGTCCCTCTCAAACTTACAAATACATATAAACCTTATGTAGTGCCCTCCCATAGTCTACACTATTCCAAGATGTTGTATGGGCTTAGAAGAATTAAATTCTCCTCTCCTTCCTTTTGCCTGTCTCTCATTGAAGCACTGTTTACTTGTTTCTGTTTCTTCACCGATGAGTTACTTATTGTTTTCCCCTTTGAAGTTCTTTATACCCATGTCTTCTTTCTGCGTACTCTGGCCTTGCTCACATTGTCCTTCTCACAGACCTTTTGTGCAGTTTCGCCTTCTGATACACAGGTGCTTTAGCAACCTTCTGTAAGCCATGCACACAAATAGGACAAGGTGTAATTCCATAGAGCAGTTGAAGCAGACATTTATTTACAGTACCTTCTTTTTTCAGTCATTTTATTTCTAGGTTTTTTTTTTTTTGCCAGAAGAAAGAAAGGGCCTGGTGTGTCACCCTTGCAGATTTTCACCAGGCTGTTTAGATTGTCTTCTTTTTTTCTTGCTGGATCCACTTGACTCATTTGATAAGAGTACTCTCACAAAAAGCCCCCATGAGGCCTCAACTGGCGTCATGTGGTGTTACCTTGAATTGAGATAGGGCCTGTGGAAAAACAGTCTGCCTGTGTGTGCGCCATCGCATACAAACAGCAAGTTGTGCAACTGTGCTCAATGGCCCCCCTTTCCTATGCCCCTCTGAACCGAAGGACAGGGCTGTGGCGGGCCTCTCAGAATTGTAGGCCTCGGGTGTGGGAGGAGCTGTTTGACCTTTGACTGCATCAATTGCTTGTTTTCCCATTTTTTTTCTTTCCTCCTTCTCTTGTGCCGTCATTTCATTGATTCAGCCCCTTGTCACTTAGGTTTGGGTGTGAACATAAGATTTACACTCCGTAAAATGGCCTCCCACATACAGTCATTTTCAAACTGTGTTACCAAGAATGAAGTAAATAGACTTATCACTCTTACTCTTCATTAAAGTATACTACACTCTCGGTGCAACATCTGGTGCCACAGAAAAAGTATTTTATGCAGCAGCTTGCCATTGTGAATACCAGATCATGGTCTTTTGATGGGTATAACATGGTTTTGCTGTATTTGGAACATTGGCAGGTTATGTGGAATATTGGCAGGTTACTTGCAACCCACAAAACCTCATTCATTGGGCTTGGGGGAGAGTCACGAGGTATGGAGGCTGACATACTGCAAAGTACTAGTTATCTCTTGTCCCATTTAATTTTCTTGGCACTCCTTCTCCCTTCGTCTGTCATCTCCTTTTTTGGCTGTGCTATTATGTTTTGTTCAGTTATATTTGTCCATATGTTTTGTGTGTTTTATGTTTTTAATAAATATATACAGTAAATCATGTATTTGTTGCTGTGGTTGCCATTATAGTCCATTTTTATCAAGGCAGAATGCAGTTTCTTGCTATGGATGGTACTGAGTTGATTTATTTTGGCCTATTCCATAAAACATTGTGGTGAAGGCAAGCTAAAAGATTTTGCAATTTAAAGAGTGAGAGTAGAGATTATTTCTTTTCTTTTTTTCTCATCTCATCCCATTGTTTCTTCAGCAGTGCTTGGGACTAAGTCGACTGGTGTTGAGATGTGGTGGCAGTGGCTGCCAGTTCAGTGTTTCTTGATGCGCTTGGCGCCTTTCCAGAGTGGGAGTGGAATCGTGCTGCTGCCGGCTGAACAGTCAGTCCATTGTTGGTTATAAATACCACATTTGTACAGCTCCCTGGGTGTCTCCAGCTCTGTCCCGCTACCTCTGCTGTCTGTTCAAGAACCACCCGTGTGACATCTGTGAGGACATAGAGTGGTGTTGCAGGAGTGTGGTGGATCACGATGTAGGAATCCCAAGCTGGACTGAACAGGCGTCTCCTCATATATCACAGAGTGGATTTGTGTCCAATGAATTTTACATTTGGTTGATGTGTAGGTTTCGGTCTCCCTGCTGTGAGTGCGTGTGAATGCCTATGTGCTGTATGATGCAACTTCCAGGTTTACTCATCTGCTGAGTACTATACACAACGTAGTGATGACATGGTGGGTGTGCTGCCCAGCCTTTGGCTATCTGACATGTTTTTCAGGTTTCCTTAGTGTTGCTGCTTGAAGAATGGAAGTACTGTTGCTTGTTTTTTTCCAGGAGGAGACAACGTAGCATGAGACTAAAAATCAGTTGCCGATTACTTTCATAAAAATAAACTGACAACTGGTACATTTTATTTACTACCTGACCCTTTTATTTAAAGGAAATGTAAACTCCTAATGAATACTGGGATTGAACCATCATCTCTTTTGCTTTATGTATTTAACATTGCAAGTTTCATTTTCCATTGTTAGTGGAGTAATGCATGCAGTTTTAACTGTCTGTCCTAAGATGAACACTCGTACAGTCATCCTTGCTTCACTTGGCAGTCAAGACTTCGAGATAAGAGGATCAGGTTGGGAGGGGGAGAGGGGGTGGTGGTACAGTGAAAGCAGACAGTAGAAGGTTAAAAAGCTGAGAAGAAGCGGGTTAATAAATGAGCATGAGGTAAACATGACAATGCTGTCCAGCAGACTTTGATCTGAGAGGAAGCAGTATCCCTTTTTGGGGCAGGGTATGTGGGGGTCTGAGGGGCTAAGAGACATCTTAGGAGGGGTGTTTGTGTGGGATTTTGCTCACGGATCTAGAAGGTAGGCTGTTGTATTTCTGTACCAGACTGGCACAGGTCAAGAAGCAGTACGTTTCCTTTTTCATCTGGATAAAGAGAAATGCCTAACTGGTACAGATCACCACAAAGTTCTTCTTCATTTAAAGCTTACACCTACATAGTATTTGTATATAAATCCACTTTAACTGTCCTTTACCATACAGAAGCCCTGTTGTAGAAGAGATTTACACCTTGCTCAGTGAATCCTATCATCCTCTCTTTGCTTCTGCCAAATTGGGCTAAGCTGTACTTGTCCAAATGACAGTTGTCAAGGTTGTTCTCTCTTTCACACTTTCGGCATACACCTGTTTGAAGAAAAAGATATTTTCTCACATTCTTTAGCACGTCTGTCCCGATGGCATTTACAAAGACCGAGGGAGGAGATTTCTGGTAATTGGGTCCTGTTAGTATTTAAACATTACTTGTAGGATATAGAAAACCTTTTGGTTTCTCTTTTATGTAATCTGATCACCTGACCTTTTTTTTATTAGATATTTTGAGGTTTCACATTTTGCATATTTTGGATTTTACATCTGTAACTTGTTTATTTTAGTGATATTTTTGATTTTGTTGCTAGTGGCAAAATGAAGTTAAATGAGAGTTCAAAGAACTATTAGGAATTGGGGATAGGTTAGTGAACTCTGAATCTTTGAAGCCTTCTGGACAAGCATTAGTTTTAAACCATCAGCATTTTTAGAAGTGAGGTATTATGTTTAAAGAATTTTTGATGCAGGTAGTTTACATTTTTAATTTGTTTTTCACTTCTTCTCAGTAAGCATAATATATTACTAAAGTGACTTTTAGAATGGATAATTAAATGCTCTAGTTAAAAGTATGACAAATATTACTTTCCTAACTGCTAAGGGTGAGGATGTACAAAGCAGGAAGAACTAATATTGAGACTGTCTGGGCGTCTGCTGGCGTCTGCTTTTATTAAGCAAGGTTAACATTTGAGTAATACTGAGTGTGGAATAATAATCTTGCATTGAGGCTGCAAAACAAAAACAAAAAAGAAACACTTGTATAATCTACTAACTTTGAAAGTGTTGCTGCTTCAGAGATATCTGACATGGAGTGCTACAAAGCAAAAGTGCCATGGATAGATTGCTTTTATGGTTCTTAGCTTTGCTGATTATCATCTACCAAAATATTTAACCTTGCATAAAATAAAATACAGGACATCTGTCTTATCTGTGTTTTGTTTAAGATATATTCATGCGTACAAGTTAATCGAATGCTAACAGTTTTAATTTAAACTAGAGATGGGTAGCATCGATCCTGGAGGGCCACGGTGGCTGCAGGTTTTTGTTACAACCCCATTTCTTAATAAGGGCCTGTTGATACTTCACACTCAGAATGCTTATGCGCACACATCATGGGTGCCACACGTTCTCGGTGTTCTTTTGACATGTTCTTTGAGCACAACGTCAGAAATTAACGCAACATGTGCGTGAGTTGTAGTACCAGCAAAATATGGGGGGCATGTGTGTTAATGTTTTGGTACCTAACATCATTGCTTTACTATCAACGTGATGGCAGGCTTGCAGTGTCAACAGGATCAATCTGCGTACTTTGATGAATGGTTCAATACAGGGAAGCAAATCGCCATGCTTAAATGCTGATATGTAAATGTCTTCATGGTGCTTTTCTTCATCCATTTCTCACATAGGCAATACAAGCATCACATATTCGCCTTTGTAATGACACGATACACTTAAAGGTCTCACATACCATCTTCTGTGTCACTGTTATCGTCTTGTGCTTTCTCTCTTTTTTTTTTTAATATGTGTCGTACCATTAAGTATATCCATGTCCTAAGAAGTCAATTATTGCTGATAAAGCACTTATTATTCAAGTGGAATTTTTCTGCTTTATTTTAGTTGTCTTGCTTATTAAGATTTTAAACCTGTAATTGCTTGTTTTAGTCTTAAACAGCTGTATTCACTGTTTGTAATTGCTCCTTATTAGCAATAAGATGGAGATAACAAAGAAACCAGCAGCTCTCCATCTAGCTTGTTTACATTTACACCTGTGGGTATTCATCATGGACTATTTGGTTTAATAAAATCCTTAGAAGGAAATTGAAGAGAAAAAAGTTAAGGAATGAAAATTACTCATCTATTTTAGGCTTCAAATCATTTGGGTTATAACCTTAGAAAGGAAAAAAGTGTATGATATAATAGTGACTGGATATTGCAGAATTAAAACACTAACAGTCATGAAATTAAATAAGACCTGTTATTGGCAAGGATGGTTTTCTAATTAAGCAACTGTGTTGATACAAAAACCTGTAGCCTCTGCGGCCCTGCAAGACCAACATTGCTCACACCTGAATTTTAAGCCTTTTCAAACAGGCTGATAGTTGGGCAGTCCTTTAGAACTGTTTTAAAACTTGAGCAGATAACAAAAACTTCTTTTGAGGGCAGTAAACACAATATATGGTAAATGTAGCATATGCCCACCTTGTTCAGTAGTGAACTGTTTTTTCATGGTTTGAATTAGGGGTCCTCAGTCACACTCCTGGAGGCCCACAGTGGCTGCAGGTTTTTGCTCCAACCCAGTTGCTTAATAAGAAGCACTTACTGCTCAAGTAACACTTCTTCTTCACTTTAATTGTCTTGATAGTTAAGATTTTGAACCCTTATTGCTTATTTTAGTTTTAAACAGCTGTATTCATGGTTTTTAATTGCTCCTAATTAGCAATAACATGCACATGACAAAAGAGACCAGCATTTCTCCATTTAGCTTGTTACAATTTACACCTGTGTGTATGTGTATCATGCACTATTGGGTTTAATTAAATACTTGGAAGGAAAGTGAAGAACTGAAAATTACTCATCCATTTTAGCCTTCAAATCATTTGGATGATATCCTTAGAAAGGGGAAGAAAATCTACGATATGACAATTAGCTGACATAGCAGAGTTAAAGCACTAACAAGCCATGAAATTAAATTATTGGCGAGAATTGCTTTGTAATTAAGCAGCTGGGTTAGAACAAAAACCTGCAGCCACTGCGGCCCTCCAGGAATGTGACTGAGGACCCCTGGTTTGAACCTTGTGGTTCCACTTTTTGGTGCTGCTAAAAAAAAAACTGGGATCCCCTTCTTTTAAATTCTAACTTCCATTTGATTAGCTGAAGACCTGTATAAGTGTTGTGCTGATCTGAAAAATGAAAAATGCTGTATAATTCAAGGTGATTCAAAAAGAACTGCAAATTTTCAAAAATTTATTATATTACTCCTTCACTAAGTATTATATGCACCAAATTGTAGAGTTATGTTTAATTTTTTTGCAGATGACATACACAAAGTATTATTAAACTTTAAAGTAAACAGTCTTAAACACTGCTGTTATGCAAAAAGTAATGGCCACTCATTATAATAATGAAGTACAATTCTCTCATGCAAATTTAAAACAGATCTACTACTACATTTTCTACTACCATTACTACTACAGTTACTACTACATCTACTCTAAATCAACAGTACCAGGCTATATAGTAAATATAAATGTTAATTTTTATCTGACCCTCACAAGACCCCCTGAAATCCATCCCCTGACCTCAGGTTAAGAACCCCTGGACTAATTGGTTGACATTTGCCATGTGACACCAGTGGCAGAATATTGAGCATTTATAGGACTGGGGCAAAACCTGTAAAGAGTTTCTTTCTGAATTTGTTTAGACAACATGTTCATGTGGTAGTTATGAGTAGTACATTTATGCACGTATTCAGTTCTTTTTTAATCATTATGCATTTATGTAAAGGAGATTAGGGCATTTCTTTCTTTCCTCTTTGAGTACTAAATAGATGGATAACATGACATTAAAGCTGCCAGATTTGTTGTTCATATTCCACACTGTTTAGGATGGAGTAGAGTTAAATTAAAGCAAAGTTTAATTTCTCACCATTTGCAGGATATACTCGTTTAGTACCCCGTGCTTGTTTTGGCCTTGCTTTCAGTAGTTGACTTGCCTAGCGTTGATTTTGGGTTAAAGATGAACAAGGTCTGCAGTAAAATCACCTGGTTTACATATAAAGCCTCAACCCTCTAGCAGACTATATAGGCTTTGAACATGTAGCATGTAGGAAAGACTATCCTGTATGCTGCAGCTGACTTGCATTGTTAAGGTGGGTATGTGACGTGTCTTACTGTTTTTTGACGTCATGAATGGAGTTTTGATGGTGGTTAATGTATTCAGGGTATCTAATTAGATCTGTACATCTAGAAGCCTGATTATATGTGTATTTAATCATTAGGGCTAATATATAGTATGATGTGGGGCCCTACACCGTAAAATGCTCCTGATCCTTGTATTTTGGCTTTGAATGAGTAGATATGTTTTTATGACACTGAAATTAGAATTCGAAAACTGCCTGGATGTCCTCATTTATGGCAAATGAACTGATCATAGGAAAGGCCTAACAGTATTGAATAAAAGTGTACTGCTGATTAAATTGTTGAACTTTGTTTTAAAAGGTTAGCCTTTTGAAGAATGTTTGGAAAAGGAGCAGATTCTATTCGCCTTGAAATAGTTTGGTGTACTGGTGTTTCATTAAACCAGAAGCAGTGAGTGGTTTGTTCAGGTTGGGGAATACAGATGAATGTCAAATGGGAAATGAGCATGCTATGGCTGAAAAGCAGTAGGACTGTAGTACCATACATATATGGATCCTTTATGATTTACATTTTGCCAGACTATTTTTCAGTTTTTCACCCATAGTAATTATTATGTCTCAAATGCAATCTTTGCTTCTAACCAGTGAATGTTTTCAGACCAAAAATTGAGAATCTTTTCAGTCATTTGTTTGGTAATGTTTTTGGATCCCCTTCCTCTTACATGTGGTAAAAAAAATGAATGTGTTAAAGGTATAGATCTGGAAAATAGCTGGGTTGCCCACGTATGGATGAATGCATTGGGAATCCAAGTAATTGTACTGTATGGTTAACCTAAGAATTATTGATACACAAAAAAATAATGAAATGAGTACTGAAATTAAACTCAAGTCAAATATCTACAGAAAATTGTATCAGCAAGTTGTTGGAGTTCAGTGGCATGGCCTCTTGACAGCAATAAATGAACAGCCACAGGACAAAGGAAAAAATGCAACAAGAGGCCTTCATTTTTTTAGGGGGTGGGGGCATCAAAGTTTGACATTTGCCGTGTATTTTATTTGTCCATCCATCTGTTTTTGTAAATCATTTATTGCAGAGCAAACAGATGAACATATAAGTTTTCTTCTCAAAAAAGTTTTATTTAGCTTTATCAGTTAGACTAATCTGAACCTTCCTTGGGATGTCAGAGGAAAATCGTAAAAACCATACAGATGCTGATTGATTTACTATTCCTTACTGTTTTAGTTAACTGTAGGTTGCAAGTGGAAATGTTGTTAATAGGTTTTCACTTGGAATTCTGAAAAAAATATTAATTTGCCATTTCCAGACCCCATTTTATCCAGTTAAGGGTCATGGGGGTTTGGAACCTATTCTGATGGTATAGGGTCACCACCTGACCTAAATTGCATACATTTTGACTATGGACAGAAAAGTGGAATACCCAGAGGAAAAACAAAAAACCATGCAAATCCCCACATAGACTATGCTCTAAAAGATTTTGGCCAAAATGTGTGTTCCTGAAAATGCATTTTCTATTAGGGGGTTGCATGGGGTCAGACTCTCCAGTTTTATGTTAAAGGCAGCAACCACCTTTAGTTGGTTTGCAATTTCCTTCCTGGCCTGTCTTTCATTCATGAATATACACAAAGGTGATGTCCCTTGGCATGCCCATCTAGAGTCATCAGTTAAAGTGTGAATGTCTGAGATGAATGTTTTGTGAAAGACCACAGATGAAAACCTATGCTGGTTTAACAAACACTTCAGAAATTTTGAAACATAAAGTTTTCTTCCAAACTTTTTTATTTTTGTGTTTATCTTGTTTTACACCATGCAAATGTTTTTTTGCATTGAATGTGGACTACATTATTTTTGTTTTATGCACCATAAACTAATTAGTTCCTTATTTTTTTTTTTGTTTAGTGACCACCAGCTTGTTTTGCCAAGAAATGTGCATTGTATTTTGCTCTTAAAGATGATTATTTGGCTCTTGATATTTATTTATTTATTTTTGGAGCCATTTTAATCTGTGGTCAATTGCCAGATCAGCCAATCACATAATTTTGAGAAGTCAGGTGTTCACTGCTAATACTGCACACTAAGTAACAAATATACAGTAGTGACTTTACATAAGGAGTTCCCAATTGTAGGAGTTTATCTGAAGTTAGTATCACAGCATCCTTTCATGCAGCTGATCAGCAGAAGACCAGCAGTGCACCCTTGTTTACCTCCCTTTGCTGGGACAACTAAGGCCTATGGGGTATTTAAGGAATTCCTTCCTAAGCTCAGGTGCAGTGGTTGTCTCACTGAGAGATTCTGCTCTACAGTGACTTGGTTTCTTGCCATTTTCTGTCCAGGTTAGAACTCGCAAGGGTAAAGTTGTGTTTTAAGGGCAGAAATTAAAAAGTCTGGAGAAAGATTAAAGGCAGTTGTGGTTAGGATTTTTGAAGTCTTTTATTGCAGTGCTGTATTCTCATGAGTAATTGCGCTTGCCTGAGAGCAGAAAATTTAATCTTTTGGCTGTTGACCAGTAATCAGATGCTAATTATAAATAGGATTCCTATTGGTCTTTATGGTTAGGTGAGTCATGAGGCAAGCAGGTGCAATATGTGTGACTGACCTAACTTCTGGAAATCTACATCTTCAGCAGAGAAGGACGTCTACTGTAGCAGGAGAGGTCATGATGCTTATATTTTGTGGGAGTCTGGCATGTGTAAAAGTGTGAATATTTTTTTTTTTTCTTGTTAGCCGAGATCTATCCATTGCTGAAAATGAATGTGTAGATAAGCTGCTATTTCAAATCCACCAAAATGTGCCTTTGCATTTACTGTTCTGTATTGCATAACTGTGTTCTGCTCTTATTTCTTTTTCTCTGCAGTTTGCCGGAGCATGGATATCCGAAATGACATTATGCATTTGCGCAAGATAGAAAACTGCACAATTATTGAGGGCCACCTGCAAATCCTGCTCATGTTTAAGACGAAGCCCGAAGACTTCCGTGGCCTACGTTTCCCCAAGCTGACCATGATAACTGACTACCTTCTGTTGTTCCGCATCTATGGCCTCGAGAGCCTCCGTGACCTCTTTCCCAATCTGACCGTCATCCGGGGCACCCACCTCTTCTTCAACTATGCTTTGGTGATCTTTGAGATGCTTCAGCTCAAGGACATTGGTTTGTACAGCCTTGTAAACATCACACGGGGGGCAGTACGGATTGAGAAAAACCCAGACCTGTGTTACCTGTCCACAATTGACTGGTACCGAATCCTTGACTCTGTGGAGGACAATTATATTGTCTCCAATAAGGATGATAGGGAATGTGGGAATGTATGCCCTGGTACCATCAAGGGGACAACCAGCTGTCCACAGACTGCCTTCAATGACCACTTCGGTGAACGCTGCTGGACACAGGACCACTGTCAGAGAGGTAAGTCCACCTCGTCATGAGTTGATAGCTAGTTTTTGTGGTGCAGGCTTTGAAACCACAATTCTACCTGTAGGGATGTTCTGATCTATCAGCTACAAATTGGAATCAGACGATTTTTCACTAAAAAAAAAAGACTAGCGATGATCGGTTAAAAAAAGGCTGGTCACCAAAACTGACATTTTCAGCCCTTGCTTTTCTAAGCTTTACGGTAATTTAGTTGCAGCACTTCTTTACGCAAGGTAATATGGTAGTTGAACCAGCTTGTCTTTTTTTTTTTTTTTTCCTCTTTTGCACCAAACTTCTTGTAGTGTAAATAAACAGTTTAGCAGCAAGTGGAGGCTTGTTTTATCAGTGAACAAGAAGTTATTGGTATATTAACCATTGTGTTAAAGAAAGTGGAGTAATAAACTAAAAACAAGTCATCGGAGAAGTCGTCCTGTGCAAATAGACAAACAGCAAGAAAAGCTACTTTATGGAATTCATACCTTTATTTTGTCCTTTAAATTAAAACGGACAGTGAGGTTGTTTAGAATGCAGAAGCTTACATCTTTAATTGGGAAAAGAAAAGATAAAGACAAATTTGAAATTGTTGCTTTTTTTTTTTTAAAGATTTGTACTGCGTTTATTATTTGTTGCTGAGTGTGATACAGCATAGGTTTTGGTA